>NC_062549.1:5002844-5305263 GCF_016906955.1 Phacochoerus africanus
AGAATCAGGGGGCACTTAATGGCTGCTCTTCCTTTGGTTCAATCTCCAAACAGACGTTTGTACCCGAAACTGGTCAACAAATGAACACTCAACAACCAACCAAAAAAAACCTGGTGGTTCTTGCTAGGTTCGTCCCTGGAAAAACAAGACTTAGCTCTAGGCTCTTGCCCGGCTTCTGGAGAGACATGACTAAGACACAACTAAGTCTTCCCCAAAATCATGAGACCCAATCTTAAAGACCACCCACTCCCCAGGAGAGTGTCTAAACTTCCGTTCATATCCAACTAACAATTCTCCCAAACGGATTGGTCTGTTCCTTTTCACCCTATTTACATAAGAAATGGCCAATCGCCTTCGGCACAGAGACCCCCTTTCTTGGCTTTGAGCGCCATATATAACCTCCCGCCTCAAACGGCTCTGAGCACCCTGAGTGCCCCTTAGAAGGAAGGCGATTTGAATGGAACTGAAGTGGCACAAACAGGGGACAGACTGTTTAGGGACAGTCACGAGTGTCAGGGTTCAGGGCCACTGGGAAGCCCTCTTCAAAGACAAACTCTTCCCTTTGAAGCCATGAGGCCAGACTTCCCCACCACCACCAGTGCCCACATATAACCTCCCTCCTCCAAGGGCTGACTGCTGACGTGCCCTTGTGAGCCAGCCCGGCAGTGCACCTGCTAATAAAGTCTTTTATGCCTGAACTCGGGTCTCGTCCTTTCAGCCGACCTTACAGTACTGAGGCCTCTGAACTCCCCCCTCCCGCACCCCCGACCCCAGTGGGGATCAGAGGCCCAAGGCCATGTGTGGCTGTGCCCAGCACGGTGGACTGAACCACATCTGGTTCTGACCCAGGGGAGGGAGATGGTAAAGGGCTCAGGAAGCGAGTGGAACGAACAGAAGGCTGAGCCTTTGATGGCAGCTAAGGGGCCGTATTCTTTATGTAATAATATTCTGGTCTGTTAAATTTAATAAATCTCCATTTGATATAGCTCCAGGCACTCATGGTGGTGAGAAAGTCTAGCCTCATGGCTTCGAAGGGAAGAGTTTATCTTTGAAGAGGGCTTCCCAGTGGCCCTGAACCCTGACACTCGTGACTGTCCCTAAACAGTCTGTCCCCTGTTTGTGCCACTTCAGTTCCATTCAAATCGCCTTCCTTCTAAGGGGCACTCAGGGTGCTTGTCCGCAGTTTGGAATGCGAATAAGTGTGTTTCTGCACTGGAAGAGATTTCTATTTATTCATAATAGATTTATTGCTCATCTATCATTTGACAGGTATTCTGCGGGACCCTGGGGACTTAATATTAAGAGGAGGGGGAAGGCTCTGTTCTCAAGAAATGCATGGTCTAAAAGGCAGTTCATGAAATTAGAAAAAAAAAAAGAAAAGAATGGAATGACCTATCATCATACTATGTGTTATAAAATTATTGTGTTATCACACAATTTAAAATGGTTTAACTTTTCTAAGGTAGCAACTTTCTTTCTTTTTTCTTTTTCCTTTTTTGGCCACCCCACAGCATGGGGAGTTCCCAGGCCAGGAATCAGATCTGAGCCTCAGTCACGACCCGTTGGCTCTGGCACCACCGGATCCTTTAACCCACTGTGCTGAGCGGGAGGGGAGGGGGGATCGAACCTGTAGAGATGCCGTCAATCCAGTTTTGCCACAGTGGGAACTCCCTAAGTTAACAACTTTCGATGTGGTTAAGCAGCCCTCTCATGGCAGCATCATCTCAGTATTTTGTCTGAGATCTCTCTCTCTATCTCTATATCTAATAGACAAAAAAAATTTTATGTACCAAGCAGCATGAAAGATACCATGACAGCATAAGACACTAATTCCTGTTTTCAGGAAGATGCAGTGGGATGAGACCTCTGATGGACATAGGAATGCTTTTTGCTACGACCCCGTAACAAGAGCACTCCAGGCACAGTAAGGGTGGGAAGGAGGGCTTCCTGGAGGAGGGAAGGTACACACAGGGCTGAGCAACAGCCATCAGGAAGTGAGGAGAGTATGCAAATCAGCAGCACTGTCAGCAGCTGCGACTCCTTTGCCTGTGGTGAAGGGCAGAGACCCCCGCTGGGGACGGGACACATTTACATTCAGCGGAAACAAAAACACCACGGGTCACCTCAGGCCATAAGCCACCCACGTGTGACTTGATTTAGAGTTTGTCACCTGGAGAAGAAGGCAGAAAGGTGTCATGCTGGGAGAACCAGAACCAAGGCAAGACCCTTGAGGACGTCCCCATAATTTTGCCAACTTTGTATTTTCTAAATGGCTACTCGATGCTTCCTTAACAGCAGAGGATCAATACACATTTACTGAATTGGGGGAAAAAGAGTCAGGCCTGAAAGGTGAGAGGGGCTCAGAAGAGCTAAGTCTGGTAGAAAACCCGGCCTTGTCTCCAAGACGTTCCCTTTTTTAGCTTAAAATCTGGCCAAGTAGTCTCCTTGGTTTCCTTCCTATTGGTCCTGATGGAGACTTCATTTAAAGAGGGCATCACAGACAGGTATTGATGGCATTCCTGCTGTGGCCCTCTGGGGTCAGCACTGGGATGAAGGTTCAATCCCCAGCCCAGCACAGTGGGTTGAGGATTCTGCATTGCCACATCTGCGGCGTAGGTCAAAACTGCGACTTGGGTTTGATCCCCGGGCCAGAGCTCCACATGCCTCGGGGCACCCCCCCGCCAAAGACAGATGCTGAGGTTCAGTTTATTCTACACACACTTTGGTCCCTGCTGGCTGTCTAGAATCCTATCCATGAACCTAAAGTCAACCTGGACACACTGATTTATAGATGCCTGTATCCTGCGGAAGACAAAGGCTCAAATGTGAGACCACCTACTCTGAAGGAAGACAAAGGCTCAGATGTGAGACCACCTACTCTGAAAGAAACACGGCAAAAAGGTGCTGTCTTAGGGCACAGATTCTGGGGGATGCCTTTGGCACCTGCTTCCCCTTCAAACTTTCTTTTGCATAAACATTTGAGTTCTTTAAGACTCTGTTAAGTTTTGCTACTGTGAAAGCATCGAAAAACATACATTCTGCCACTTTCTCACCAAGACCCATTTCCTCAGGAGGCCTGAGTCCCGCAGCTCCAAATAAAGGCATTGATTTAAGGCAGGAAATGCCACACCATCCACCAAAGACAACACACTGGAGGCCTCTCTGTTTCGAGACAGCACTAATCTGGTTCTGGAAATGACTCATTTCCCGCCCCGCCCCCCAGCCCTGTCTTTCCCAGTCATTCTAGTTTCCACCTGCTTCCAGGGGCATTATTTTGTCTACGAGAAAACCAGGTGGTTTGCCATTGGAGCTTTCTTAGTGATTCCCTCTTCCACCCTCATCGTCTCCTAAATCTGCACATCTCTATTGCTCTTAGGTGCCTCTGTGCCTGAGAGAGCCAGGGACCGTGGTCAGCCACGACCTCACCCTTAACCAGTTTGGAGTTGCCATCAAAATTCCTAATAGTATGTGAAAAGAACACGCTCAGAAGGAATGAGTCCCTTCCCCCCGCCCTCCCTTCCTGGGGTAAGCATTTGACAATCACTTACTTGGAAGATTATCCTCTGATGAGTGAGGCTGACCACCAATGAACTTCCAGGATTCATTTGGTTCACTGATGGAAAACCCAGGAAAATAATACTCGGCTGATTTCACCGTATTTCACGGCTGATGAAATGATGAGATTAGGCCTCCCGCGCTGTTCAGTAGCTGCTCCGTAATTTTCAAAGAATGTGTCATAGATAGGACAGACCAAGCACCTTTCCTAGCAGGCTGTGTGCAAGGATCACGGGACATCACCGGCCTGACAGAAGAGCAGGATACCTGACTTTACTTCCTCTAAGCTCATAGACCGATGGTGAATGCTGGAGCTTCACCCTTGGTGGGGGAATGAGCCATGGGAAATGAACAAGAGAAAGAACAAGACTATAAGTCTGTTTAAAAAAACAGCAAGCACACCACCATGTGTTCCATGGCGGGGAAATGGGGGAAGTGCCAAAGTTGATGTGACTGTGCTTGAGCTGTCTCTCCAGGGCAGAGGTGAATAATGACAAGCTGGGTTGGGTATCAACCAGAAAAGATACAGGAGAGGGCGAGTTGAGACCTTCAGGAAGAGCATCCCAGGTTTGTTATGAAAGTGAGTCTGAACAGCATGGTTAAGGCAACAGAGCCAAGGAGGCATAAGAGGTGAGATGGAGTTACACTTGACAACTCTCCTTCTCTCTTAATGTTTATCATGAAAGAGTTTGCAGGATGATGGAGAAATGGTCCAAGTATTGGGAAGGAGAACAGGTTAAATATATATCCCTTGTCCTGGATACTAACCTCCAGTGCATTTGTCATGGATATAACTGTAGCATAGCATTAGGAAGGGACCACACGTCCTTGCCTCTAGGCTCAGGAATCCCTGGTGCCCCTGCCTTTCACCTGGAGCTGCATCCGGTGACACTGGGTAAATGGCAGCTATTTAAGGGAAGATGCCGTGTGTGTCTCTGGCAGAAACTGGCCTGAGAACATCCTCAGGCTCATCCCTTTCAGGATCTGGAGACACATTAGTTGGCATCCAATGGAGAAAGAGCATGAGTCTCCTTGGCCCTGAGGAAGACTAAACAGCTACTGGTGAACAGCCACAAACCTTTGTTCCCTTGGAGGTATTTCACCTTTTCTAGTCTCCCGTGAGACTGTCATCTTCACAGCCATCTCCTTTGCAGTTTGCTACTTGCCTGGAGAAGGGCCGGAAGTCATTTTCTCATACCTGGGCTGTCTTTCCATCTCTTCTTGCCCTCATAATAACGATAGCTGCCTTTTTTGGGTTAATATATTGGATATACATTGCTTCTAAGGATATCATTCTTTTTTTTTTTTTTGCCACCCTGTGGCATATGGAATTTCTGGTTCAGGAGTCAGAGCCAAGTAACAGACATAGGAACAGTTAATAATGGGTTAAGTACCTTTCCTATATCTTCCTGCTCTTTACAAAACCATCTCACCCCCTTGCTTAAATGAGAATTTTTCTATCTTCAGAGGATGCAGCAGCTCTCAGCAGCGGAAGTGCTTGTTCTTACATCTCTCTTACCTTATGGACAGGTATACCCATATTGTTATGATTATTGCTCTTACCTCCTAGAACCGCCTGCCCCAGGTTCCTGGGGGTCATACAATCCAGCCACGCCCTCTGCCGTCCGCCTTTGTGTTACTGTGATCGGACCACTGACGCCTCTAATTCTGGCTCAGAATCTTCCTCCGCTAAAACCCCAGGTTTATTCAGTCAGTAGCACTTTCTTCCCTCAGGAAAGCAGTGTCAGCAGATTCTCAGACCTAAGAAGCCACGGCCTGATGCTGTTTTAATAGAGCAAGAAATAGAAAACTTAATTAAGGAGAGTACAGATATCACATCCGATTTACTAAGTAGCCTGAGCCTTGTACGGACTGTCCTGACTACCAATAAGATGCCTTATGAGCCATATAATACTGGTATCAAAGAGCAGAAATCTGAAAATTAGGGGAGCAGGTAAAAATGTGATATACCTTTAAACTATAATTCCTAGAACATTACGTGGGCTACAGAAACCACAGTTCATTACACTGAGATAAGCGATAAAGAACTCAGAATGTTTATTGCATACTGAAGTATGTATCTCTAAATTTTTCCTTTTCTTCTGCGAATTTCAGTGGCTGATAGACTTTAACAGAAATACATGAAACATTGGGTTGTGTCACTCTGCCATGCTTACCATTGGTTTATAGCGGTGAATCCTGCTTGTGGAAGGCAAGGCAATTATTATGGAAATCAGAGTTGCTTACAGGACAGACAGTAGGATTCCTCTTTCCCAAGCCTACCAAAGTTAGGCACAAGGATAGGACTAGAGTCAGTCAGTACAATGAATAGAACTTGTACGCACCACCTCAACAGGGAGAGCAGCACCATTACGGTGGCGAAGAGGATGCCTTGGTTAAGGGAACAGATTCTCCCCTGGAGAAGCTGATGACAGTCACTCCCTACCTGAATAACCTTGGGCAGGTTATTGAAATTCTCCATGTTTCAGTTTCTTCCTTTTGAAACCCAGAAGAAAGCCCACTTAGAAGAATGCATTCCCTAGTCCCTGTTAACTCTCTCTGGTAAAAGGAAGGCATTCGAGGCCGTGTGTGATAATAGGAACAGAGAGGGTCTCAGAGCCTGATCATATGTGGGACTTGCTAGTGAGGTCACGTACATGTGGACACAAAAGTTCAGATAATCCCAACACTTGGCAGTGACTGCGTTTCTCAGTGGGAGGTTTCTGGGGCTAAGCCTGCTTCCCACAGTTCAGTAGCAACACCTGCCTGTAGGATGAGATCTCCAGGCTCCTCCCAGAGCTTTCTTCAGTTATTTTTGGAACCCCCCAAAGGATCATGAGTTCCACAAGCCAGGCTGGCAGCTGCACTCACCTCCCAGCCCCAGCCATCACCCCACTTCTTTCCTGCCCTGACTCCCATCGTCTCTGTTCCCCACTTATAAGTTGTTTGGACAAGACTCAGAGGTTGTGGCCCATCAGAATAGGGCTGTGGCCTGAGCAGGTGAAGGGGGTGTTCAGAATGCCTTTGTTAGTCCCTACTCTTTGTGACAAAATTGTACTTTGTAATGATTGTTATTATTGGTATTGTTCTTGAGTTTTGAACAATTAAAAAAGAGACTGACATTCTACATAAACTTAGTGATAAGACCCTCTTCATTGAAAAACAACCAACCAAACAAACAAATAAAACAAAGCAACCCTTTTTTGGTCCTAGTTTTAAAAACCACTTCAGTTATTACTGAGTTCAAAGTACATACACACACACACTCAACGTGTGTACACACATAAATACTTGCTTCCAATGAACACATTCTTTTTTAAAACCATTTTTTTTAATGGAAGTATCATTAAGTTACAATGCAGTGTTAGTTTCAAGTGTACAGCAAAGTGATTCAGTTTATAAATATGCATAAATATTCTTTTTCAGATACACTGTGTTTTTGGATGGGAAGAATCAATATTGCTAAAATGACCATACTGCTCAAGGCAGTCTACAGGTTCAGTGAAATCTCTATCAAATTCCCAATGCCATTTTTCATAGAACTAGAACAAAAACAAAATTAAATTTGTATGGAAACAGAAAAGACCCTGAATAACCAAAAAAATCTTGAGAAAGAAGAACGGAGCTGGAGGAATCAGGCTCCCTGACTTCTGACTATACTACAAAGCCACAGTAATGAAAACTGATGGTACAGGAGCAAAAACAGACATACAGATCAATGGAACAGGCTAGATAGCCCAGAAATGAGCACATTCTTATTACTCATCTTTTAAATAAAGACTGCATTCCACATACAGTTCAGTTATTAGGATTCTCAATTATAGAATCAGACCCTGACACTCACAGGGACTCAGCCACACAGGATTGTTTCAAGAGGAACCTTACGAAAGTCCAAAATTGTGGAGCATGCTTTTAGCAAACCACAGCTAAAGATTCAAAAGATAGCATGAAGATTGTAAAGACATGGTGATACTAACTGGCAGACTCATGCTTGATCAGCTTCATTGTTATTTCTTCTACAATTTCTGCAGACAGGGAGCCCCGTCATGGTCCACCCTCTGGTCAGACCACTCCCACCACTGCCCTGCCCCCAGAACAACTTTCCTTCCTAAGGAAAGTTTCTGTTTGCATTCTTTACTGATGGATGGTCAAACACTCTCTCCTCTCAATGCCTCAATTGATGCCCTGGGCCCCAACACAACATGGCAAGTCCCCAGATATTCTGGAAGTTTCTCTCGAATATCTGCAACAACTTCTGACTTTCATCGTCTGGCCTGTGCTGTCCAGGTTGGCAGGAAATGGCAGAAAACTGAGGCTGCACTGGCCCATACTCCTTCCTTTCGACTCCTGGATGCTCCCTGCTCTGAAGTTTCTGCTGTTACACAATCACAGACACCAGTTTCCTTGCACAGGAGTGGAGATGAGTGCTGATATACATGTGTGGATGTATGGTGGGTGTGGTGGTGAGAAGGAGGTGGAGGGAGGGTGACAAGCCAGAAGCAGCCTGCGAACCCAAGTTGTGTCAATGAGCTCCTAAGAAATCACCTATGCCCATAAAGCTGAGAGAAATCTATAAAATGCCCATATGCTGCATCACCTATGCCCATAAAGCTGAGAGAAATCTATAAAATGCATACGTGTAGACAGATATGTATAGGGATGTGCACACATACATAAAAGCTTAGTGGTTTTCTCTCTCTCCAAACATCTGGGCATATAAAAAAGGATGAGACACACACACACACACACACACACACACACACAAGAGCTTAATGAGGGCTTTATTGTCAAATCAGAGCGGCTGTTGGAACTGTGATAAGAATGTCGCCTTGCCACCCAGATAGAAGTGATGACTTTCTCCTTTCTCATTCTCCCCCCACTGCCTAACTTTCTCTGGCTGCTATTCAGCCTCAGAATTTCCAAGTTCTAGGCATAACCAACTGAATTTTTAGAGTCTTCAAAGAAAAGCCTTCTGGACAAAATTTTTCATTAACTTATTTTCAGCCAGAGAGAAACAGGTGATAACCTTTAAAAATAAGTAAATGGAATGGCTGGTATAAAAAAGAAACACAAGGGAAATGAATTAGCTATTTTCATTTTCTACCATTTCCCTGAAAGTTTAACATATTTTCTGTGATTTTTTTTTTTTTTTTTTTGGTCTTGTTAGACATCAAGAAAGGACATGGTACCGTAAGTGCAGAAAGGGAACCGAGTTTCTCATTAAACTTGGGCACCTGAGATAAACTCTTAGGGGTTCTCAGGAGACGAGAAGATTGTGGCAGAGACACATGTTAAAAGACTAATAGTTTGAACCACAGTTCAAAATACATCTTAGTGGAGACATTTTAATTAAATTCCTGAATATAACAATATTGAGAGCTAATATGTGCTATGCCTTTTAAAAACTCAGACTTGTAGCCATCCATAGGGATCTTTTTGTCTAGGAAAGTGGTCAGATGGGATGGGACTGACTGTAGTTGGTGTCTTTATTGTGCAAGGATATTTGCATAATGGTTTTACTGCTTGCTACCATCCCACGATGGTGATGTTGAGTCCCTGTTTTGTCGTCAGGGACACCGACATTCAGAAATGTGAGGAGATAAGGTCTCAACCACCCAGCTTCTTGATCGTTACACATGGAGTCAGTGAGCCATAAAAAGATAACAGATACATGGGTGTGGTCTCTCTGAGGAAAGGAAAATAAGATTTTCCTGTGGTGGGGGCGGCAGGATTAAAAAAAAAAAAAGCTTCAGAGTTCCCGTCGTGGCTCAGTGGTTAACGAATCTGACTAGGAACCATGAGGTTGCCGGTTTGATCCCTGGCCTTGCTCAGTGGGTTAAAGATCTGGCGTTGCTGTGAGCTGTGGTGTAGGTTGCAGCCGTGGCTCAGATCCCGCGTTGCTGTGGCTCTGGCGTAGGCCGGCGGCTACAGCTCTGATTCTACCCCTAGCCTGGGAACCACCATATACCGCGGGGACCCAAAAAATGGCAGAAAGACAAAAAAAAAAAACCCAACAAAAAAAGCTTCGTGGAAAATTTGGTTATTTAGACAATTCAAATGATATAAAGTGGTTCGAACTGAGAGTTTTCTAATTGGGAGGGGGGTTTTCTAGTGAAGAAAATCACGAGACAAGCAGGGAGGAAATGAACATGGCACCTGTAGGAGGAAATGATGTGAAGCAGAGATGGGCTTGAGCAGGTGATGGTGCATGAAGGGCGAGAGTAAGAACAAAGAATGGAGAGGTTGGTCAGGCAAAAACTGCAGTTAGTCAATTCAACGGCAAACCCAAACCACAGGAGTGTGTGAGCTAAGCAGTGGTGTGACCAGTATTTGCTTGCAAGATCAATCTGCCATCCATGCACAAGATACTCTGAAGGAGGAAGTCCTTTAAACAGCTCCTTGGGAAATACAATGGAGATGGTACATTTAGAACATTCTGGAAACAGAAGGCTTGGGTTGCACTCTATCTTTAGGAAGAAAGCATGGGTGTTGATTGAGCCTATGTCACATTCTGGGTTATTTCATGATTTTTATGATCCTCCCAAACCCTTCCAAATCCCAGGAGAAGGTAAGACGCCTGGGAAATACTGCCCTCCTGTTGGTTGAGGACAAAAACGAAATAATTTGGTGAAGACACAACATCAGCTACGACAAAAGAGGAGTCAAAGGTGACACTGAAGTTTCAAACTGGAGAGTTGGGAGGTGGCCAAGACCAAGACCAGCCCTGAGTGGTATCTGAGCTTCCCCGCCCTTCCTGAGCACGCGGGCAAAATGAACTCACCGGGCCCTCAATGCAAAACAGACCACTGCAAATGGGGCAAATGCTCGTTAAAACACAGAAGCCAAGGTAACTGGAGAGTCCAGCCTCGTAACTGCGGAGCTCATTCATGGCTGCAAATGAATGTACCACTGGCCTCCACAGGAACTTTAAATCAAGCCTTGTATGAAAACACTGGGTTTTAATACACTGGTGAATATTTCATTATAGGGATCAGAATGGCCTTATTGAAAATGATGCAGCCTATTTAGAAGCCTGGATGCTAGAGTCAAATACAGCTTTTATTTAGCTAGAATATAAAATAGTCTAGAATATAAACATTGTAAGAATATATATATATATATACATATATACATATATATATACACACACACAGGTATGTATGTATAATGGAGTCTCTTTGCTGTACAGCAGAAATTGGCAAAACCTTGTAAATCAACCATACTTTAATTAAAAATAAATACACAAAAATATAACTTTTCCTAAATTATTTTTAAAAGAAAAAAATATATATACACATATATATATATGTATATATATATATATCTGAGTCACTTTGCTGTAGAGCAGAAATTGGCACAACTTTGTAAATCAGCTATACTTTAATTTAAGAAAAATAAATATACAAAATTATAGCTTTTCCTTCTAGCCCTAGGTTTAAGGAATTGACAACTATTAAGCCTGTGCTTAATTGTTTGGATGCTGTATATGCTAAAAAAAAAAAATAGATATCAAAGAAATATCAGACAGTTTTGTTTAAATTAGGAAAAGAGTTAAATAAATTTCCTGAGGAAACAAAGATCATACAGGGTGAAGCCAAGTTTCAACATCGAATCACAGGGATGTGTGAGCATTCTGGCCTTGGCTCCTATAAGTGAACTTATTACAGTAATTACTGAAGTCTAAATCTAATTTCAAAAGAAGGGGAATAACACATTTTTAAAGCTATGACATAATTACATTATGTAACTATTGCCGAGGGCTAAATTAATAAAACTAGAAAATGCTGTTAAAATTTTAAAACCAGAAAACAACACTTTGATTTTTTTTTTTTTTAACTAACTTCACTTATTTCCAGATAACTTTAGCTTTCAGGTATTCGGTTTGTAAACTAAGTTCTCAATAAATTCTGTCAGGATCTGGGAGCTGCTGTTGTGGCTCAGTGATAACGAACCATGAGGATACGGGTTCGGTCCCTAGCCTCGCTCAGTGGGTTAAGGATTCATCGTTGCCATGAGCGGTGGTGTGGGTCGCAGACACGGCTCAGATCCCGTGTTGCTGTGGCTCCGGCGTAGGTCTGCAGCTACAGCTCTGATTGACCCCTAGCCTGGGAACTTCCATATGCTGCAGATGTGACCCAAAATAAAATAAAATAAATACCGTGACGATTCTTTACTCCCTCATAGCAGAGTACCGTACATCCACACCCCGCCACTGCTTGGGAGTAGGTGGAAAATGCTTCTTACCCTTTTTTTTGGCGGTGGGGGGGGGCGCCTTCCCTTGGCCAGTGGTAATTCCAGACTTGAGGAAGGCAAACTGAGGCTTAAAATGTGCCCGTGTAGTGACACCAACCTCTTTGTCCCCCTGTCCTTTCCGTGAAAAGATCATGTCACATTTGGCCTTTAGTCCCAGCAGAATAAGACCAAGAGGCCCTTCTTGGACCCACTTCACAGCCTGGAGCCATGTTTAAGAAAAAGCAGCCTCAGTGAGAGACCAAAATAAAAGCTTTTTTTTGGGGGGGGGGTGATGGTCATTTCTTAGCATTATTAACCAGACCAGCAACCTGAACGGTCCTGTGGTCTTTCTGCCCCTCAAAGAGCTTCGACCTATAGGATAGGATTTTTTGGTCTGCATCTACCTCTGCTCTTTCTTCCTTTTTTTCTTTTTTTTTTTTTTTGCAATTTCTTGGACCACTCCCACTGCGGCATCAGAGCTGCAGCCGCCAGCCTATGCCAGAGCCACAGCAATGTGGGATCCAAGCCGCATCTGTGACCTGCACCACATCTCACAGCAACGCCAGATCCTTAACCCACTGAGCAAGGCCAGGGATCGAACCTGCAACCTCATGGTTCCTAGTCGGATTCATTAACCACCTAGCCACGATGGGAACTCCTGCTCTTTCTTTCTTTTATAAATACCGAGGCCACACCTACACGGTGTCACTGGCTCTATGAGGGGCGGTGGACGCAGGGATCACTAAGGAGCTTGATTTTTGTTTCTCTAGAATCTCAGTCCCGAGGAGCCTTTACCTCAGCACATCTGCGCCAGGCAAGGTTGTCCTTCTCTTGGCTTCCCACACCAACCCCATTCACCATGACCGCTCGGCCACGTGGTTCTCAAACTTGGCCTTGAGAAGCCTGCTTATCACAGCGTGACGCCTCAGAGCGCCTTTACTGTACCTACGGGAGGATGAGGGCGGTTCCTGGTAAAGCACTGGGCACCCACCTTAGCGCAGCTTCCGACACACCTGGAAAACCAGAGCACAGGCCTCACGCTTGGCTCAGCTCTGAGTGTGAACTCGCGTGACGGCAGTTGAGCAGAACAGGGCATAGGAACAGCCAGACTGGATCACAGAAGAGCTGAAGAACTGGACTGATGTTGACATTGTCACTCCCCGCTGCGTCAAGTCGAAGAAACAGCAAATATGTTTTCTTGGGGAACTGCTGAATCAGCATCTCTGTGCTTTCCCCACCTGAGCTGATGTGTGTCAAGTGCTCCCTGGTTCCTTCCTCCCACTCTGCTCTTCCGGAGCAGAGGGCACTTGTGTTTCATAGCCCTGCCTCACCTCCTACGCAGCAAGGAACCGGCACGTCATTAAGTCTCTAAGTCCAGGCAGTCACGTCCATGTGGTTTATTTCAAGCATTTAAGACTCCATCTCTTCCCATGTATATTTATATGCGATGATGCCCTGACAATGACCATGTTAAAGCTTGAAGTAGAAGTTCGGTGTTTTGTTGTTTTGCTTTTTAGGGCTGCACCTGTGACATATGGAAGTTCCCAGGCCAGGGGTCGAATCAGAGCTGCAGGTGCCAGCCTACACCACAGCCACAGGAACGTGAGATCTAGCGCCACATCTACAACCTACATCACGGCTCACGGCAATGCCGGATCCTTAACCCACTGAGGGAGGCCAGGGATCCACCTGCGTCCTCATGGATCCTAGTCAGCTTCCTTACCACTGAGCCACGACGGGAACTCCCAAGATGGTTCATAAATAAGTGTATGGGTGAAAAAGTTCCTGTAAATCCATCCCCCCACCCAAAAGTTTTCATTTTAACTTCTTCTGAAGTTGGTTTTCTTTCCAAAGCATTGCATGATGCATAAGACGAACAGGAAATGAGTAAGTAAGAAAGTCAGTGAATAAATAAGTGTTTTCGAAGACAATATTTATAAAGTAAGACATTAATACCAAAATACACTGGAACGAATATTAGCTATGTTGCTTCTCTTTCCCATTCTGCCCTCAAACCACAAACTAAATTACACTGTGCTCTTTAATCTCTGGCATTGTCCAAATTGAAGGAAGCAATTGGAAAGCCTCATACATAATTTATTAGAGGTTCCCTGTGTAGTGTGTTTGCCCTAATTCAATAACATCTCACTATTATAATTTGACTTTTAATATATTATGGTTATTTATTAAAATTTTAATTAGTCTCAGAATTGCTTTTAGCAGACTCTAGAATCCATTTTAATAAGCGAACTGGACAGAATGAACTGTTTTAAGTCTCTTGCGTCTTAGTGCAAGTTTTTAGAACTGCGGTCAAGTACGCAAGTATTGTACCCACGCAGGACCCTGCGAAGTCTTCCCAGAACGGACCCCACTCACGCCCTTCACCTGCCTTTTTATCTATAGGAAACCTTTAGTCAAGGGGTCAATTTGATCGGGGAAGCGAGAAAACACGGAGAGAAAGGGAAACAGTGAAGCAGGACAGAATAGTGAGAGCTTAGCCCTCCAGCAACCTCGAGGGCCTCTAGTGAGTGCTTCTTCACAGCCTGTAGATGGTCTTGAGTCGCATCCCTGGAGCTGTTTTGCAGGCAGGTGCTGAAGCCCCCACCAGGTGGCAGAACTTAACTGCACGCTGCCCTTGAGCACATGGGCCCCAGGCCAGTTGGCACCGCAAGGTTGATGCCGCTGACTCCAAATACCTAACCAGGACCCCATGAGGAAAATCTCCACGAGCCGACCACACCCTGCTCCTCAAACACCGTGACTCCGCACTGCTGCCTCCGAATGGGGAGCAGAGTCCTGGAGGCACGAGCCTGCTGTGTCCCCTCGGTGCCTGGCGATTAAAGCTACGTCTCTGTTTCCTCCAGCTCTGAGTTTTAAGTCGGCGGCATCGGTATAGAAACGCAGCTGATATTTTGGTAACGGTATGAATGCGCGCGCGCGCGCGCGCGCGCGGGCACACACACACACACACACACACCCACCCCCCACACACACCCACACACACACACCCCACACACACTTTCTCCCATGGCCAAAGCGGGAATGGAGCCTATTGTCCAGAGGAGAGGTAGACTGCTGCTAAATGCGTGGAAAGCTTGCATGTTAAAATTCTGTTCCAGAATAATTATATGCACCCTATGAAATGCTCAGACCTTCTTTGAACACATTGATATTATTGGAGAAAAAATATTTTCATTACTTTTCTTTTTTTTTCCTCCACAAGGAAGTTTGAATTTCACAGCAGGAAGC
Source organism: Phacochoerus africanus (assembly GCF_016906955.1). Classification (NCBI taxonomy): domain Eukaryota; kingdom Metazoa; phylum Chordata; class Mammalia; order Artiodactyla; family Suidae; genus Phacochoerus; species Phacochoerus africanus. Next base: position 5,017,881 of record NC_062549.1, read on the forward strand.
AACACAAGGATGGAGCTTTGTTTTCAGAAACATGTACTATCAACAAATAGGATAATTCAAACGCATATTATTATAATGCACACTAGAAACCCTGCTTTATAAATTCAACTTTTTCCTTTCCTACTTTAGACATCAACGGTGCCAGTACATCGACCACAGCGTGTTCATAAAAAGCCAACTTAGTCCCTAGCACATAGAAGGAAGCTGTCACACCTTTCCCGAAGGACTCTAGGAAGCGTTTACTGCACTGGGAATTTTTTAAAAAATGCATTTATATGTTTTGTTTCCAAAGGTGTATTCCTTTAACTCCTTTTTTTTTTGTCTTTTGTCTTTTTAGGGCCGCACCCACAGCATATGGAGGTTCCCAAGCTAGGGGTCGAATCAGAGCTGTAGCTGCTGGCCTACACCACAGCCACAGCAACATGGGATCCAAGCCAAGTCTGCGACCTACACCACAGCTCACAGCAAAGCCGGATCCTTAACCCACTAAGCAAGGCCAGGGATCGAACCCACATCCTCAAGGACGCCAATGCTGTTGTTTCCACTGAGCCACGATGGAAATTCCATATTCCTTTAACTCTTATCTTCAAAAACATAGTGTCACTTGCCTTTGTTTATGAAATGAAATTCTTTTTTTTTCTTTATAGGGCCTCACCCGTGGCACATGGAGGTTCCCAGGCTAGGGGTCCAATCGGAGCTGTTGTTGCTGGCCTCCGCCAGAGCCACAGCAATGCCAGATCCGAGCCACATCTGCGACCTACACCACAGGTCACGGCAACACAAGATCCTTAACTCACTGAGCCAGGCCAGGGATTGAACCCGAAACCTCATTGTTCCTAGTCAGATTCGTTTCTGCTGCGCCACGACGGGAACCCCATGTTTATGAAATGACATTCAAATTCCTTTCAGACATAATCTGGCTTCCGTTTTCTCTCCAGCCACCTTCTATGCGCCCTTGTTAATTCTGTAACCTCATGAATCAACTCCTCACTCCACCTTGCAGGCTTTTTAGCTTTCCTCAGATTGCGATGCGTCCCCCAAAGTTCTCCTGTCTTGTGGCTAGAATTCAAGGAAAAGTAGCCCCCTTTCCAGAGCTTTCGCAAGCCTCTTGGCAGAATCAAGCAACTTGGCATCTGTGTGGCTGCAGCTCCGTACATACCTTTTCCCTGTGGCAGCCGTTTCCATAGCCTCATGTCCATTCGGTGTAAGGATCAACGCTGCATCAGACACTGAGCTTCCTGAGATTTGCAGACGTGTGCATTCGTACCAGCAACACCTGACACAGGTATTTTACAAAGCAATTATTTGAGATATATACATATATATAATTGTTTTATATAGATATATAACTGAATCATATTGCTACACACCTGAAACATTGTAAATCAATGATAATTTTTTTAAATTAAGCATTTTGAAATCTATCCAAAGAAATGAAAACATACAATTTCTTTCAGAGTTTTGTGCTAATTTAAATATAGGGAAAAATACCATCTCCCTAAAGACATGCTATATGGTAGATGCTCAAGAAGTGTATTGAATAAACAATTCGATAAATTTATGAATGGATGGATCAGAAAATAAGAAATTAATGAGAAAAAAATGGGCCCCCATGCATTCCTTAGAAATGGCATTAGGGATACCAATAATACTCATAACAGATTTCGAACACTGACAATAGAAGAAAATAAAACATTAAAAAAAAGAAATGGGATTTGCTTTCAAAATGACAACCATTTGGCCCTAAAGTAGAGGTCTAGGGAGTTCCCGTCGTGGCACAGCGGAAACAAATCCGACTAGGAACCACGAGGTTGCGGGTTCGATCCCTGGCCTGGCTCGGTGGGTTAAGGATCCGGAGTTGCCGTGGGCTGTGGTGTAGGTCGCAGACTTGGCTTGGATCCCATGTTGCTGTGGCTGTGGTGTAGGCCAGCAGCTACAGCTCTGATTCGACCCCTAGCCTGGGAACCTCCATATGCTGTGGGTGTGGCCCTATAAAGACAAATACAAAAAATAGAATAAAGTAAAGCAGAGGTCTAGGTGCACAAAACAGAAAACAGACTGCCTGGAAAAACATCAAAGGATAGGCTAGATTTGCTTTGTAATTTGAATAAAGGAGTGATGACGTTCTCATGGTCCAGTAATAAAACGTGATGGCTACTCTCATCAGCAAAAAAGACAAAATGGACATACTCACATTCAGGGAAAAAGCTCTCAGCTCAGAGACCAAAACTATTTTATTTTATTTTTTCTTTTTGCCTTTTCTAGGGCCGCTCCTGCAGCATATGGAGGTTCCCAGGCTAGGGGTCTAATCGTGGCCTACGCCAGAGCCACAGCAATGCCAGATCCGAGCCACGTCTGCGACCTACACCACAGCTCATGGCATCGCCGGATCCTTAACCCACTAAGCAAAGCCAGGGATCGAACCTGCAACCTCATGGTTCCTAGTTGGATTTGTTAACCACTGAGCCGGGACGGGAACTCCAAACCAAAACTATTTTAGACACAACTAAGTGAGTAGTTCCTATTGTAGCTCAGTGGTAACAAACCTGACTAGTATCTATGAGGATGTGGGTTCCATCCCTGGCCTCATTCAGTGGGTTAAGGATCCAGCATTGCTGTGGCTGTGGTATAGGTTGGCAGCTACAGCGCCAATTCAACCCCTAGCCTGGGAACTTCCATATGTTGCAGGTGCAGCCCTGAAAAAACAAACAAAAAATTATACAAAAAAATAACCAATTAAAAATATTGAACTGAAAAATACAGAACCTGAAATAAAAACCCCTTAGATGGGCTCAATTACAGAACTGAGATAACAGAGGAAAAAGTCAATTAACATGAAGACTAACAGGCATTATCCATTCTAAGTAACAGGGAAAAATATTTGGGGAAAAATAACAGGACCTAGAGGCCTGTGGGGAAATTTTCAAAATGTCTAACATACATGCAATTGGGGTCACAGAAGTCGAAGGAATATACATTGGTATAGGCCAACATTTGAAAAAATACATAGCTGAGAAATTTCCAAATTTTCCAAAAGATTTAAATGTATAGTTAAAAAAAAAACTCAGTAAATTTCAAACACAATAAAGTCAAAGTTAGCCATGCTTAGACAGTCATGTTAAGCTGCTAAAAATTAAAAACAAGAAAAAAATCTTGAAATCATCCAGAGCAAGTGACATATAACAGAGAGGAGACTGAATTGCAGGATTGTGAATTTCTCATCAGAAAACACAAAGATCAAAAGAGGGTGGAAAAAAATTTTCCAATTACTCAATATAAGTGACATCACACTAAAATTCTCTATCAATTTGAGCAAAAATATTCTTCCAGAAGGACAGTGAGAAAAGACAGTCTCTGATAAAGGAAAACTGAAAAAGCTGTGTCACCTATAGACATTTTCAAAAAGAAATTCTAGAAGTTCTTCAAGCTGAAGCAAAATAACCAGAGGGTCACAGGGATCTTGGGAAAGAAAGAACAGGTCTTCCCTTTTTTTTTTGGTTTTTTTTTGGTCTTTTTGCCTTTTCTAGGGCCACTCCCGCGGCATATGGAGGTTCCCAGACTAGGGGTTGAATCAGAGCTGTAGCCACCGGCCTACGCCAGAGCCACAGCAACGTGGGATCCGAGCCGTGTCTGCAACCTACACCACAGCTCACGGCAACACTGGATCCTTAACCCACTGAGCGAGGCCAGGGATTGAACCTGCAACTTCATGGTTCCCAGTCGGATTCATTAACCACTGCGCCACGACGGGAACTCCAGGTTTTCCTTTTTTGATAAACATCTGGGAAATGGAAACAACTCCACATCCCTCTTGTGTTAAAATTCATGTGCATCTTAAACAGCAGAACATGTTCTAGTGGTGTTTTCAGTGCCTGCAGATACAACGCATGTGACAAAGAGAATACAGATATAAATGTTTGTGAGGGGGTTAGAAAGACCCCATCGTCTCGAGGGTTCCACGCTGCAATCCTGCTTCTAATCAGACTGCGTGAGACTGAACCCATATCCCATAATCCCTGGAACAATCCCTGGAGTGAAAAAGAGACAACCAAAATGCCCGTAGAAAAATTAAAACAGGACACATAAAATGATTCAAATAATCCAATACAAGGAAAATAATGGGGAATGACAAATCAAAAACAGAGAGCAAAGTGAAGACAAATGATAAAATGGCAGGCTAAAATCCAACCATATGGATAATTCAACTATATTTTAGTTGTCTAAATATTCTAAATAAGAGGCAGAGACAGACAAAGTGGAAAAGAAACAAACAGACAAGACCCTAATATAAGCTGCCTACAAGGGGCATTTTGATCACAAGGACACAGATGGGTTGAAAGAAAATAAACAGAAGATCAGAACAGAAAGCATGGCTGGGTTCCTGAGATATCTGGGTTCCTAGATAACAGACATTGAGAAAGCGTTCTGCAGAGATAATGAGGAATAGATGGAGGATGAAGGGACAAATTATCAGGAATTCATAGCATTTACAATTGTCGATGCCTCTAGTTAAAAAACAAGCAAACAAACAAAAACCCCTCGAGTTATATAAAGCAAAATTGACAAAATTAAAGGGGAAAAAGAGAAGATTCCACAATCATCAGAGCCAATTGTGTTATCACTCCATCAGCAACGGATGTAACAAGGATAAAAAAACCAATCAGTGGTGACATAATATCCGAGGAACCCTCCTTCCTCCTCCTAGCACTGGGAACCATGTCTCGCCACTTATGGTGGAGAGTGGTACTGCGAGAAAAAGTTTGTATACATGTAGGTGTCACCCGGTCACCTTGCTGTGCAGTGGGAAATTGACAGAACGCTGTAAACCAGCTATAATGGAAAAAATAAAAATCATTATAAAAAAAGAAAAATAGACAAAAATAAAACATCCTAATGCAATAATTAAAACTGATTCATAAAAATACATAAACTTCCATATTGCCAACTCTAAAAAAAAAAAAGAGAGAAAAAATTGAGGAAACCTAACAAACGCTCTGAGGTACTTTAAAGCAAAGGATGGCCGCCTGCCAACCATGCAGAATACACACCCCTTTGAGGTGCACAAGATACAGTCACCAAAATGGTGCCATGAGGGACCATATGACAAGTTTAAAAATTTTTAAAACCAACGCTTTTCAAAATTCATGCAAAACATATTCTTCGATAAAAATGAAGTTAATTTAGAAGTCAGTAATAAGATATCTAGAAAATCCCCAAATATCTGGAAGTGAAGCAACATACTTCTAAATAATTCATTGATTGAAAATAAAATCACCAGAGAAACTAGAAAATGCCTTGAACTAAAGGACAACAGAGTTGAAAGGAAGAAAAGTTAGATTTAAGAATGCTTAGATTAGAAAATAGGAAGATAAAATCAATGCTGGAAGAATCCATTCGAGTAAAAGAACAAAAACACCCTGAAGGAGAAGAAAATAAGTAATGAATCTTAAAAAAATCAATGAAATAGAAAGCAAAGGAAATAAAGTTAATAATACCTTAAAACATGAAGAAAGTTGCTAAACTAAACTGATTACAAAAAGGGAGAAATCATCTGTGTCAACAGTGAGAAGGAGAGAATTATGGCAAGTTTTATGAACAGCAAAAGGATAAAATGATACAACAGCAATTGTCTCCTGTCACATTTGCTAATGAGATCACATGGACACATGTCTTGAAATATACAGCTTACCAAATGTGACATAAGAAGAAACAAAAACTTGAAGTCTTATTGAAAGAGTCGAATCTGCCAGTAAAACTCTCCCAAGAAGACAGTTCCAGCCCAATTTAACTAGTCGGATAAATACTATCAAATAACGAAGGGCAGATAATATAGAAAGAGAATTTATATATATATATATGTATAACTGGACTACATGTTTTAAAATGTTTTATAAATTTAAACTGCTATAATAGCTCCCAGATTAAAATATATTTACAATATAGCCTTATTATTATTATTATTTGACTTTTTAGGGCTGCACCGAAGCATATGGAGGTTCCCAGGCTAGGAATCCAATCAGAGCCCTAAGTGGTATCTGTTTTAAAACCATCCTAAAATCCTTCAAAGCGTGGTGTATCTTGTGTTTCTCAGTGAACACTTAGACTTGAATAATTTCTAATAGCGATATACGTACTAAAAATGGCTCATTTAAACTAATACATGAATACTCTTGATACTATTTTCACCAAAATTCTATCTTTCAATATTTAACCGAGATAAACATCAAGCTTATATATGAACATATGAATAAATCAGAGGCTTAAAACCAAATTCCATCCAGACCCTAAATCATAATTTTGCTAGGGTTTCCTGGTACTCCCACCATGCTATGCAGGTAGAGCTGCTGTATCTTTGTTGAAAATACCAGACAAATAATGCATTTAAATACGACTGAGACTGATAGCACTTATGACTTGAACTTAGCCAGAACCCAGACTGAGACGTAAACCCAGTTTTAAATTAGAATCACTCACTCTGTGCCTGGACTCACTGAGGTTCAGGCTCTTCATGTCTTTGTGCAGAAAGAATTCAGTGAGAGACAAAGCGACAGGCAAGAAATAGATTTATTAAGATAAGACAGGATGCTTGTAAGCGATGCAAGAGGGCAGGCAAGGGGGCTTTACCCCCAGGATCAGGTGGGCTAGTTTTAGCCTCCAAGGGGGGTGGGTGGGGGGGGGAGACTGCCTCTTCCTCTTTCATGGAGTAGTCCCTCCCCTTGGATCCAGTAAGAGAGTATTTGACCTTATAAGGTCAAACCAGGACTGTCATGGTGTTTATTCAAATCAGAAGGGTGGTCCTTAAACGCCAGCCTGGGTCTGAACTTGAATGCAGGTTTCACGCCACAGTCCCCCACCCAATGTCCTGAGGCATATCTCCAGCCTTCACTAGTCAAGCAAGGCTGCCTGGTTCTGACGGCTTTCTTGAGCAGGTATCAACTTGCTGGGATCTCCCAGAGTCCCCTAGGTTTCCTTTTCTATCTGTGGTCCCTGAGTGGGACTCCTGCAACTACCTGTGTACCTAGCCTAGTCCGTCCCTATCAGAACCAGTGATGGTGCGTGATGGAGGTTTTCATCTTTGGGTCTATGCTGATGCTCTTCCCTCCAGCTGAGGAGCCTCTCTTTCTTAAATCACAAGTAGACCCCCAAATCTCATATTCCAGGTTTGCTTTCTCTGGTTTCTTTTTTTGTTTCCTGGGATTTTTGTTGTTTCTGCAAGGAGCTTGCTGCTTTTCTGGCACGGGGCAGACATAAAGGAAATATGAAATGAATCTGAAATGTAAAACAAGCACCCCTTTCAGATACTATGAAAGGATGACTGGAGAGCTGAGTTCTCTGGCCATTTCAGCATGTTTCTTGAAAATCAAGGCCCCATTCTATCCCTTAATATACTCTTCTAAACCAGATTTTCATAATATATTTGCAAAGCACCTTTAATGTCAAATGAAGCCCTAAACTCAACTTCATTAACATAAAAATGCCAGTTCTTCTGTCGTCAGGAAATCCAATTACTTATGAGAAAGGGGTTTAGTTGAAAATTACAAAACCAACAACTGTTAGGGAAAGAAGGCCAGCGTTTTCTATAATCTCACCGGGCTTCTGAAAAGTCTGTATGAACACGGAACCAGGGAACCAGAAGTGAAAAGGCTTTGCAAGCTTAGACCACATTCAGTCTTTTCTCTAATTCAATTTTTTGGCTTTCAAGAATAGCATCAGAGGGAGATGATTCCTAATTGTATTTTCTTTTTGATTAATTTGTCAGACTTGGAGGAAATGAGGGAAATTAAGAAGCACCCAGATGAAAGATCAGTAACAGAAGAAGAGGCTGTTTAGAGAGCGTTGATTTGTCAGAAGGATTTCAGTGACCAGAGCACAAGGTTTAAGGAAAGAAGGAAAGTGGACCACGTGAGGCAGCTCCTGGGGCAGCCTACCTACCCAGATGCCAAATCCTCACATACCTCCCCAAGGAAACGGAAAGAAAAGAACAGCCACTTCAAGGTGGCTTTGTTAGGGAAACGGAATTAAATGCCTTGAGGTAGGCAATGCTGCAGTACGCAGTCCGCGGACCGCCTAGGACTTTCCAAAGGCAATTTTTGCCTTTAAACATTACTCCATGTGTTAGAAAGTGTGTCAGGTTAAGATCGGGGATCTGCATGTGCTAGCTTTTTGATCTCAGGCAGCTTATTAATTACTCCACACCTCAGTTTTCTGGTCTGAAAACCAGAGATGACCAATCTTAGTTCTGAGGCTGTCCTGAATGAAATGAGACTGTGAATGAAATGTCTGGGATGCCATGAGGAGCAGAGCCAAAACTCGGTCCCCTGCTCCTTTCTCGCTCTTTCTAATTTCTTCCCCAGAGGCAGAGAAGGAGTTGAGTCACAATCACTGTAAAAGGTTCAATGCAGAGAATGACACCCAGCAGCTTTTCTTTTACGGTAGATCTCATTCTGTGAGTCTGAGAAACACCCCTTTTCTTTCTGAATGGGCTTGTTATCCTGGCCTTCCCTTTTCCCACTGTGCTGACCTGATGGTCTCAAAGCTCAAGGAAACAATGGCTCCCCTGGTCTGACTTTGCTTTTTGAAATTATCCACAGAGAACCCTTAGCCTTAATTTCGCCATCTGCTAGAGAACATTTCAGAGGCCCGGTCCAGGAGAAACACAGACCTACCTAAGAAAATAGACGAGCTGGTTAGACATGAAAGTCTCGGGTGGAAATAATTTCCCCAACTTTGTCCCAGCAGCTGGCTCTAGAAAAAAAGGAACTGTTCGTTTTCCAGAGTTTTCTCAAACTAGCTTTATAATTAAATCACCTCAAGATACCGGCATCCTATAATTTGGGGGGCTCTGGAGTTTGAACTCTGTGATCAAATTTTAAAGATTAAAATTTTTGAAGTCACAATCTAGAATTTAGCAGGCTCGAGGTCTAGGTTGCAGCTCTTATTTCTATATCTGATCAAGCTTTGAATATTTTCATTAATTCTCTAGAATCTACATATTACACTGGACTGGCCAGAGACCCCTCTGGGCTTCCTGGCACGTCTCTTCTCCATCCATCCGAGAACCAAAAAGTAATAACCCCCTCATAATTCCATTGACAACATACTGAGTTGAACATCTATATACTCTTTTAAAAATACATACCAGTTATTTATTCCTTTACCGAAGCCAATTCTGATTTAAAATATAGCATAAGGGGATACATGCCTGATCCTGAAATAACTAGGGTTTTACTTGCACAAAGGCAACACCTAGTTTACTGTTATCTACCTCTATGCCCTCCATTTAAAAAAATCACAAATCTCGGATAACTTCTTCCTAGAAGTCTGCCTGGATTAACTAGGAACATTTCTCAAACACATGAATTCTCAATGAAAAATCTTCCTTTAACAAAGCCATGATGTCATAATTCCATAAATTTTTGGAGAGCACGCTTCTCCTATCGAATAGTCTCCTTCCCACTGCATGTTTCCAGATGCTAAGATCCTAACCGCAGCCTAAATAAGGTGGACTGTGTACAATTTAAGAAAGCAACCACTAGGTGGCGGTGTTGTCATGCATTCGGGGGCAGGGGCAGCTCACACTCTCCAAAACCCCATTTGTTAGGGCAAAATCAATAAAGCCTTTCCAAACTGGTGCATTAGTTTTTGTCTAAGCAAGTGAATTGATCTGTAACGCCTACTCTCACACAGACGACATATTTTCATAAGGGATATGAAAAACAAAAATACCTGTCCTCTTCAACAAAACATAGGGATTTTCCCAAGGGAAATAATACCCCCCCCCCCGCCCCCCAAATATCAGCAGTTTATTTTGAAGCAGAATTTTAAGCTATTTTTGTCATATGTGGCATATGACATCAATCTCTTGCCTTTACATTGTCATTAGCTTTCTTTATTATTTAAAGAGGCTTTTGGCTGCGTCTGCCTTCCAGTCTGTATGTGAAGGTGAGGAGTCTGCTGTGCAGTCCTGCTTAAGGGACACAGGAATCTGAGACAGGGCCCCTGTGAGGAGTTATCTGTAGGACCTGCAGGCAGGTTTTAGGAGCTGCCGCTGCACATCTTTTTGCCTCCAGCACCCTGCCCCAGGGACTAGGAAGTCCTGAGGTGCAGGGAAGCTTCCTGCTGATAGAGCCAAGGTGGTACAAATAAATGGTGGGGCCCCCTGGAATCCGCCCTGAGGAAGAGGATGCTTGACTTTCATTGTGAGCTGCATCATCAGATGCCAATACAGTGCAAACCGCACGTGAAATTACATTTTTTTTCTAATTGTTACTTTCTAGTGAAAGTAAAATATGAATTAATGTCAATAATGCATTCCTGTGACCCAGTGTATCTAACACATTATCAAGCCAGCATGCAATCAACATAACAAAGGTCCTAATGGGACAGCTTATATTCTTTGTCTTTGCGCTCAACCTCAGACAGGAGTTTGTCTTTCACACTTTGAGCACATTTCCGTCTGGATGCTGTATTTTCGCAGGGATTATGTGATCTGTATTTAGATTTCATCAAAATTGCAGTTGCCAAAGTAGATCCACCGGCCCAGGTTGTTGCCAACATAATGCAATGTTTTCCAATAACAGGATGAGGATCAGATTTTTGTTTAATTTAATTTAAATTAATTACAAGAAAATAAAGCTAAAAATTCAGTTCTGGAGATGTGCATGCTGTTTATCAAGGGCTCCGTGATGATAAGAGACTAGAGGCTGTTGTACTCAAAATGTAAGGCATTTGCTGCATGAGAATATTCTCTATGGATTTTTTTTAATGATTTTTGTTTTTCCTGTTATAGCTGGTTTACAGTGTTCTGTCAATTTTCTACTTACAGCAAAGTGACCCAGTCACACACACATATATACATTCTTTTTCTCACATTATCCTCCATCGTGCTCCATCATACGTGACTAAATATAGTTCCCTCTGCTGTACAGCAGGATCTCATTGCTTATCCATTCCAAAGGCAATAGTTTGCATCTATTAACCTCTGATTCCCAGGGCTTCCCACTCCCTCCTCTTCCCCCTTGGCAACCGCAAGTCTATTCTCCACGTCCATGAGTTTCTTTTCTGTGGAAAGGTTTATTTGCACAATCTCTATGGATTCTACTATAAAAACAGGAGACATTCATTCCATCACCTGCTGAGGGATTGGCTGAATTGAGAACAACTGTGTCCTCGATGTAACTCATCTCCTTATCATGACTGGATATCTTTGGAAAGCAGACACCTTACATTTATGGGTTTTTTTTTTTTTTTTGAATCTAACACACAAACAATTGTATCCCGCTGCAGAAATTTGATAAATATGTGTAGATTTAAAGTGAATAATGAACCTCTTTGGAGACATCATGTATTCTGCAGAAATGAATGAAATTCATTAATTTTTATTAGGATGTTCCTGGCATTTGTCAAAGATGCCTACTTGTTGATTGGTATTGAGCTGAACTCTCCCTAAGACCCCTAAAGTCTCATTTTTAATGAAGTTCACAGAGGTGACCGTACTCGGTTCATCTGGCTGAGAGACATAGCAAAAAAGAAAGGAAACCCGCATTTTATTACATTTATATTCTTCCCCTGACAATTATCGAACTTTGCAAATCTCAACCTCATTACCTTTGGCAAGGAGCCACCTGTCTTCAGGAAAGAGTACTAAAAATTAATGATGGTGAATTGCTGGGGAAAAAAAAGTGGTGGAAAGAAGACATATGGTTAATGATGACATATTATTGCTGGAAAATGCAGGCGTTTGCACAAGTGCTGGCGACAGGAGTTGGCCAGGGGATGCTGCCAGCTCAAGGGGCAAAGTCGGGAACCTCAGAGGTCCTCCTGGAGCAGCTTCGTGAAACTGCTCTTCCTGGATGATCCTATTTGATACAAACCCTTCCTTCCTGCCCGGGGAGGTTCAGCATATAATGGGACCCTGTCTCAGAGAGGGCTTTGGTGGGGAGGGGGGGAATAGGATCTTTATTTCTTTTCAACTGAATCTAGCTGTGTCCGAGTTCAGCATATGGAACATGTGCACATGCACACACCCGGCTCTCCATCTTGGTGCTGAGATGGCTGATTTATGAAATTCCCTGCCCAGAATAACGAAACAGTTCTTACTGTAGTCAGGAAATAATGAAATCCGAAGGAAAGGCATTTTCTCTTTTCCAGCCCAGGAAGGGCGCCTGTTTCAGTGTTCATTAAAGAACGTCCCTCAGCGGGCTGTATTCAGATAATTTGTTTTTGGGACTGGATAGAGGGCGCTTGGAGTTTATTGGGGGCAAAGACCATGGCAGACATAGAGTTTAGCTCATTGTGAGGAAAGACGATGGGATTTTTGAGAACACCCAGGCCCACATTACCTTGTTTGTCTTGAGTCTCCATAAACCTTAAGGGAGAGACTTCCTCGTGATCCTTTAACTTGATGGGATTTCATGTATCCAAACCAAATAAGAGGTGAGATCAATTAAATTATCTTTAATAGTCTAAAAAAAAGATGAATAAAATTAAAGTGGGATTAGGGAAATAGATTGCAGAAACAGCCCTGATCCGGCCCAAATCCACAGCCAATCGTATCTACAAAGCTCCTTAAAGCAGATGCAGAAGGCAGAAAGAATAACTCATCTATTAAAGGACATTTGCTTGTTAGCCGGGCTTGGCAAAAGCATTAGTGAAACGAAGATTTGAGTCTCAAAGCTGACCACGCTCTTTTTTAGAATCTTTTTGGAACCAGGTCAGCTCAAACCCAGGATGTATGGGTAGAAGAAGAAACACACACACACACACACACACACATATCTATGCGTGGAGCATTTAATACACAGCAACTCCTTCCTTTGGAAAAATGGGTCGATCGGGTGTTGAGACAGGACACATCCCTTCCTATGCATTTCTACCCAGCTGATGAATGCAAGGGAACCACGTCTATCTGACTCACACCCAGACTGCCAAGATTTAGAATGGGAAGGAGAATCATCAAGGCCTCAACAACCTGCCGGCCTGTGACCCCAGTCTCAGCTGCCCTCCTGAGATGGAAGGGGTGGAAGAGAGTGGTTGAACACTTCCATCAAGCCTATTGTCCGTCTGGCCCCTAGGGGTCGCTCTTCCTCCCTCGTTGTTCCAGCCCAATCAACCCCCCATCTGTTTTCTCTTTTGGGCTGAGCAGTGCTGAGATGGACTGCACACGTTAGCACTCTGTGACAAGTAGCCAAGTTCCCAGGTGAGGAAGATAACCAAAGATGTTTGCATTTTACACAAAATGCAAAAGCAATATGGCCAAGTTCTATCTAAAATAAACGTTTCCACTCATCCTGGCTTCGGCCATGGAATTCCTGCGTGACCCTTCATAAAACAGGTGGCCTCCTTTGCTGCCTCCTTGATGAAGAATGACTGTCTTCCCCAGAGTCCTTGTTTTAGCTAAATGACAGACCATTTTGTGGCCTCACTTGCTCTAGAGTCACTTATGAGTCTGCCTTCCTGCCTTGCCTGGTGTGGAACTTCTGAACTAGGAGGAGACATAAGCTGTGTCTTTTCCTACAGCAGCGTGATGCGGAGAAACAGAGAAATACACACATAACTTAAACACACACGTAGAACATGATGCTTCAAACGCTCACAGGACACTGTAACTTAGTAGATGCATGACTTTGAGTTCATTTTATCTGTCTTTGTAATGGAGGTAAACACCATATCAACTTCATTTTTTTTTTTTTTTTTTTTTTAGGGCCATACCTGCAGCATATGGAAGTTCCCAGAGGAGGGGTCGATTCGGAGCTACAGCTGCCAGCCTACACCACAGCCACAGCAACGCAGGATCAGAGCCACATCTGTGACCTACACTGCAGCTCACAGCAATGCCAGAACTTTAACTCACTGAGTGAGGCCAGGGATCGAGCCCGCATCCTCATGGATTGTAGTCAGGTTCTTAACCCACTGAGCCACAAGAGGAACTTTCAGCTTCATCATTCTTGAAAATGGTTGAATGAACCTCAATCTCCCTGGACGTAAAAAATAGTAAGGTATAATTTAATATACATTATCACGCAGTGCACTTTAAACATATATAATTATCTCTTCACATTTTATCACAATAAAAATGTTTACAATAGCAAATTATTACTTGTGTTTGTTAATTGACTGTACTACTGAATGAATGAACAATTCGTGGGAATGTCCAAAACTACCCATAAACACTACGCAGGTGTATATATATTTTTTTAATTTTTGAGATAATTTAGAGTCACACACAGTTGGAACAGACGACCTAGAGAGATCCACTATGTATACTCTTTATCTAGCTTCTCCACTTGCAAAATCTATGTCGTAATTTTAAGAACCAAAGAATCCCCTGTTCTATCTTGATAGTAGGGGTTCAAGCCCAGTGAAATTCAACGTGAAATGGCAAGAACTAGGATTCAGGGTGAAAATCCTGGCTCTGGCATCTTTATAACTGCCCCTCATCAAGTGAGCAAAGCAATTTCTGGAAAAAAATAAGGACAAGCATGTTCCTGAGACCATCTTGCTTCTCTCTGTCACCTGCACACTCTCCCTGTACCATCTAAGCCACCTTGTGATTCATATCAAAGTCTTGGGTTGACCTGTTACCCCAGCCGCTCCAGGAAGAGACTGTTTTCTGCTCTGAGGAATGCGACAGTGTCATTCCGTCGGCAGTGGCAAAGCAAAGCTATTCTCCATCCCTAAGGGAAGTCCAATTCCATAGTCACAGCTGGAAAGCTGGGCACAGCTTGGGGACGAGTTCTCGTCAGCTCACACCCTTCCTGCCAGCACCTTACGCAGGATAAGGCCCCATGAACGAAAGAATGATGGCAGCAGGGGGACACGGCTCTTCATGCTGACATGTCAGATAACACACTGCGGTTCTGGTTTAGGTTTGGTTTCATCAAGCAAAATGCTGTTTGTAGTGGCTGGAGTGGCCAAAAGAACTCCATTCTCCAAAGCACCATGTGGGCCTTCGTTCCTGGATCTCCGTCCCACTTCTCAGTGCTACGCGAAAGGCTGTCCTCTGCTTGGAAAACTACACTGAGCGCGTCCACCCTGTTGGAAAGCCTTTCTTCAAGGTGTTTTCTCCACCCCCCGACCCCTTCCTTGAGCTTCCAGACACCTTGCACTTAGGCACTTAGGCCTCATGATATTGTCATTTGCGTATGGATTTCCCCCTCTATTGAGCCAGCAGCTCTTTAAGGACAGGGACTGTCTATTTTACAAGTTTTTGTCTTCAGAACTTAGTGCTATTCAGCACATAGTACAGGATCAGTGAATGTTCTGTTGATCCAAGAAAACAAAATTATGAAATTCTTATTCTACTTCCTTTTTTTTTTAGGGCCACACCCATGGCATATGGAGGTTCCCAGGCTGGGGGTGTAGCTGCCAGTCCATGCCACAGCCACAGCAATGCAGGATCCAAGCCACATCTGTGACCTACACCGCAGCTCATGGCATCGCCAGATCCTTAACCCACTGAGCGAGGCCAGGGATCGAACCCGCAACCTTATGGTTCCTAGTTGGGTTCATTTCCATTGTGCCATGGAGGGAACTTTATACTTTCTTTTCGAATTAGGCAATATTGTCTCCAATTCTCGATGGAATGTGTGGTGAATTTCCAAAAGGGAACATTTAAATTAATGCAATTAAATTCACAACTTACGACAGTCATGCCTCTTGCTAGTCTTAGGAAACCAGAAAGAGTCATTTGCTAAAAGTGACATTTCTACCCTGAATGGTACATTTGATGAGACTAAGTGTCTGCAGTTGGCAGGGAGGGATGTATATCACGCTGGATGTGGCTGACTTCACACGGCTTTTCCTCATTTGCAGACTCCTGATGTTTGGGCTTGACACCACGTGTCGGGTCGGTGGATGTTGCCATGAAAATTGAGAAAAGCTGAAAAAGAGATGCTTGTTACTTCTCTATACATCTTTATTTCCTCCTTAAATATTTGGGTTCATTTACTAGCTCATCTCTTTCATTTTGACACAATCTTTAATTTCTGCACGTTGACGTCCAGCTCCAGCTCCGGGCTTGTTTTACTTATTTCATTACAAGGTGGGCAAGTGTTAACTCTTACTTTTTCCAAGGAGCTCCATGTATCTTATTACAGAACGCATTGGACTAGGGTTGGGGGGGGGTGTCTCCTTTTCTAGATAAAATTTCACGGAGGCTTAGGAAAGGATCTTAATATAGATCTTCCAGCTCCAAATACAGAGCTCAGCTGTGTGTATCCAAAGCTTCTTCATACGTCTACAAGTTCAAGTAAGTGGGAGTGTGTGCCAGCATTTCAACCTAATTCTGGGAAGTATGGGCGGTGGGGGAAAAAGGAGGAAATAAAAGGCAATGACTTTTTGGAAGCAGAGTCTCCCTCCCATTAATTTGTGATAGAAGCTGCTTATCGAGCAAAATCTCCAGAATGCCCAAAAGGCTCTGGGAGCTTCACGCTCCATTTAAGATATCATTGAAAGAAAGCGAGAGTGACAAGTATGGCACTGGGGACCCTTTGGGAGCAATTTATATGGCTAAAAGATAGGGTCAGCTTTCTTCATCTGATGTCGCTTTTTGCTTCCTTTCCCCTCAAGGTACAATGACAAACATGAAAAGCACTGGCGTATAGGAGACCCATATTTTACACCTCTTCTGCACAGTATGGTGGCCACTATTTGTATGTGATGGCTCACAACAAAATGTAAAGCAATTAAAACTAACTAAAATGAAAAATTCTGTTTCTCAGCTGCTCTACCCCCATTTTAGGGGCTCAGGAGAAAAATTTTTTTTTTTGGTCTTTCTGTCATTTTCTTGGGCCGCTCCCACGGCATATGGAGGTTCCCAGGCTAGGGGTCGAATCGGAGCTGTAGCCGCCGGCCTACGCCAGAGCCACAGCAACGTGGGACCCGAGCCGCGTCTGCAACCTACACCACAGCTCACGGCAATGCTGAATCCTTAACCCACTGAGCAAGGCCAGGGATTGAACCCGCAACCTCATGGTTCCTAGGGGGATTCGTTAACCACTGAGCCACGACGGGAACTCCGGGAGAGAAATGTTTTACGTGAATGTTCCCATCATCACAAAAAAGTTCTATGGGGCAGGGCTGTTCCAGACCCCAAACCTTTAGTTATGATCTGTAAAATCCTGGGCAAGGTACATGCTGAGCATTTAACTTTACATTTGTAAAATCCCTTCTTTCTTTCCTCCCCCCGCCCCATACTTTTGTAATAAATTCTCATTAGATTTGGAGATTCTGAGGATATAAATCCATTTTATTTAGACTGTTGTTATCAGTGGCCCATGTAGGCATGAAATGCACTAGCTGCCCTATATGTGCTTGTGACAAGAATACAGTAATGTATGGATATGTTTGTATTCTGGTTAGTGCTGCCTTTCCAGTAGCATTTATCCAGCCAGTGCTATTCATTTACTAGGAATACTATTCAACTGCTAAGCAAAGGGACCAAAAAGATATTATATTCCTAAAGCTTAACCATGCATTTGGCTTACCCATTTATCATTTGATTTGATCTCCTTCAAGAAGTTTACAGAAGATGATAGCATTGTGTTAGGAGATTGGCCCAGAAATAACTAGTGGATGAAGTCCCAGAGCTCACAGTCAGGTCAGCCCCATCCCCTCTGCCTCTTCTTCTAAAAAGAGCACACCACTTGGGAGGACCAAGCACGACACACTCTTATTTAGAATTATAACTGCTTATTCGCAGTTGTTTAAACATTTACAGACTGCTGCTATTTCTGGAAATAAAGGGGCCCTTGACCTTAGGGACACCACGTTATCCTCAGGTTCTTCAAATCTTTCTCATGGTCCCCTTTCAAGTTTTCTCTCATAGGTTCATCTTCCACTGACCCAAACTCACAGGGAGGAACTCCTCAGAGGACTTCCCTTCTCTTTCCTTCTCATTGAATGAGCCTTTTCCACGTGGTATTTTTTAAGATACATGAAGGCACAGAGATTGCTCAGCAAAAGATAAGCTAAAACACACCTTGGGCCGGAGACATCAGGTTGTGGTCACTCTAGAATCTTCCTTTAAGGGAAGCTGGAAACTATCCGATGCCATGATCCTGGTCTCACAAGTTTCGTCAGCTGCTTCTTTTAATTTTTGACAGGCTCCAGCAGACACACGGTTCATCTAAACAATCCCCTCTCTTAGCCCAGATTCATAGAGACAGACAAGGCTAAAATACAAGAGGCTTCAACCAATATGTATGGTACTCCACCACACCCCCTTTCTCCTGTCCAGAGGGACAGACACAAGGGCAGGACGGCAAAGTGACTCATTCAAAGTCCCATCACTATTGAGTGGAAGAGCCAGGGCTGTTTGGTTTTGTTCTTCTCTTGGTAGTATTTTATCTTCATGAGTAAGCTTGGGGGATGGAAATGAGGAACTCTGATGACCAGTTGAAGAGTTTGAGAAATGGCAATAAATTATCCAGCAATACTTTTGATCCAGCAAGTCACACAGTGGCCTGCCACTCTGCCCACTGGCCAAAGTGATTTGTAAGACTCTAGGCTTTCGTTTTATCTTTGTCAAAACTCAGCCAGTGGTGTAGGCCAGTGGCTACAGCTCTGACTCAACCCCTAGCCTGGGAACCTCCATATGCCATGGGTGCGGCCCTAAAAAGACAAAAGCAAACAAGCAAACCCCCCCCCCGCCCCCCCAAACACCTCAGCCAGTTTTCATCCCTGGTAAATGTGGTAATGACTGCTATCCCATAGTCAATAAGCCCTATGAACCTCCCTTTAATAGCCATCGTCTCCAGCAGACTCTACCATCACACAAGGGTGAGCAGGTCTGTTGTACTCAGTCCCACATCCTGAAGAACTGGCTCTAGTGAACCAAACCCTATCTGCTGATCTTTGCTGAGACAATGGATTCACACTGATGTGTGTATTTCAAAACCAAATGTCCAACATCAGACTTTCAGGCCAGAATAAATCCAACGACCATGACTCAGCCACTGATAACTAAGCATTTTCACATTTCAGAGCCAGAAGCCCACGTGGTGCTCTACTGATGGAATCTGACTTCTTACCGCCCACTCTGTTCTCCCAGGAATCATGTGCATTGCATTTTTGACTTCCTCACTCCAGGACACCCCTGAGCAGAAGAAACTTTTCCTGGGTGACGCACGGCACACTCTTTCAGAAGCGGATTTGCATTTCTGCCTTTTCTCATTGAATTACGTACCTCTGTCTTCTTTCATCTCTGGCTGGATTACTAACCCAAACGGACCAAAGCTTGGCCAAGAGGTCAGATTCTGGCACTAATATGTGGACTGGGTCCCTTCTGGAATTCCCTTGGTCCATCAAGGAGGCAAATTCAAATGAATATCAATTAGATTCAGGGGAAATGCTGTGCCTTTTATCCCCTTCTCTGTTTTTCCCTAACTTATTCCAGTTTTTATGTGACAATGCAGATCGCTACCTTGGACCATCTTTGTTTGTTCGGCCTGAAATATTTCTGCATATTACTACCTGGAGTTGAGGTAAAATCAGAGGCTTCCATTTCCCCACTGTTCTCGAAGCTTCTTAAATAACATCTTTGCTTTGATCGCTGTCCCTTCTGATCTCCTTTCCACCTTGTAACCAATAAAATATTTTAAAAATGTGAATCAGATTACACCATTCCTCTGCCTAAGGACCCTTCAGTAAATTCGCATTGCACTCATAATGAGGTTCAAACAGGCCGTCCTCCTGAATGAGGACCCACGTAAGTACATCAGCCTTCTCCTCAATTCCATCTTATCCTCCCCTCCTGGTGCTGCTTTCAAGCACAGCTCTTTGCATTGCAGGCGTTTACAGAGCCTTCTTCTTTGGGTGTTCAATATTTATCTAAAGTAGATCTCCTAATTATCACGCATCAGGACACTCTGTCTATTTCATAATTTTTTTTCTTTTCCCAATGTATATCTATTCAGTTCACGTGCTTATTGATTATTGCTGTTTTGACCTTTGCCCTACAACAAGTAAACGCCAGACTGGCATCTTTGTCATTTTAACTTCTTCTCCATCATCACCTTCACGTCTTGCACAGAGAAGGCATTGGATAAATACTGAATAAAGCATTATTTGGGTAATGCTATTACAAGCTTTTTTGTACTATGAGGAATCGTGTCTACTATCTACCGGATGACTTCACATCCAACACCGAGTGTTTTCCGTTAGGTAATCAACACATCTTTGATATAAATGAATCTGTATGAGATCTGTGACGTCATTAGGATGGTTTTATCACCAGGGAGTTCAAGGATGCCTAAATCCTTCTCTGCCAATCACCTGCTTTTCTCTAGGGGCTTTCAAAACAGATGCACATATAAGCCACAATAGAAAAGAAAACATGTAATTAGCTGCTTCTTGGCTGTATTCATACCATCTCAGGCAAAATTTGGTGACCTGGACCAGAACACCAAGTCTGAGAAAGTAGCCGCTTCTCTAATCTAACTTCTACTCGTCTAAGCATTAGGAAAAAATGTGCCATCTGGAGGGTCAGGGAATGAGAAAAGGGAGGGAGCAGATGACAGGGAGGGGCAGAGATGTGCTCCCCCGTTTCTGTGGTGGCCCTGACACCTCGGCACGTAGTTGGGAGAAGAGACGAACCGTGTCCAAACTCAGGACCTTAAATGCCTGCGACCCACTCCACTCTAATGCAATTTGGGGGGCACAGTATTCTTTTCTCAGTAGTAACAAGGAAGGGAAGTGAAAGTAAGAAACATTAAGAACCTCTGCCCCCCTATAATCTGCTCTTTCAGTGGTCCCTGCTGGCATGGACACTTACACTTTCGGGTAAAGACATTAGTGATGGTTAGGTTGGGGGACAGGATGTGTCAGATGGGATGGATAAGGAGGTCCTCCCTGATCACGTGACATTTGAATGGACACCTCACTGACGTGCTGGAGGAAACTGTGTGGACATTGGACCCAGTCTTCTTGCAGGCAGAAGGAGGCTCAAGAGCAATGGCCTTGAGATGGAGGTTGCTAGATTGTTCCAGGAGGAGCGGGAAGGCCAGTGTTGCCAGAGCAGAGAGAGTGAGGCAAAGCAGTAGGAGGAGTTTCCATAATAAGCAAACAACAGATTACGTAAGAATGTAGAGAGTTAGAAGGTGTTGAGTTTTATTGAATGAGATAAGAAACTCTAAGTCATGTGGACAAGAAGAATAATTGACTTAATCATCCTTTTTGATAAAATATAAAAGAAGATGAGACTAGGAGGCAGGTTAAATGAGTAGACAGAGTGACCTCGGTCAGTAAGGGGAGGACCGGGGCTTGAATCCAGGTCCTCCTGAAAAGCAAACTACTATTCCAGTGCCTTTCATAGACTGGAGTAGCTTGAACAGAGGCAGAATGTAGGAAGTGCAATGAGAAAGGAAGAGGTCAGGCCTGGCAAAGCAGAGGAGCCACTGGACACAACAGAGCTATAATGTTGTGTTTGTGGTTTTAAGATTTTAACTGGGTGGCTGTCCTACCCCTTAGCAGGTAAATAGATGTCAGAGGCCCCCAAACGGCCATTTTTTGGGAGAACAGTAAGGAGGCAGTTACTGACTACATTTATCCTCTGAGTCCGTGCAGGCTTGAAATGGACCGTTTTCACTGCCCCTGGCTGATCTCTGTCCTGTACTGCATGGGACAAAGGACAATCAGGACCACTTACTTTGCCAGTCGGGTTGCGAGACTGCCAGTCATGTCCAAAATATTTGTCTTTGTTGTGAATAGCTATTTCATGGCTTCACTAGCTGAAGATTTGATTTTATTTTACAGGCTTGAGAATACAAAATAAATAAGAAGACGAAAAGCCACCACGTCGGATACATCTTTCAAGGATTCTGCCAAGATCTGTCAACCTGTGCCTCTAAATAACTGGTGACAAATGTTGTGTTGACACATTTCTCCTTTTCCCAGTGAATAATTAACAGCAAATGTCAGGGAAGGCTGGCGAAATAATTTCAAACAAATAAAAACCCACTTCCAACTCATTTCAAGCATCCATAGCCCTCTCCCCTGAAGATACACTTACAAAACAAAGCAAACTATCTGAAAAATTATCAGAAAATGGGGGTGCCTTCTAGGTTTGGTGGGATTTTTTTTCCCTCTTATTATTGTTATAGTGAAAATACAAAGAGAGTTAATGTGTGCAGAGGCAGCTGAAGACACCAGGAAAGGAGTCTGTTAATCCTACAGAGGCAGTGTTGTGTGAAACAAGCAGATCCTCTTACACTAAATAAACGCAGGTTCAGATCTTGGTGCCAACCATTGTTGTACGGTGACCTTAAGCTCTGGAATGTAGGTCTTAGTTTTCCAATTTGTTAACCCCCTAGTGTGCAAGGCTGTCGGAAGTCTGAGTATACGTGTGCTCCCCTTGTGTGGGTCAGGTCAAGTTTGGGATATACTGACACATAGATTCTCCAGGAGTAAATGAATAGATTGATGAGTGGAGATGCTTGTACCTCCCATAATACCTTGCACACATAGACACCCACAGATGGTGCTTCTTCCACTTCCTTTTGCATGGAACACCTCATCTTTGACAGATATTATCGCGTATATTTTCCCCATGTTGTGGGGAGAGCAGTGGCGTGTTGAGGTAGGAATAACAGGTGAATGAAACTTTCTGGGAGTGTTCTTTCCCTATCAAATCGAAACTTTAGAATCTCCCACAAAGGGTGCTTTGTTTATTAAATTCTATCGTAGTTAGACTACTATGTGACCTGGCTAAAAGTAAGTATTCAATCATGTAAATTACACTTGAATTATCTGAGATTCATGGGTTTTTTTTTCCAGGATCATCAAATTTAGAGTTTGTTCCTTCTAATACTGAAAAAGAAAAGCTCTTCTCTCTAAGTACAACCAAGCACCTTTCACAGCAGGAAAATTGTAAAAATATATCTCACCTTGGTGGAGATTCATTAATTAGCTTTACATCTACTCTTAAATTATATAGTGCAGCCAAATTTCAGATCAAAAGAGCATTAGCAATAAAGACTGAAATGGAAATTATTATGCTTACTTCCTGACAAAAGATCCCTAAAACTCTATGACTATTCCTTGCCCTATAAGATTTAAAAAATTTTTTTAATTAAAAAGATGATTTTAAGGTTTATTTCCATAGCTGCCTTCCTGATGACAATAGAATAATTTTGCAGCCGGATGAAATATCATATATTTTAGAGTGGTACTCATCAGTATATTTGTCTGTCTGTTCATTTTTTAAAATGAATAAACAACCATAAGCAAACGAGACCAGACATAACCATTTTCACCTGCTATCATGAAAATATCATCTGAAAGTATTTTTAATTTTCATTTGCAATTTTGTTTTCTTTTAACCTACTTCGAACTTTAAAGTTCCTTTACTGGTTTTACCTCTCAAAAGTAGAAGACAGACAGCTATAGCATTTCTGAATGGCCCTCAAAGATAAGAACAGTTCTTACACATTCAGATGGGTTAAAAAAAAAAAAGCCAGACAGAGAAAGATAAATATTATACGATATCACTTACACCCCCCCAAAAAGCTAAAACAATCTTATTTCCAAGACAGAGACTCACAGACATAGAAAACAAACTTAAGGTTACCCATGGGGAAAGGAGGATGGAGGAAGGAGAAATTAAGAGGTTAGGATTAATATATGTTCACCATACATATAAAATAGAAAACCAACAAGGCCCTACTGTAGAGCACAGGGAGTGCGAGTCAAGAGTCTGTGAGAACCTCTAAGGGAAGAGAATCTGAAGCAGAATGTATAAAACCGAATCCCCGTGCTGGACCTCTGAAACCAACACAGTACTGTATTTACACTACAATTTGAATGTATAGAATTTTCACCTATCACAGTAAAAAATTTTAAATCAAAAGAAGAGCAAATTTTTGTGATGGGTAAAAATTATACAAAATTCAAATTTCCGTGTCCCAACATAAGGTCAGGCTCATTTGTTTACACAGGATCTAATCTGTTTTCACACTGCAGTGGTAATGTCAACTCGTCGTGGCAGAGGTTGTACAGCCCACGGAGTCTGAAATATTTGTTATCTGGCCCTTAACAGAAAACGTTTGCGCTGCGATGTGTTAAAAGGTTTCCATATATTCAAACATAAAGTTTGAACCAGGTTGGCAGCTGAGGCCCAGAGAATTTGAGCCTTATCTAAAGGCACATCGCTACTCAGAGGGGTAATCTGCTGCGCTGGAAAGATTTTCTTGTCGGGGGATTTGGTGAATAAAGATGTGAAGAAGTGATGATATCATTATATTAAAAATGCTCTATAAATTGCATGGGGAATTGATGAAAATTCAAACTTGCTAACTACGAATTTATCTGTGAATGTCTAGAGACTGCTGTGCTTGGCAAAAGAATTCCTTCCCAATTTAAATCAAATTTGTTTTCTTCTTTGTGGATTAAACATTTATGAGCTACATTTATTGGCTCCTGAATAGGATTTTCATCTGCTGATACAAATAATTTGTTGGCCAAGGGCTCCATCTGATTGATGCGCGGTCCTCTTCCCTCAGAATCCAAATCTTCGGGCTTATTGTGTCTGCTTCTCCTTTCGTGACATTCAGAAAGTTCGATCTCAAACAAGTGGGGGTGCTCAGGACGTAAGAGTAGCTTCATATTAAAAAATCTGATGAAGTTTACAAAACTCTGACCTAAAATAGGACAGTCAGGTGAATTTTGATCTGGTCACAGATTATTTTTTTTAATTAAAAGTATGATTTTTTTTTGGATACAATTCAACTCTGGTACATTTGAAGGCACTAATTTTCTTAGTGATTTCTCCAGCAAGAACAAGGAAAATGGGTGTTCTGCTCTTTCTCTTTTGGACATAAAGGCTCAGAAAAATAAAAAGCCTATCTCCAGAACTCAGTTGGTTTTGCCATATCATTACAGGATCAGATAAGACTAGCAGTGAGTATGGGAGAGGCTAATTATGGGCAAAGTGACAGAATCTGATAATCTGATATATGCAGACACCTTGGCTTCTTATTCTTAAGACTGATTTAGAGGGTCTCCAGCCTGTGATTCCATCCTGCAGGTTTTGACTCTCTCTCTCGCCTCTTGGTTCTGTTTCTCTCAAGAACCCTAATACGGATTCCTAACTCTTAAAGAATAAAGAACTTCTCTCCCAAACACTATAACATTATTTGGTTGAAAGCTGTGCCTGGAGTGTAAATAAATGCTTGGAGGGGACAAGTATCTGCAGAACTTAAAGGAAGAATAGCAGCATCGTTAAGTTGAAAGAGTCCCAGCCTTCCATTCAGGGACCACTTTTTTGCCCTTCAGTTGGCATTGAGAATTTCAGGCTTAATCATAGAAGAAGCCACGTAATAGGCATGTCTAACGGCCAGCTGGGAAGGAGTGAAAGCGGGGGAGTTCATACTTCGGTAAGCAGTGTCTGGAGAATGTCCTTATTTCTTAATGGTTGGGACTGGTATCTTATTTAGTGTTTCCAAAATTATAGTGACACAGCGAAGGAGAATTCTATGAGATTACACAGTATTCTGTAACACACTTGACAGAAGATAAAAGTAGATGAAAGATAAACACATTTCTCTACACAAAGCATCCTGTGGTTGTTATGCCTATAGATTCAAGATTCATGACACGTGGAGTCAGGAGAAAGATCTCTGCAAGGAAGTATGCCAAGGACGTCTAGGCAGAGATGGCCAGTATTATTTCTAGCATACAGTAGGCTGTTCGTGAGACCAGCGCTCCACCATGAGGCTGAGTCTCAAAGATAGGGCCGACCAAATGGACTGTAGCAACTGAAGACAAGTGACCGGTGAGGCAGGTGTGTCTCCAGTGGGTACGATCTGCTGAGTGAGGGCTCTGAAGGCAGGAGTGGTTGGGTTGAGACATTAGTTACAGTGAGGCCCACGAGCTCTCCTTGGTTCTCCATGAGGAGGTGGTTTACCTTAATATAGGACCCAGTCAACACACTAGGACTGTTGTCCTGGGATGGCCAGTCCCCTAGGCAGCGGTGGCGGGAGGCACTGCATGATATCAGACCTCCAGTCATGGAGACACTGGGATGCGGGACAGAACGAGTGACTCGGCGGAGAATTAGACTTCCATTTGTGATTCAAAGGACAGACTAAATCCCGAAGTCGAGGACAGATCTGGGGTTTACAGGAGACATGTGGCCTTCTATGACTTTACCACAAGCTCCTATGGTCTGAGATAGGCAGCATAATGCCAGGTTTTACACTCATTTACGGCGAGGATTGGTTTGAAAGGCTTAGAGACCAGGCAAGAACGAGTCCTGATGAATGAAGACCTTCACTCCAGGCAGTTCTGTTGGACTCTGGCTGACTGAGGCCAGTTGCAGGAGTAGAGAGCAGACAGCCTAGAGAATCATGTACTCTGGGACAGCAGCATCTTCAACAGAAATGTGAGTCATTCATGTGTTGAGTATGGATAGAGGTGTAATATGCCTCAGATTTTATCATCAACTGATACTGTACTCTGAGATGGAGATATATATAAAGCTAGTATATCTGTAAAGCTAGATGAACAAGAACACAGCCTGGAGAATCGTAATCCTTGTTGACGTCAGTTCAACTTTTCTGGATGAAAACTACTACTACTAATAAAACTTAAAATTTAGGTTCCATTTGGTCAGTGCTATTTGGTTGTGGCTCTCATTTTGTTTCTTTGATTAAATGATTTATCAAATCCTAATTAGGCAATACAATCTCTATTATCCATCTATATCTACATATATTTATATATACATACGGTTTAGCCTCATGTACAGAAGAAAGATTCAGGGTGAAGACAATGTTATATTTCCTCCATAGAAGAGTCACACTTTCTTTTCCCAACGAGATTAAAGAAATGGCCAGGAATTGAGCTGGATCAAGACTGAATCACAGGCGTTCCCGTGATGGCTCAGCGGTAACAAATCCGACTAGTATCCATGAGGATGCGGGTTCAATCCAATCCCTGGCCTCTCTCAGTGGGTTAAGGATCCAGTGTGGCTGTGAGCTGTGGTATAAGTTGCAGATGCGACTCAGATCTAGCATTGTTGTGGTGTAGGCAGGCAGCTGTAGCTCCGATTCAACGGCTAGCCTGGAAACTTCCAAACGCTGCGGGTACAGCCCTAAAAGACAAAAAAAAAAAAAAAAAGATTGCATCACAATTTTAGGTGGTCTCCATGCTCCTTTAGTTTGCCCCCTTTTTAGCCTAGCCCCCTCTTCAAGGACCACGCTGTGGCCTTTGTTGGAGAGTTTGGTCTGCCTCTATCCTAAATCCTGAAAATTACATACTGTAGAGAATATGAAGCCATCTTTTCATCCCTCTGCCCTGTGCAGGCTCACATTCTGACAAAGTGCTGGAGGGTAGGATGGGCACATGCTTATTTGGAGGCAGGCCAGTCCCACCAGCAGGACTTTGTCCTTGGTCATCTATGATCTCAAGCTATTCCCAGGCCAGCCTCCATCTGCGGCACAGCTGCAGAAACTCCTTTAGCTCCAGCTGGCCATGGCAGCAGGTGCAGCCAGCAGTACCTGCACTGGCAGATCTTTTCCATATAGAGTCCTCCACCTCTGGCAAGACCATGGTCAGACTCAGAGCCTGTCCCCAAGAAAGAACATAGCCGGGGGAGGGGAGGCCTCAGCTTCAAGAAGGGCTCTTCTTACTCTGGAATGTCAGTTCATAGAGCTCTGTTTCCACAAACATCCAAGAGTTGTAAACAGTACATCTCACAAGGTCTCTGTATTTCTGTATACGTATCTCTAGTTCTTGCACTGCAAGTAATGCATCTCACTTAGTAAGGAAGGTGGGAAGACATGGAATTGAATTCCCACGCCTCCACTTACCAGCACTGAGTGAAATTCAGGACAAGGCACTTCTCTCTGAGAGTCAGTCTTCTCATTTCCAAAACAGGGTTGATATTGCATTAAAGGTGTGACCTCCACCTAGAGTGTACAGAATAACAGTATAACATAATGTTACTTCCAAACCTACAAGTTTTCCTTTTTTCCCCACACGATTTTTGACCTTTGGTTATTAATTCACAGTGCCCTACTTTTAGGTTTGTTTTCTTTGGTAAGGAATTCTATTTGTGTCACCTGCTACATGGCGATGAAAGATTGTGAGCTTCTGGGCATGATATTCAGAGTGCGTGAAATATGAAATCACACCGAGAAGCGATATTGTGGAACACAGCACCAACCAACAGAGACTTGGCACCTGCAAACCCAACAGCAGCTTATAGATCATCCAAGGGGAAGTCAAGGTCAAAACAAGCCCAAGAGAGCATCATGAGTCATTCCTCGAACAACACAACCCCTGTGTCATTGAGTAGATTGATGTTCGGGCATAGTTTACAGGGAGGGGTTGAGTTTAAAGGGGAGAGAAATGAGGAAGGCAGTGAAAGAGAGTGGCAAACCATGAAAAGCAGGAACAGCCAAGTTACCAGGAGAGGACAGGCTGGAGAGAGCAGAGGTCAGACACAAAGCAACAAAAGATGTCTAAGGAAAGAGGCCAAGACAAAGGAGTGACCCACATGGTCAGAAGACTATGGGTGAGAAAGAGAAACTGACAAATGGAGACAGAAGGAAGGACAGAGTGAGGGCAGAGGAGAGGCACAGGGAGGCAGCTAGAAATAAGGAAAGAGAAAAGGAGAAGGACCAGGCACGAGGGACCAGGCGAGAGCCAGGAGTCACCAGACCACAGGGAAAGCGCTGCCACGGGAGCAAGAGGACAGGAAACAGGAAAAGTTTTCAGTGACAGGAGGAGACACATGTAAGCCACATAGAGATACAGAGGGAATGGTGATACCACAGGAGAGAAAGGCAGTGAGAGAAAGCGTGGAAGAAACAGGAAATGCGATTAACCTTAATATTTAATTTAATTTAATTAAACCATAGCAAGGTGCTAGACACCTGCACACGTGGGCTTCCATAACTCACCAAAACAGCATGCAAGGCATCCATTATTTTCTACATTTTATGAAGATGTAAAATATTGTCCAAAGTCATGTAGCTGGTGGTTGAGTTGGAGATCCATCCCAGGTCTGTGTGTCTAAAGATCACAGTCTTTATTGCTGTTTTCTTCTACTCTGCCAAGCACAGAGATAGGCATGCGCAGAAAGTGAAAAAGTGGTAGCTGTTAAAAGAGAGTGAAAGACAGATAGAGATGGAGGGGGCTCTGATGGAGGGTCGAGGATCCTAGGCTCACTTTGTCAAGACGGCAACTTGTCTTTCCCTAAAACACAGAGAAATCACCAGCGTGGGAATGTCTCCAAAGTAAGTCATAGTCTCTGGGTGTTAAGTCCCCTTGACCAGGGAGGTGGACCCCTGACTGACTCAAGCTGGTTTAGAGAGAGTGTCTGTTTTCTAGCTGTCGCTTGGTGTCAGGTTGAATCAGCATCCTTTCCTGCAGGCAGCCCAGCTCCCTAGGCTGCCTCCTAGGGAGGGCCAAGCTGTTTGTCTCAAGGACATGCCTGAATCCACAAAAATCAAGGGACATGTTACAAGACAGCACTGGAGCAAGGGCGGGTTAAGTGCACAGACACATACGAAGGTACTCAGAGCCAAGGTGGTTTTGAAGACGTGCTGAATTCAGGACAGCGGTGTGACGAGACCTGCTCATCAACCCATTTCCCAAAGTCAGCGGCGCCGCAGATTTAAGAAAGACAAGACAAAGAAATAGAGTGGGGGTCAGGGGGCTCCCGCCTTCGAGAGGCAACAGCCACCGTCTGAGCCAAGTCATGATTTTTATTTGCTATTTCCTTCTTCCCTGTACGTTCAGGATCCCATGTGGCATCTACAATGTTACTGATGGAGGCTACAGATACGCCAGGCACAGACCTTTTGTATTCAAAGATGCTGCAAATGATTAACCCCCCCAGAGGAAGATGATACTGTTTCTGCTGAAGGCTCTTACGCCCTTTCCTCCAGCTCCCTTAGGGTTCTGGTCATGAGAACAAGAACCTCAATGGCTTTCCATCGACAACATCTGGAGTATATGGCCACTTGCTTTCAAGTAGCCCCTCATATGATGTACATTTCCCGTCTCACTCCCTTTCCCCCAGGGGTCTGGGAAAGTCATATATTTTCAAGCCTAGATTAGCGTCATTCTTCAAGCACCATCTAGTTTCTTTGATTCCCTGTGGCCCGTATACATGCATGTCTGGCAAGCCTCCAACCGCGGTGTTGGAAAGGGATCCAGATGAGGCGAGAGGGACAGGAACGGTCAGAGAGATGCGGCCTCTCCCACCCTCCCTGCCCCTGTGCTGCTGCCCTGGCTGTGGTCATCT
The DNA here is from genome assembly GCF_016906955.1 of Phacochoerus africanus. NCBI lineage: Eukaryota > Metazoa > Chordata > Mammalia > Artiodactyla > Suidae > Phacochoerus > Phacochoerus africanus. Next base: position 5,048,131 of record NC_062549.1, read on the forward strand.
CCGCCGCATGGCAGTCCTCACCTAGTGATCGCCAGGGCTTCATCCAGCCCTCCTCTCTTCCGTCTCTCGTGGCTCTCCTGCATCCATCCTCTGAAGGGCGGTCTGCCCATTCTGTTCTGTGACTCATTTGCTTCCCACTTGCTACCTTGACCGTAAAAGGCATTTCACAATTTGCCTTAAAGAAAAACATTATATTCTTATCTCATATATTTTCCTTTGAAACACTTTAAGCTCTACTTGTGTTTTCATTTTCAGCAGTCCATGAAGATGCCTTCTGATAGCCGACTTGAAGGACGGGAGGGATTTGCTGCAGCATTGAATTGTCTGCCACTGGGCTTTAACAGTGAACTTGAGCGAGTGTTAGACTTACCTGCAGGCTGGACCCAGGTAAAGGCTCAGGGTAGTAAACTCCACCTGGCTGATATGAAGTCACAAACCCTCTAGGAGCAAGAAAGCCCAAGCATATCGAGGCCTGCTCTGTGGGTGCTTGGGTAGGTCTGGTCAAAGACTTCACCTGCCTGCAGGCATGGGATAGGGCACCTGGTCTCAGGGCCTGAGCTACGGTGTGAAAAGAATGTAAAGTACTTTCCAGGGCCATTGATAATTAGATGTCACATTCCTGCTGGTGTAATGCACATAATCAGAAAGAAGGACCAATCCCAGGTCACCTTCTAGACTTACCTCCCTCCCTTCCTTCCTTCCTTCCTTCCTTTCTTTTTTTTTTTTCCCCGTCTTTTTAGGGCCACAACTGCTGCATATGAAAGGTCCTAGGCTAGGGGTTGAATCAGAGCTGTAGCCGCTGGCCTACACCACAGCCACAGCAATGCGGGATCCAAGCTGCGTTTGTGACACACACCGGATCCTTAACCCACTGAGAGAGGCCAGGGATCGAACCCACTTCCTCACGGATACTAGTCGGGTTTTTTACCACTTTCCTTGGGAAAGACACTTGAACTCTTAAACCTGGAAAAAAAAGTTTTAATGTTAAGCTAGAATAAATAATTCAAAATTTATTGAACACTTAAATAAGACCAGCATCATTTTGTCATCCTAGAGCACTTTCCTATACTGAGAGTTCAGAAAGACCCCCCCCCAATCTAATTAATGTTGCCACTAACTTGTTGGAATGCCATGGAATAAAAATGCTTATCTCCTTTAGGACTCAGTTACTCTCAACTGGACCAAACTGGTTGCAGACTGGTAGCCCATCTTTAATATATCTTTATTCTATTTTGTCCTGTCAATACAGTGTGTGTGTGTGTGTGTGTGTGTGTGTGTGTGTTGGCATTCAAATCTGAAATATTGTCAAAGTAAGCCGTTCATTAAAATTATTTTTGAAATATGTATTTTTGACAAGTTAGGGGATCTGGTAACAGTGGGTGTAAGTTTTTCATGGAAAACCTCCTTGTGGATGCTACTAACTGTTTTCCAGCATTTTCCAGGTTACAACATGCCTTCTTCAGCATTTCCACTCATTTATATTATCTGCTTAGCCCCCAAGGCATCTGAATTTCTAGCACCTGAGATAATTTGTAAGATTCTTTTTGCCTTTAAGATGCTGCAGATCTAGGGAGTTCCCGTCGTGGCGCAGTGGTTACCGAATCCGACTAGGAACCATGAGGTTGCGGGTTCGGTCCCTGCCCTTGCTCAGTGGGTTAACAATCCGGCGTTGCCGTGAGCTGTGGTGTAGGTCGCAGACGCGGCTCGGATCCCGCGTTGCTGTGGCTCTGGCGTAGGCCGGTGGCTGCAGCTCGGGTTCGACCCCTAGCCTGGGAACCTCCATATGCCGCGGGAGCGGCCCAGGAAATGGCAAAAAGACAAAAAAAAAAAAAAAGATGCTGCAGATCTAAAGCATAAAACATGACCTCTCCTCTCCAGAACATATTTTTTAATCGATCAAGAAAATGATTGGGAAAAGAAAGAAACCAAGGACCTTGGGTGGTGTTTGCATGATTACCCACCCAATTATTTTTCCTCTCCTGTGTATTTGGTGATAAAGAAGGCCTGCAGAGACTCCCTGACGTTAATTCTACTGTTCATGTTAATATGACAGGTGTGTAAAACTGCCACGACGAAATCGTTACAAGGGATTTCTTCATCACAGCCCAAGCTGAGAGGTCTGCTAATTGTTAATGCTAATAAAAGTAGCTGCTATTACTTGGCTTTTAAAATATAATTACACGACAGGAATTCTCTGCTTCATTTTCCTCACACAGCCCATGTAATCACCATATAACAAAATTAGCAATGGATAAGGCTCAATGGAAGGCAAACTTAGCCACTCAGGAGATGGGAAGCACCCCAAATTACTTAAAAAAAAATTGCAACTTTTTTGGTGGAACCACAAAGAAATTAAAGCACAACCAGGGGGATCTTTTTTCTTTTTTTCTCTTTAAGGCCATACCCGTGGCATATGGAAGTTCCCAAGCTAGGGGTTGGATCAGAGCTGCAGCTAAGGCCTCCCCACAGTCACAGTGACACCGGATCCAAACTGCACCTGTGACCTGTGCCGCAGTTCACAGCAACGCCAGATCCTTAACCCACTGAGTGAGTCCAGGGATCAAACCCACATCCTCAGAGACACTATGTCGGGTTCTTAACCTGCTAAGCCACAATGGGAACTCCTAAGTTTATTTTTCGTTGAGGTATAGTTGATTTAGAATGCTGTGTTAATTTCTGTTGTACAGCAAAGCGACTCAGTTACACACACACACACACACACACAACTGTTTTATATTCTTTTCCATTATGGTTTACCCCAGGACCTGAGGGATCTTTGTCAAGTGTAAGTCAGATCATGGAACTCCATCGCTCAAGCCCCCCACAGGTTCCTATCCAGGACAATGTCACCAAGACCCCATCCTGACCCTTGCCTCATCTCACTTTGCTCCAGCTACTCTGTCCTCTTTTTATTTTTTTTTCTTGAAGCTTCCAGGCACACTTGCAATGCAGGATTTTTTTTTTTTTTTAATTTTCACTTTCTCTTTCCCCCCATAGACACCTTCCTGCTACAAGTGTACACACAGGTCTCTTCCTCGCCTCCGTCTGTTCTGAGCTCCATCTTCTCAAGGGGTCTTTCCCAGCCCAGCCCAGGAGAACAGAGACCCTGCCCTGCATTCCTTCCTACATCCTTGTCTGCTCTTGCCGCCCCAGCGCTGACCACTAGCTGACACAATGGGCGTCCGTCACACCCCACCATTTGTTTAGAATCTATCTTCACCTGCTAACGTGTTCACTTACCTTGACAACAGGTGTTTGTGGGCGATATGCTTAGTGATAAAATAAGAAGAGTGCCTGGTATATAATAAGTAATCAGTAAATACGGGTGGAAGAAGAGTGAATAATGAATAATCATATATTTATCTAATTTCAAAAAAAGCTATTTGAGGGCATTCCCTGGGAGTCTAGCGGTTAGGATTTGGCGCTTTCACCACTGCAGCCCAGGTTCAACCCCTGATCTGGGAAACGAGATCCTACATCATGGCCAACAACAACAACAACGAAAACGAAGTGGTGTTAAAAAGTAATTCATGCATGTAACTTGATGGTGAGGGGTAAACTTGAAAGGAGAGAAATGTAACAGACAACTGAGATTATTTGGTTACTGGATTTGATCTGGAACTTAAGAGCAAAACCATCTTAAAGAAATTCCCTTGCAAATCAAATTATGTTAAGCCTAATGCTTCGTATAGACAAGCTATGGGCCACTCAGAGCACCTTGGAGGCCCCATGCGATCTGCTGGCCAAACCCAGATGTACAAGCGACTTCTGTTTCTCCACTGGCCGCCCCGATGTCCTGAAAGGACACTGTGTGCCGGTCAGTCCCCATTTATCTCTTTCTCCCCAGTGTGTGCTTGGCTTCTTTGCCTGCCGAGCGCCGTGGACGGCACGGCCTGGGCCCCCTTCCCAGGTGACGTCCGGGATGCTCCTTCAAATAGGCTCGTCTATGGGGGCCCTAGAAGGTGGGGGGAGGGGGCCTGAGGGACTTACTCTTCCCTGCTCTGGGGCGTTCCTGTGCCTGGCTGCCCCTTGCTGTCTAAGGAGTGCACTGGGAAGCTCGTTTCAGGGCTCAGCGCCCACCCAGCCCAGCCTCCAGCCACACCTGTCCTTATCCTCAGCATTTGAGTGCCAAGGGTGGAAATGGTTTCCTCCGGTAGCATCTCTGTATCACCTGCTCACGCCCTCCACCCACCCACACCTCTTACGGAGCCCCACCATTTAAATATCTCTCCAAAAATCCCACAAGTGTGTCTCCTTGTGTCTGTCTGTCCTTCCTCCTGCTTCCTGTCTGATCTGACACTTTCTCACGGATGCAGAGTCAAACCGGGCATGAACTCTGCCACGGGCCCACACTGCCACCCACAAATCATTTCTCTTTCCCAACACTGAAGGTAGCCCTGGGAGTTCCTATAGTGGTTCAGCGGTAATGAACCCAGCTCGTATCCATGAGGACGCGGGTTCAACTCCTGCTCGCTCAGTGGATTAAGGATCTGGTGTTGCCACAGACATGTCGGATCCTGCACTGCTGTGGCTACAGCTTTGATTTGACCACTAGCCTGAGAACCTGCATATGCAGTGGGTGCAGCCCTAAAAAGACAAAAAAAAAAAAGGAAGAAAAAAAGAAGGTAGCCCTTATTTATCTAAAATATGTCTCGAGTGCCTATTGCGTGTGTGGGAGGCAAGAGGGAAACCTCACCAGCAACCGCATTATTTCTAGGGTGGACAGAAACAGCAACTGACAGACATCACACAGCATCACAAGTGCAGTGGTATAAGCAGCACAGTAAAGGAGCGTGACGCTTTCTGTGAGGTCCATCCCAGAAGAAGGTGTTTGATTTGCTGCATCCTGGAGCACATGCTGAAAGACGGCCTTGGTTCCAGCAGGTGCCCTGGGTACCCGCAACAGCTTGTGTGCTAAGAAACAACAGAAAAGTCTTGGGAATTTCCTCAGATGTTGTCGGGATGATGCTCAGCTTTTCCAGGAGCCCAAGAAAGGAGGAAAAAGCTAGTCTTCATTGTCCCAACTGCAGGAGTTTAGCATGGAAGGAAGCTACTACAGTTCTGTATTCCTTTCATCACGATTCACCTATCCACCATGAGTTTAATAATATCTGTAAATTCATCCCTTTTGTTAAATTTATGACAGGTTTATAAAAATAAGGAATAGGTAGGTGCGCTTATTTTTTAAAAAACAAAACAAAACGATAATGCAGACTCAGCACTTCTACCTTGGGGAGGAGAGAATGGCTCCGAGCAGCGGAACAAGGAGATCCATTAGTACGCTACTGCCCATGTAAGGCAGGGAGTCTTTGGTCCAGGGAATTGCTCTTTTTGCTTTCCTGAGTCTGAGTTGGTGTTCTGTCACTTGTTACCAAATAGCTGTGAAAAATCCAGCTGCGTAAGATTTTTTTGTCCTCACTGTCTGGGATAACAACAATTCCCAACGATTTTTCAACTATAATTATTGTTAAGGTGCAAATGAAAAGCAAAGTTTATTAACATGTTTGTGAAACATAAAATCCTATATGGCCACTGCATATAATTCTCACTGGTGTTAGTTATGGCTTGGAAGTGGCTGACTCATCATATACGGAGTTTCCATGTTTTTTGGGGTTTGGTTTTTTTCATTTGTTAGTTTGGCTTTTTGCTGCGCCTGGGGCATGCAGGAATTCCCTGACCAGGGACTGAACCCATGCCACAGCAGTGACAATGTCGAGTCCTTCACTGCTAGGCCACCAGGGAACTCCTCTCTGTTGATTTAACTAAATAGGACCTCTGTTGACATTTTCCTGTACTACTTACCAGATGTAAGGTCTTGTGGAAAGGGAGGAAAGGGACCCATCGTTTTCCTTATTCTTTCCGCTGTAACCCTGATGCTTATGAAACAAGGTGTATGTCATTTGGCTTCTAAAATCAGAAAAAGAAATTGTCTGTTCAGGATGACATGTCCTTGAAACCATGGTTCTTGGCACTGCTTGAATAATATTACCAATTATTTATATTTGAATCACATAATAATAATATAATCTATGGAACTAATAAAAATGATTACGTTACCAAGGCTATTCTCTTGCGGTAGGTCTTGGGTGGGTGCTGTGTATCGGTATTTTTAAGCCTCTGTCTCTAACATTCTGACTTCTTTAGCAAGTGTTTCTGAGCTGTTTACTACATGTCTGACCCTGTCAGATGCGGAGGGTAATGATGAACAAGACAGACAAACTTCTGTCCTTCCACAGCAGAGAATGCCCTGGGTAGAGCAGCAAAATCTTCCTCTAAACATTCCCGCTGCACATCCTTCTCCCTGATCCATGGGTTCATTGGGACTCTGTCACTTTAAATCCCATCCATGGCTCAGACCCCTGGCTGATATTCAGTTTGGCTAGCTAAAGTGATGCCTTTGTTCCTACTCCATTTGTTATGCATGAAGTCTTTTAGAAAACTGAGCATTTTGTCATTGAGAATTTGAGGTAATAGACATTTTAGATTGTTTTAGAAAAACATAGCCCAGATCCAACAAAGGACTTTTCCCCTTCCTGGGATTACACAGGCGTGGGACATACATAAATAAGTCTTGTGTGTTTTAATAGTTGATACTTTTCAACAGACTTGATAGGATGCTTGTACATTTTAATAGGAGAACCCAGAGAATCAATATCTGTGATCAAAGCACAGATATCTTTTATGTGAGAGGCCATGTAGGGTTGAAATTTCACCCTTGAGGGTGACTCACTAAAAGTTGTGACTTGGGGCGGGGTGGGGGGGGGAACACAGGACAAGTCAACGGATGAAACTTATCAACCCTCGGGTCCATGCAGTGAAAGAGACAAAGGCAGGGAACACACACACACACACACACACACACACACACAAATTAATGCCATTCTCATTGTGTTTCTTTCTACAAGAAAGACAAAGCCTTTGCCTGACCCATTCTGTGTGTTACACGGAACACTTATCTTTGTGCCCAAGAGAGATGGTGGAAAAATGCAGGGGTGATCAGGGACCTCTAAATTTTAGTCCTGACCCACAGTTACACAATACATCCCTGAAAAATTCATGTCTTCAGTTTTCTCTGATGGAGAGAAAGGGTTTACGGGACACTCTCCAGCTCTGACATCCTGATTCCATCTGCTGCGTTGGCAAATTAATCATTGTCTTATCCATCAATTATTTACATAAAATCTTTTCAGATCAATACTTCTATAAATAAAAATCACCCAATTCTCTTATCTAAGCCATGGGCAAAACTGGGCAATATTTCTACCCCCCCACCCCCACCTCAGGAGAGGTTCCTATTAAGCTGTTGCTGACAAGGCATGAATTATTAATACCCCAGCAATGTTTACCTTGAAGAGGTTCAGTCTTCTCCTCTTGTTAGCTGTGTAACTTTGATGTCTGGAGTTCTGGTTTCAGATACAGTCAAGGAGGGTGTTGCATTTTATTTTTTGTGGGTTAAATGGGTATTAAATAATTAATACATACAAAACCAATCATCTTTACTAACTTATTTTTTTTCTTTCCCAGTTTCCCACTTTAAGTTCTTCAAACGAGATTTTTAAGTGTTAGAAATTATGTCTCAATGGAAGAACCATTTAGGAAGATTCACTTAGCCAATGTTGCTTTACTGTAATGATCAATTATTTCATGTTAGCTGCCTGAGTATGCCTTGGAATTTTGGAATACTGATTACTTTTTATACCATGTTTGGTGTGTGATTACAGAATCAAATATTCTCTAGATGGGAAGGATTCTACTGGTTTGAAAATGATTCATGCTTTTTCTCCTCTTGGAAATGTGGCTCCTTTTAACTGCCATCAGCAAAGAAGCAATAAACAGATGATTATACTGATGATGTCATAATGGATTATGGAAAAGCATTAATTTTCACAACATCATTATTAATTATAGACAGCATTGAAATTCAGTGGGGCTGACTTGGTCTTATTAAATGAAGCAAATGCTTTGAAATATTAATTAATAAAATCAATCTCAATAAATTGGTGATGGGAAAATTTATTGTTTAAAAATTTTTAAGGAGGCCAAGTAAAGAAAGTTTTGTAGTTCAAGACGATGTCATTAATATAATTTAGCGCTTCCATTTTATATCACATTAGCCCTTGGAAAATCACTAAAGAATCCAAGGGAAGCCCTTTCATTTTCTTCCGTTTCAATGATAAGAATATCATTAAAATGAAGATGACATGGCCTGTCTCGTACCTTAGTGTGTGGCTTAAATGATCACTAATGGAAAAGCATCTCTACATAATAAAATACCTTACCTCTGTGAAGGATTACTTATTATTCCTACAGACAAGGCATGTTTGGCTGCGGGTGGTGGGGGGTACACCCTTCACTGCATTTCTGAAATAGATACACAAAAGATGACAAAGAGTCGACAGTCATCAAATAATTCTGTGTATCAGGTACATTGTTAAACACCTTACGTAGATTATTTTGTGTAATTCTCACAATAAACAGTTGAAGGAAGATAAAAATGCTCATTTCACCAATGAGAAAACAGAGGATTAAGGAGGCTAAGTTCCTTGCTCAAGGTCACGAGGTCGTGAGTGACCGGCACCAGACCTCCTTTACTCCAGAGTCCATGACCTTAATCAAAAGGCTGTTCTCAAAACAGACAGACAGACCAATGGAACAGAATAGAGAACCCAGAAATAAACCCAGACACCTATGGTCAATTAATCTTTGACAAGGGAGGCAAGAACATCAAATGGGAAAAAGAAAGTCTATTCAGCAAGCATTGCTGGGAAACCTGGACAGCTGCATGCAAAGCAATGAAACTAGAACACACCCTCACCCCATGCACGAAAATACACTCAAAATGGCTTAAAGACTTAAATATAAGACAGGACACCATCAAACCCCTAGAAGAAAACATAGGCAAAACACTCTGACATCAATCTCATGAATATTTTCTCAGGTCAGTCTCCCAAAGCAATAGAAATAAGAGCAAAAATAAACCCATGGGACCTCATCAAACTGAAAAGCTTTTGCACAGCAAAGGAAACCCAAAAGAAAACAAAAAGACAACTTACAGAATGGGAGAAAAAAGTTTCAAACGATGCAACTGACAAGGGCTTAATTTCTAGGATATACAAGCAACTTATACAACTCAACAGCAAAAAAGCCAATCAATCAATGGAAAAATGGGCAAAAGACCTAAATAGACTGTTCTCCAAGGAAGATATACAGATGGCCAGCAAACACATGAAAAAATGCTCAACATCGCTGATTATTAGAGAAATGCAAATCAAAACTACCATGAGATACCACCTCACACCAGTCAGAATGGCCATCATTAATAAATCCACAAATAACAAGTGCTGGAGGGGCTGTGGAGAAAAGGGAACCCTCCTGCACTGCTGGTGGGAATGTAAACTGGTACAGCCACTATGGAGAACAGTTTGGAGATACCTTAGAAATCTATACATAGAACTTCCAAATGACCCCACAATCCCACTCTCGGCCATATATCTGGACAAAACATTCCTTGAAAAAGACACATGCACCCACATGTTCATTGCAGCACTATTCACAATAGCCAAGACATGGAAACAACCCAAATGTCCATCGACAGACGATTGGATTCGGAAGATGTGGTATATATATACACAATGGAGTACTACTCAGCCATAAAAAAGAATGACATAATGCCATTTGCAGCAACATGGATGGAACTAGAGACTCTCATACTGAGTGAAGTAAGTCAGAAAGACAAAGACAAATACCATATGATATCACTTATAACTGGAATCTAATATCCAGCACAAATGAACATTTCCACAGAAAAGAAAATCATGGACTTGGAGAAGAGACTTGTGGCCGCCTGAGGGGAGAGGGAGGGAGTGGGAGGGATTGGGAGTTTGGGGTTATCAGATACAACTTAGAATAGATTTACAAGGAGATCCTGCTGAGTAGCATTGAGAACTATGTCTAGATACTTATATCGTAACAGAACAAAGGGTGGAAAAAAATGTATACATGTGTGTATCTTGGCCCCCATGCTGTACAGCAGAAAAATAAATAAATAAATAAAGATGTGAGAAATTAAGGAATGTAAACACCTGATAATGTATAACAGCAAAAAAAAAAAAAAAAAAAAAAAAGGAAAGGCTGTTCTCCGAGTTCCCTTCGTGGCTCAGCGGAAACGAGTCCGACTAGGAACCATGAGGTTGCGGGTTCGATCCCTGGCCTCATTCAGTGGGTTAGGGAGGATCCAGTGTTGCCGTGAGCTGTGGTGTAGGCCGTCAGCAACAGCTCCAATCAGACCCCTAGCCTGGGAACCTCCACATGCCGCAGGTGTGGCCCTAAAAAGACAAAAGACAAAAAAAAAAAAAAAAGGAAAAAAAGGAAAAAAAAAGCTGTTCTCTCTCAGAGACCATTTAGGCACGAATTTTCATTATCACCATTTCTGGCTGACCAGTAAGCAGGCTTTCTGTAACTATTTCATTTGTATCAACGTGTGAGAAAGGAATCAATGAAGAAACTAAGACTGGAGAAAGAATTCTAGAGGGATGTAACTGGCCTGACACGTGTCAAAGGGAATTTTATATGTGTAAAGTGATGATGAGAAGACCTCACATGTGCAGAGTCTCCAACTGATTGAATGCTAGTTTTGATATCACCGCTGTGCAAGGACCTAGAATTCAACATCCAACAAAATGTAGGGGTGTCCTTAGGAGCATATGGCATTTTATCTGATCAAGTCATTGAGGTTCATCCTTATTTCTTTAAAGAGACAGAGCTGAAAAACAAATAGAAGTAAATTTCAATGATGTGTGCTCCTGTGTGGCCATAACACAACGTGTACGCGTCTGCTGTGACCTTTCCTAGCTTGAATGTTACTTCGTTTATTTTCATGTCTTAATCTTGATGCCACCGTTTTCAAGAATTGGCATCATCACGCATTTTAGGAGTTAGAGTTAAGACACTGTCCTTACCCCTGAGGCCAGGTAGCTGTATGACTACAGGCGAATTACTTTATCTTTTTAAACATCAGTTTTCTCCTAATAAGATGGGACTGAAAGTAAAGTCAAAGTACAGGTTCCTTGGGAAGATGAAAAGAGATGGAATTTAATGTCTGGCCTACAGAAGGAATTCCGGACATAGAGACTGAGATATGCCTATCTGTATGTTTGCAACCAGCACCTAGCTTCATGTGCAAAAATGTTCATTTTGAATTAACTAATTGCTTAAGTAATAGGCTGATGGTGCCTGGGACGATCCATGGATAAAACCACTTCCTATGAAATAGCAAATGTGCTGTTGATAATAAGGGAGAGACTAGACACCCACCTGGAAGGTATGTAACAAAATATTCTTACACCAGATGATACCTGGTGAAAGTATAGATTCCATCTTGCCAAAACCTTAGTGTCTGTGATTCTATGAGCTGCAAATTAAATTCAGCATCATTTGAAATGCTTTGAGAAAGGCGATTCCGTTTGTCTTGGAAGTAATCAAACAGTGTAATATTGATATAATTTGCACATTAGTGAGAGGTTTATTTATAAACTCTGGCATATGCATGTAGAAATTTACGTTTTCATGTCCACTGCTTAAAGGATTGTGTTAGGAGCTATTTCTCAATCTCTTACTTTGCTAAGAAGATGGTTGTGAAACTAATATTCTCTGCTTAATTATTGATGCTGCATTGATTTGTTTTCTCACAGACCGTATCACAAAAGTCCGTTCAGAAATGCAAGCAGCTAAGTTGCAGATAAAACTTACAGTTTAACTCAAGAGGGAAAAAAATGTAGCTGGATCTCATTAATCTTTCAAATTTAATTTCCTTTCCTTTAAATGGGAGGATATAAGGAATGGATTACCATTTTAGCACAACAATATAAATATTGAGAGTGTTAATAGCATCTTTTATTTAAAACTTGCCATGTGCTAAGCAAAGGACTAAAAATTTTTATACACTCTATAATAATTCATCCAATATATCCCTAAGGTAGGTTTGAGTATGCTTGTTTTACAGGTGAGGACAACAATGGATAACCATCTTCTTTAAGTTTCTATTTTTTTTCTAAAAAAATGACAGAGTAGAGCTTGGTGAGACGCCAGTGGCTTTTCTCTTTCCATTGTTACTTGTGGTTTAAATCATGATTTTTTTCCCCCACACATGATTTCCTGAATATTAACCCTGCTCTCTCCTTTACATGTCTACTGTGGTTAGATTAGTATTTTCCACAACCCTGGGTCCTAGCACCCAGATGATATCTTCAGGCTTTACATAAGCAAAAGCAGAAAGAATGCATATTTATTAAACGGAACACACAAGGACATACAAGTAAATTGGGGAAATCAGCTCAAAAGCCAGGGAGAGGGTCAGGATGCTAAAACAGAAGCCTAGTGTTCAAGTTCTCCCATCTAGACAGAGCTGTCTAATCCTCGACCGAAATCCATCCCTTCTTTCTCCATCATTGGATCTTGGCAAGGCCTGGCTAGACCTCATTCTATGTTCATCATTGTAGTTCTGTGTAGCCCGGTACCTAGTATCCATTCACTGGAGTATGAGCAGAAATGGTGAGTGCTGCTTAGAGACTGAATTTTAACAGTAAGGATGCTTCCTCCATGATCTCGCTCACCTCCCACCTGCGGATGCAGTGAGTAAGACTGAGTCTCTAGGAGAGTGAACTGGGCTCTAGGATTATCTTCTCTCTTTTTCAACATCTATGTTCCAGTCCTTCTGTGACCTTGTGAGTCTTCCTTTTTTTTTTTTTTCCCTCCCTTCTGGATTGTGCTTTGTGACCCCCCCTTTACATAAATGCCATGAAGCACCCAATATTGAATACCTTCCTAGAATTTGTAGTGATGTGGACTAGTTGCGTCATCATTTAGCTCATCTCACAGTAGTAAAGCAGAAGCTATCTGTATCCTGACCCCAGGGATTGATAAATTGGTCTGGTTACTGGCAAGGGGAAATGCAGGTCTTGGATGGGGTAAATGTTACTGATTGGCTGACTGTGAGAGAGGGAGGTCAACCCGGATGACCTCTGTGGACTCAGTGTAATCACAAGATTCTTTGTGAGTGAGCGGCAGCCCGCATCAGTCAGAAATATGAAGATGCTGCACCCCTGGCTTTGAAGATGGAGAACGGGACCAAGAGCCAGGAGTAGAAGCAACTTCCAAAAGCTGGAAAGGTTAGGGAAAGTGATTCTCCCCCAGAGGCTGCAGAGGGTCAGTGCCCTGTTGATACCTTGACACCAGCCCAGGGAAACCCATTTCAGGCTCCGGCCACCAGAACGGTAAGATAATCTATTTGCGTTGCTCAAGGCACTCGTTTTGTAGTAATTTCAAGAGGAATTTGTTACATCAGCAGATGTGGGTCCTGTTTTTCTTACGGGGAGTGCCCCTCCCCCCAGGCTGGGGGTAGCCCCCTGAGCTACAGCCCAAAGGGTTGGGGGTGGGGGCAGGAGAGCAGGCCCAGAATAGCTGGGGCTTGGAGGCCCCAGCAACCACATGGGTCCTCTCTACTCCCCTGGCCCTGGGCTGGACACTCTCTTTGCTCGCAGCTTTAAATACGCCTAGCCTGGTGCCCTCATCCCAGCCCCAGGTGCTTCTCCTCCACCTTGTCCCCACATCAACACTCTAACGGCCTATAAACCTGGGCCTCCCCTGTCCCTTTCCCCCCACCTAAAGCCATTCAGTTTTATTAATCAACATAGATTCAGTTCACAAACGGTCTAAATAAGACCTTTCACAATGGCTCTGTATGATTCTAGATCAAAATGCAGATGACAAGAATTCAGAAGCAGTCTTGTTCTTCTGATATAATGATCTGAGAATTAGGATGTCTATGGTTTACTAAATAGAAATTAATTATCTAGCGAATGTGCATATACATTAATTTTATAAACTTTTAGGGAAAGGTTACCTACACTTTTCTTGAATATCTGTGACAATGTCTTTATTTCAAACATGTCAACCAACATTCATGACTTCTTTTGCCTTTATGATAATATATCTGGAAGTTAATGAAGTTGCTTCCAATGTCCTTCATGGCGTGGCCCAAATTAGACCCTCAATGTGAGCAAGACCGAGTTACAAAGTCCAACACGTCCCTTAGAACTAGTCACAGAAAATCAGGGCAGATATGTTTTAAAGTGAAACGTTACCCAGCTGTCCAAGCACAGCTTGTGCCAAATGATGTAGAAAAACTGAGTAGTCACAGTTTTTCTGGGAAGCAGCTTCACCAGGCACGTGCAATCCAAATTAAACAAGAGCCCTTGAAGTGAACCTTGTCATATGCAATCAAAGTTTATCCAAAGCTTCTGGCCAAATGCTCTGATAAATACCACCGGACAGGTCTGGGACAGTTTGGGAAGGACGTGTCCACTGGACAAAGAGAAAGTCAGCGATAGGGCTCATCTTGGTCTTTTTCATTAATACACCCACTGAGGTCACCAGTGGTGCCGAATGAGAAAGGGAAGCAGATGTGAATTAGGGTAAATGCACAATAGATGGTGTTGGAGAGAAACCCAGATATATCAGAACAGCCTTTGCCTTTTTACAGACATCATTAAAAGAGACAAGTCCTCCTCACTCAACTTTTTGGCTCTTGTATTCTTTCCTCCCTAAAAATAATGTAGAAGTGGCTTACATTTTATTATTGTTATTAATATTACATGGAACGGTTATTGCAGTGCTAATAAAAAGGAATATTTCGTGCTTATAATCTCTCTTTTTAGGAGAAGAATAAGCCTCTCCTGAAAGTCCAGAGTAAAGCATTTGCATCTTCATTTTACGAGTATAATTAGCGCATTTGTCAGTGCCGGCATCAATGATCATCAACATAATAATAACCCCTTGTGTTTACCTAGCCATATACAATTTACCCAGCGTTTTCCCATCCTGTATGATCTATATCCACCTGCTCTCTGGATTTTGTTAATGCTTCTTATGGGAAGGCGGGCAGAGAGGGATGGTTCCACTTTTTTGCTTTAAAGATTCAGACAGGGGCATCACTAGGTCTTAGGTTAGCCCCTAGTTTCCTAGTCTACTAGGTAGGCAAAGACACGTGAAGGACATTTCTCTGAAAAAAATGTTTGATTGTCGGAGTTCCCGTGGTGGTTCGGCGGCAGCGAATCTGACGAGCATCCATGAGGACTCAAGTTCGATCCCTGGCCTCGCTCACTGGGTACAGGATCTGGTGCTGCCGTGAGCTGTGGTGTAGGTCACAGACACGGCTCGGATCTGACATTGCTGTGGCTGTGGCGCAGGCTGGCAGCTGTAGCTTCGATTGGACCTGTAGCCTGGGACCCTCCATAGGCCGTGGGTGTGACCCCAAAAAGACAACAACAACCCAAGTTTCATTGAGGATGCTGTTCTACTCTCTAGGGACGTCTCCTGCCGGTGTCCCTTCTCTTCCCAACGGAGTTGTTCACGACTAGTAAGTCTTTGGTATAACTTCAAAGACAGTCCAAATGCCAGCCAGACTCTCCTTCCATATTTAAACCAAAAATGGATATAATTCCTTCATGTAAGTGCCTCTTACATCAGCTATCTCCACACAGAGGGAGACTTTCTAGAGACATGCTTCATTCCTATTACAGTATGATTTTAATAACTGGAGATTTGAGGGACCCCGAGAGGTCCCTGGAGTCATTGTCTTATAGTGTATAGACTATTTTGTAAGCAGAAATTAGTAGGAAGAGCATGGCACTGCAGAGGCAGTCTTGGATTTACCTTTGGACGAGGAAATTGAATGCATATAATTTCCTTGGGAAGTATGGATAAGAAGGAGTTAATGATACCACTTTAATACCTGGTTGTGCAGGAGTTCCCATTGTGGCACAGTGGGTTAAGAATCTGACTGCAGTCGCTCGAGTTGCTGCCAAGGTTCGGGTTCGATCCCCAGCCCAGTGCAGTGGGTTAAAGGATCCAGCAGTGTCACAGCTGCATCATAGGTTGGCAGCTGCTGCTCAGATGCAACCCCTGGCCCAGGAACTTCCATATGCTGTGGGTGCAGCCATAAAATTTAAAAAATAATCTGGTTATGAAGAGTTAAATTCAATAACTTCATTTAAGCACCTATCAGAGTGAAGTTCAATTAAATATGTCTACCCTAGGATTGTTATTTTAATTTCATTGTCCCTCAAATAACAAACCAATTATCTCCAACAGGACCGTGTGGTCAAGTGTGTGAAGACAAATGGCCACTGGCCTCTACACTCTGAGTGTCCTTGTCCTTGGTTCTGGCTTGCTTGGTTTTGGAGACGTTTGGAGCTGCTTTGTCTTTCTGGGAGCACTGCCACCTCCTTTAGGCAGCTAGTGTTATCTGAATTCATCTCTCTTAGGTCATTTCTCACTAGCAGTGTATTCTCATCTCAGGACCAAATCGAGTGGGTATCTCAGACCTGAGAGGTGCTGCTGGGCTAACACATGGCCCAACAGGGCAGCATAGTTCTGGAAACAATCATGACTGGCAATTTTAAAAAAAAAAAAAGTTAAAATCTAATATAAAGACATCACTTGGAAGCCAGAATTCTCCTGATGAAGAGCAAGGTATGAGCCAGCACCCTAACTTCCAAAAAAAATCCAAGAAACTGGGAGTTCCCTGGTGGCTCAGCAGGTTAAGCACCCGGCATTGTCCGGTAGCATGGGTTTGATCCCCGGCCCAGGAATTTTAGCATGCTGCAGGCATGGCAGAAAATTAACAAACGAATGACTTGAGCTCTGACTTACCCAGTCTTTGTTGTTGCTGAGACTGGTAACTCGTTCTATTGTGAATGACACGGACTTCTACTTCCCCTACCCGGCCTTATCTTCTTTCTAGATGGGAAGTTGTAATTTTTGTCTTCTTTGGTTTTTTGTTTGCTCGGTTTTTGCTTTTTAGAGCCTCACCTGTAGCATATGGAGTTCCCCCAGGCTAGGGGTCGAATCGGAGCTGCTGTTGCTGGCCTACACCACAGCCACAGCAATGCCAGATCCAAGCTGCATTTGCGACCTACACCACAGCTCATGGCAATGCTGGATCCTTAACCCACTGAGCAAGCAAGGCAAGGGATGGAACCCGCATCTTCATGAATACTAGTCGGGGTGGTAATCCACGGACCCACAAGGGGACTCCTCATCTTGTTTGTTTTGAGCTTCTCTCCCCTTCAGTTCAGTGTCTGATGCCTTGTGAGTATTCATTATGTATTTGTACCTTTGAATTTGAATAGAACTGAGAACCAGGACGAGAGAGAGACAGAGAGATATTAACCCAAAGAGAGGCCTGGTTGACACCCTGAAGCATTAAAACCATATCATATTACGAATCCAACATCAGTCAAGCTTTCTCTTGCCTTCTTCCTCCATTTATAGATTAGCAGTATATGTTTATTAGCGATAGTTATCTTTTATTAAACACCCATGCCAAATACTTTAACCAAAACCACTTTCATCTAATCTTTAGCATAATATACCTTTTTTTTTTTTTTCTTTTATGGCTGCACTTGCGACACATGGAAGTTCCCAGGCTAGGGGTCGAATTGGAGCTGCAGCTGCCACCTTACACCACAGCTCATGGCAACGCCAGATCCTTAACCCACGGAACGAGGCCAGGGATCTAACCCATATCCTCACAGAGACTCTGTCGGATTCTTAACTTGCTGAGCCTTAAGGAGAACTCAATGCCATAATATCTCAAGGAAGGTGTTACTGTCTCTGTGCCTTTAGATCAGGAAATTGAAGGTAATAGAAGATAACTAACCCACTGTCACTTAGCTGATATGAGTAATTTGATTCCAAAGCCCACGGGCTCTTCTTGGTCACGCAAATGGGATGTGTATCCAGATGGAATGGATTTCCTGGCACTCGTTTCTGGGTCTCACTGTTAGAAGGATCCTTCATCTTCCAGCTCATCTCCCAGCTCCAGTGCCCACTTGATTTTTCTAACAATTAAAACTATAAAAAAAAAATACAGAAGAAGAAGAAGAGGAATCAGCAGTTTGAACACAGCCAGGAGTTCACTTCACTGCTTATAAACCTTAATTAAACCTAATTTGTAAATCTTAATTGAACCACATGTACAAGCATTAATGAAGCAGTATAATAACATTGCTCTCCCAATAAGACAACACACTAATACTAAATACTTATAGGCCTGGAAAATGCACTCACGTGGGCCTCATCAAAGCCTAATGGGGAGGCAGATAAACAATTAATCTCATTAATTGCAATCAAAGGACAAAAAGTACAAACCAGTTGCCTAGAGGAATCAACTTTGCCAGATTTCCTCACAAACAGATATGGTGCTAATGAAATGACAGTGTGAAGACGGGAACATCTGAGGAATTTTAAAACTCAGCTGGAATGTCAAGAGAAGGACATTCAAGCGGGGGAAAACCAAGGCCTTCTCCTGCAGGAAGGAGTTAGTCCCTTCACGATACCTCTCAGATTCATTCACTCATTTTTTTTTTTTCGACAAATGTATGCTTGACGCTCACGTGAGTAATCATTAGCAATCCATAGGTGCGTCAGATCATTACGTTTTACACCTTAAACGTACACAGTTTTATCTCCATAAAGCTAGAAACGTTTAGTTTAAAAGCCACCCCCTCCATAAGCCGCGGGTTGTTCTTGAAAATGAGGACTTAGCCATCAATGAGACACGTTTCTTGATTGAAAAAACAGACTCACAAGGAAGATCTAAGCACTATCTTGTGTCAGACATTCCCATAAGCATCTCATTCGATATTTTGTATTTGTTGGTTTCCAGTCCGAGTCCGGTGTCACTGGTCACATTTTACAGATAAAAACACTTGGAGGTTCAGTAATTTGCTCCACGTCATATATTTAGTGGATGAATAGACAAGTGAGGCTGTAGAGACTCCTCTATCACCCAAGGTCGTGCATAGTACACAGTCTGTCTGGAGCTCTTTTGCGTAAACGGACTTTATGCACGTATTCGTCTATCCCCCCTTCTTCTCCCAAACTTCCGAGGCTGTACTGCAGGAAATCACTGCTCAGCTTTGATGACATTTACGAGCTGGAAGGGAGACACCCCCAGCAATTGTTCCAGGTACCGCATGGATGTTCTTTCTTCTCAGTGCCTTCTTCATCTATTGCCACAAGACAACTGCAAACTTCCATATTCTGCTGCCATTTCCCCAGCATCCTTCTGGTCTACCCTGTATCTTTAGTCTAAAAGTGGTCCCACAATCCTGAAACTGGAGCATAACTTTTCCCACTCGGGGTCCACAGTGACTTGAATCTTGCCTGGTCACATTAGTAGATAGTGAGTGGATAAATAAAATTTAAGTATAGTTTAAATAGGCCCACTGTCTTTCTGCTCCAGATATGCATTCAGATCACCTTTCTTTCTGCATTTCTATCACCATATTTAATTTAATTTAATTTGGTTTAATTATTTATTTTTTGCTTTTTAGGCAAATGGACATTCCCAGGCTAGGGGTCAAATTGAAGCTGCAGCTGCTGGCCTACACCACAGCCACAGCAACATGGGATCCAAACTGGGTCTGCAACCTATACCACAGCTGACAGCAATGTTAGATTCTTAACCCACTGAATGAGGCCAGTGATCGAACCTGCATCTTCATGGATACTAGTTTGGTTCGTAATGTGCTGAGTCATAACGGGAACTCCCTCTATCACTGTATTTTAATACTATGCTTCTTAACTATGAAATCCTTCAGACTAGGGGCCAAGTCTCACTTATTCTCATATGTCCCACCGCCTAACAGGGTAAGTGGCCAACAGTAGATAATCACTGTGTTGTTGTGGTGGTTGTTGACTGGATAAATGAGTTTCCTTTTTCCCTGGGACATATGTGAAGTCCTTAAACAAGAGAACTTCTTTTGACTGCTGGGATTCATAGTCCAGACTCCCTTAGATAGAGGTTCACCTAGAATCTCCAGCTAAAATCTCCAGCTACTGACTGGGCCAGGCACTACGTAACTGCTCCCCGGACGCAGGTTCACTAATAACTGTATTAAGTAGGGCAACCCAAACAGGTTTTGGCCTTAACAACATCATCTACTTTGCAAAAGAGAATATTTTTTTTTTGCTTTGCCTTACTGGATTGTTGTGAGTTGAACAAATAAAAAGTGTTAAAGGGTAATATATATTGTAAAATAACTCTACGAATGACAATGCATAGAAATGTCTTCCCATGCCCTCCAACACTACTTGAGAGAAGCATCTTTTGTTCCTTACCTCTGTTTGCCTTTGACCCATGACACAAAGCTTGATAGGAAACAATAAGATAGACTCATTGTATCCTTTTCCTAGGGACTTTAAAATATAGTTTACATCTTTTGTCATTTTTCTGTGATCTGATAGTATAAAATTAAAGATGCCTTTTGGTTATTAAACTCACTCTTGAGCTGTAACAATCCTATCTCAACATTGTATAATATTGAAGGCAGAACATTAGATTTTATAATATTCATTCATCTCCCAGGAGTGCATTTCCTTTGTCCTAGATTTTATTAAGTATTGTATCTTAAAAAATAAAGACAGATGGCTTGAACAAATGGGTGGAGGAGGCAAAAGTGAAAAAACACCATAAATCTGAGCTGGGCTCATGGCAAGACAAAGCCATGTACAGATCCAGCTGAGTTTGGAGAAACCAGACACAGGGGAGAGGGCGAAGAAGCCTGTAGGTAGTGATGAGAACCATGCAATAGATGTGCCAAGCAAAAGAATCATGTCCCTGAGACAGCTTCCAATGTATAATTAGAAAATAAATGAAGAATCAGAGGAGCCAAGCTAATTCATGAAGCTGCCATATTGAATGTTGATCATGCATCAACCCTTGCTTTGGTCCAATAGATTTTTTTGTACTCTCTTTAATTTTTGTCACTTCACATTATCATCCTCAACTTAGAGATGAGGCAGTTGTCCCCCTGAAATGTTAATCAACCTTCCGAATGTATACACAAAGTCAAAGATTCTGGTTCCATCTGTTTGACTCTAGTCTGCGTCCTTAACCACAGCTCAGACAGGCTCGGAGAGTGATATTTTCTATGATGGACTACTGGTTCAAAGGATCCACGGTTATTAATTCTAAACCAGGACACGAAAGAGCCAGAATTTGAGAGTAGTGTCCAATCCGTAATGTGTGTCTTATTTTCCCTTTGACAGTGGCCAGATAATCAGAGTTGCTACTCCCACCCCTGGCTCTGGACAGCCGCTTCTGACTATGACTCTATCCTCCACACCAGAGGCTGGAACATAGTTTTGCAAGAAGCCAGATTAGTAAATGGTTTAGGCTTTGGGGACCCCGGAGTCGCCACATGAAAGCTGCCATGGACAAAAGGTAAATAAATGAAGGTGATTTTGTTTCAACACAAATTTATTTGTAAAAACAGGCAGCAGGCTGGATTTGGCCTGTGCAGCTTGGTGTAGAAATCTTTCAAGGTGCTGCTTTTCTAAACAATTTTGGCTCTACTGAGAGCTACTGTGGACCATTAGTGATAGGCATCTGAATTAGGTATGATTCATAACAGAGGTTCTCAGAAAATATTTCAATCCTTCCACACCTTATGCACATTAAGAACTTATTTTGCACTTTACTTTATTAAAAGAAAAAGTGCCAGGAGGAGTTCCCATTGTAGCTCAGCATTAACGACCCCGACTAGTATCCATAAGGACGCAGGTCTGATCCTTGGCCTTGCTCAGTGGGTTAAGGATCCAGTGTTCAGTGAGCTGTGGTGTAGGCTGTGGACTGGGCTTGGATCCTGCGTTGCTGAGGCTGCAGCGTAGGCCTGCAGCCGAAGCTTCGATTTGCCCTCTAGTCTGGGAACTTCCATGTGCCACGGGTGTGGCCCTAAAAAGCAAAACAAAAAACAAAACCAAAAAAATGGATCATAATTTCTTGCAAGAGTCCTGAATTAAATGAAGCAACAATAATAAAAGGAGATGATCTCAGCTCTGGATGTGTCCCTAGAATACCTGACATAGGACCTGCTGTCCAGCACAGGGTCCTCTACTCACTGTTCTGTGATAATCTATACGGGAAATGAAATTGAAAGACAAATAAAAGCTTTTATTTTTAGGTTTACTTGCAGGAGTCCTCTAAGTATAAAACAATGAATAAATGGCACACTGTATTCCTCTCTTTACCTAGGTTACCTGGAAACCCAGAGCTAAATGTCATACTCTAAATTACTGTGTTTATTCATCTTAGGTATTAGATGTATCAGTCTCTCTCCCTCTTTAAAAAAAAATTACTATTATTTTTTTCACCACACCCATGGCATGCAGAAATTCTTGGGCCAGGGATCAAACCCTCACCATAGCACTGAAATGAGCCACAGCAGTTACAACAGCAGATCCTTAACCTGCTGAGCCACCAGGGAACAAACACCCTCTCACTCTCTTAAAGTTTATTTTCTTTCTTTCTTTCCCAAACTTTCTCTTTATCATATATATATATATATATGTGTGATATCTATAGATATATAAATGTATATATGTATATAACCATATATACATATATAACCAAATGTATGTAGCTACTTTTACTTTTTTATTGTAAATAATATATATGTATAATAACAACCCTCTCTCTCTCTCACACACACACAACTGTTGCTATTTTTTGTAGCAACCATTTTGATATTTTATTTTTTAAATATTGGCCTAAATGTGATGATTTTAATTTAAAAATTAGTCTAGACGCTTTGCGAAAACACTTTGTAAAAAGTGTTTATAGCAGATAACAACTAAACTATCCTCCATGGTTCTTTTATTTCACACCAGTACTTCTGTTCTCACGACATCACCTCCAAAGAGAGATATGGCACATCAGAAAGAAAAACATATAGCGTGCCCACTCAGCTTCAATTTCAAGTCAACAGTAAGTAGTATTTTATCATACGTACATCCTCTGCATTTACTTAGGTCATATTTACACTAAACATACATACATTTTTAATTCAAATACAAATTTAACTGAATATCATACATTTAATCTGGCAACTCTACCCATGAAACAATCCTAAACTGGAAGCAATGAAAGTGAGATAGCTTGAAAACGGAAGGGGGCTTTTCAAGATCCTCTGAAAACAAATGAATCCCTCTCCTGCCCTCTGTTGTCAAGAGCTCCAATTCTTGATGATTTTATTGAAAGAATGAGTTAGTCCTTTTTAGGACACCCATGGTATCGTGATTAAGGAATTTCTTATTCACCATCTTTCTCTACCCTTTTGCCATGATCTTAATCTTGTGGAATCTGCACGGTACAAAATTACTTTTCTCTGAGAGGGTGTCTGGGGTCTAAGGTTTGATTAGAATTTTTTTTTTTTTTTTGAGAAGAAAACCACTACCAAAGCTGCAGCCTTGTAGGCTGGCATGACTCGCTGATTAGTCTCACCGCATTTGGTTTTGATCTCCAGAACCTTCACGGGAAAGCACTTAATATGCAACCTTCCCATTTCCTTCTCGGTTCATTAATTTGAACCATAATCTTATCCATTTCAGCACGGAGCTTTTACCATGCACTGTCTAGATGTGCTGTTCAGCCAATAAATCCAATGAAGTCATTTTCCAAAGTGGAAAGATTTCTCCCACGGAACAGTCTTGCAGCTAAGAGGTGACTGTTGCCGCCAAAGTTAAAGAGGGACAGAAACATGGACACTTGTTTCTAGCTTCCTAAAGAATCTTTGATGGAAGCGAAAGACTCGTTTTGGGGTGTTGTTTCTTACGGGAGATTTGGATTTTGAGGAATAAGACTCATTCCACACACACCCACCCCACTTAGTATATTGACAACCAATGGCCTTGTGCTTCCAATGAATGCTTTTCAATTTGGAAGGAAACTGCACGACCGTCATCTCATCAGAACAATACATTGTTCTAAGCATCAGAACAATACATTGGTTAATGCTATTCTCAATGACCCTCCACGGATTGAGATGAAGTTGGCTGTGGAAGCTGGTTAGTTGTCCCGCCCTCCCCCCTGGGTATAACAACTATGCACCAGCTGTTTGTGTCACCTTCAAACTCACAAAAAAAAGAATGCTGCTGAGGATCCCTAATACTTTCCTTATTCTACTTCAAATACATACTCGTGTGACTCTGCCCCAGTAGATATTCTGAGAGACAGGATTATTGTGAATCTAACTTCTTTCCCCACTGCCTTCTCCTGGCCTGAGTTTACTGAGGTCTGAGCTGACCTGGCAAATGTCTAGGGTAGGCAGGGGGGTCATAGCCTACATTTCCTATAAAGTACAAAACCTATAGCCAGAAAAAAACAATTCTGGAAGTCAAGTTTGGGTAAAATCTTTCGTCAAAAGTTTGAAAATAAATTGTCAAAGTGAAGAGGCTGGGCAGAAAGAAAATTCTGGGAGGATCCAGAAAAAAAAAAAAAAAAAAGCCAAGAACCCAGGACCAGAGAGAGGTGGAGTGTGGCATAAAGCGCTGAAACCTCATGCATGAGCATGGAATTTCCGGTCAAGGAGAGCAGGTGCAGAACTATTGTCTGCCTCTTTTGGCTCTGTTTCCTTGGAAAGAGTGTTATGTCCAATCCCAACAGTTCTTACTTAACCACCTGATGACTCTATAATATTTTAAATGTGTTTCCCTTCACACCAAACCAATAGGGTAGATACTGTTTAGAGCAGTTTGCAAACAGAGATACTAAGTTTCTAGTTCTAGGTCAAAGAGTCACTGAGTGGCCAATATAGTACGCGAAATCAGACATCTGACGCCAGAGCTCAGCTTCTTAACATCCCTCTAGACGAACTGGTGGAAAATAACCAATAATAGATTATAAAAGTAGTTATTGGTGTTAAATTATTATTTCCCTTCTTTAGAAGTTACAATCGGTATTTTTAAAACCCCTTCCATTTTCTCCTCATCATATTCATGTTTTCCATTATACACTTGAGCATATGTGGCATATTTATAATAGCCATTTTCTACAAATTTCATCTGCATTCTGGGCTCTGTTTTCCTAATTCTTTTACTGCCTAGTAACTTTTAATTGGATGCATAGGCCTTGCATATTTTATATTGTGAAGCATTCTGCTGCATTCCTTTAAAGAGTATTGGATTTTTACTGACAAGAAGTTGTTACTTGTGGGTTTACTTGATCTTTCTGAATTTTGCTTTTAGGCTGTTTTGGGGAAGATCAAGATTGACCTTCATTCTAGAGCTATTTGAGCTGCACTTATAAGGTCACTCCGGGCTCTCTGTTGACACCCCCATGTATCAATATGATCTTTCTACTCTTTCTTCTAGCTGGAAGAGATTCCAAGACTTTCCAGTCTTGCTTAAACAATGGGAATTGTTCATCATACAGCTCCTGTGTTCCATGTAAATTATATAATCAAGCACTCAATTATTGGCCTCTGGTAACTGTTCTCGGAAAATTGTTCTTGTTTTGCTTTATAAGGTTCCTCTGTAATATGCACAAATCGGTGTTCAGCCAAAGATGGAAGGATCTTTGTGGGTTCCAATAGGTTTTCATTGTCCTGGCTCCTCAAGTTTTTAATCTCTTCAGCGCAGCAAGACAGCTAGATTTTATGTAAGCAGTCCCATCTATGTCAGAGTTCGTAGGTTATTTCCTGGGGCAGAAAGCTTGAGTTCTCCTTGCTTGTTTCTTTCTTTCTTTTTTTTTTTTCAGAAATTGAAATCTTGTGCTGTCTGTTTTCCCGATATCTGAATATATTTGTTTCTTGTATTTTACTGCCCTATTTTCTGGTTGTGTTTCACAGGAGTGTCATTCTTATTCCTTATTGGCAGAAGCAGAAATCCACTAACATTATAAATTTCTCAGGAAGTGGTACTAGAGAGTGTTAAGTCCTTGCGTGGCGTCTGGTTGAAGTCCTCACCCAGTCTGAAGGTGCTGAAGCACTCAAGGAAGACTTCTTGGAAGAGGTGGGGCTTGAGCTGGTTCCCCAAAGCCTGATGTGTTTTCAAATATTAACATTTCTTTAGTTTAATTAGCATGCTAAGTTTAAAGAGAGCGCAAATGAGTGATTGAAATTGCTTGAGTTAATGAAGCCTTAATAATAACCCTAATTCAGTTTATTCGGCATCTATCACTCATAGATGAATAGCTAATGCCTTTTCTAATAAAACAGTCATAATAAAATAAAGGAAGCCATAAAATATATGATTTTTATTCTTTTAATCACATACTTTCTAAGTGAGGACACTAAATCCATTAGATTAGCTCTACAAAATGCTTTAATTCTTTCTCTTCTTTTTCAAATTCAAAATTGAATTTACTCAGTACCACAACAAGAACCATTAAATGCTGCTTTCCTATCCTGCTAGCAGCTAAATAAAAACAGATTCCAATTCCAACTCTACATACTGCCTTCTGGAAAGCGATTCTCCTAATAGGTGGAGAAAACTGACTGCATGCTCTAGATTTTGATTCCCTTCACCCAAACATCTTTCTTTTTCAGGAGCCCTCTGGGTCTACTGCCTTCATCTCTGAGTCCTGCAGAGCAGACACTTGATAACTTGTGCCCATGAATGGACACAGATGGTTGTGCCCTCAGGACTCCTCACAGTAGCTAAGACATGTCACCGTTCCAAAAAGAAAAGCTGAGGGTGAACAAAACATCATAGTATCACAGAAAATACAAAAGATGCTAAACACATTCCGTGTCCCCAATAGTAGCTTTCCCATCCCACCATAGCTCAGTATCTGTTAGTGTTTGGAGTTTCTAAGCTGCTCACATCCTCCTACCTCAGGTTCGTGCCTTGCTTTCTTAATTCCAAGACTGTCCCAACATGGTGTCTGTAGACACGCCTGGGCTCAGCCACCTGAAAATGACACCTCAGAAGCCTGGCCTTTTGGAATTGAGACACAAGGAGGGAAGGAAATTAAACTGATGGATCACCTCTAACACATATAATGTGCCAGACATGGAAGGGAAATGCAGTGTCCCCTTTGGTCCTTAAATTCTGAGGAGCTGTTCTCATTTCATTTTTGATTAGTGGGGTCAAGAGAGTTGCCTAAAGTCACACAGTGAGTGAATGGCAGGCTGGATCTCAGTTTCATCTGCTTCACACACACTCTTTCCTAGGCACACGCTCTGCCCAGTGTGCAGGCATTAAACCATTTCTTCCCAAAGTCACTCCTACTCATCACTCATTTCTGCCAGAAGGAACATGCCTGTGCCTTGACTCTCTTGTTCAAAACCATTGGGATCCTACCATGGATTACGCATGAGGCTACATGCCTCGAGGAGCATGGTGATAAATCCAAGCTCAGCACTTCAAAATATCACAGACTATAGGAAATGGAGAAAAGGAAATTATTTCCCGGTAGTGTGTGAGATGTGCTTCCATAAAAGAAGTGTCAGATATGATGGGAGCAAAAAGGACAGAAATTTAACCCAGCCTGACTTTTGGATGCGACAGTGGAAGTGGAGAGGCAGATCTCTGTGGAATGTACATTGGAGTCATTCCTTGAATTAAAAAAATAGAGCTTTCCAGACAGGTGGGAATGGGAGGTTCTCAGAACAAGACTGATCCATCATAGAGGAGAGATCAGTCCTCTATCTGACCTCTTCCCTATGAGAGATCAACAATGGCTGATTCAGAAACCGTGGTGTATTTTATTGGAGTTCAGTCATTATCCCAGAGTTATCAAGGGGTGGGTTAGCAGTGGAAAGGAGGTTAAGTCTGGGAGAGGATAGGGCTGGTGTGCCTTTTTACTCTTCTTTAGGTCATATGCCATCTGACACGTTCTCCATCTTCTTCAACTGGTCACCTGTCATCTCCAGAATGATGTGAGTACCAAACATTCACTCCTTTGCCCACATTTCCACTGTGTTTTATAGCTGCCTCTGTGTCTGCCCTTATCCTCCAGACCAACTGGTGTGCCTTGTCCTCCAGCCCCTCTAGACTGTGAGCTACGTAGGAAAGGGAGAGTCCAGTCCTATTTACCTCTTAGTCTCAGAACCTAGAGAAATCCAAGTGCTAGGCATGGTGTGTCAATAGACACTGCCTCAATGTACCATTAAATGAATTTTCCACATGCCATTGGGAAATACAGTTATGCATTTCAATTTTTCCTCTAGAGCCTTGCAATCGGCTAATATATTTCCAGCAGTTAACATACTTTTCCTACCTCACCTTTTCACCCAATCTGCTCCTTCAGGTAGTATTCCTAGGACATTTGTTGCTTGCTGAATTTGTGTTTAACCAAATCCAGTTTTTCTATGGTCTGCCTGGGTCTCTAACCCCTCAAAGTCCATTTGTATTATGTCTCTATTCACTCTGTTGCTTTCTACGTCTTCCAATTTAGTATAATTTGTGAATTTCATTAACATGCTATTTACTCTCACTTTGAAATCTCATGTACTCTACCTCCTTTCTTGTAGCTTATCACCAAGAGTAAAGCAGATGTCTCCTAAATTAAATGCGCCAGTGGTATTTAATTTGGAAGGGTTATGAATATAAAGGGAGAAAAATAATAGAAGAGGATTGAATAGATTCTGAGGGGAAAAAACCCCTCAGAGATGCTTATAAAGAGTTATTCTTCAAAGAAAAATATGTTCAAGAAAAACAGATAAAGCATATGTGCATTCAAGGTGTGAAATAATTGGAAAATAGCCATTTAGAGGAAAACGGTGGAAGTGTTAATAGATAATGCAGAATTTACACTAACGATAAAACATAACAAATATATTAGAACACTAGAGTGTTGAACCTAACAGCCAACTCTGGAGATTATGAAATGTTTCCTTCTCTTTTTTATAGACAGGCGAACAAGCCCTGAGGGACTTGGTCAAGGGCACACCCCAAATGGTTACAGAGCAAATTCTAGAAGCCAGGTTTTCTGTTTCCTAATTTGCTACTCTTTCTTCTAAAGCATCATTCTTTTACATATGTAAGCCCTCAGGGCTTATACATGATCGACACATAAATCATTTTGATTTGTGCAATATACTCGTTAAAATAGGCATGGTGCTCATCATTTTCCTTATTTGACACATTTTTAAAAATCTAAGGCTCAGAGAGACAGTGAGGCTTCTAGTTAGTGGACAGGTCAGATCTGAGGCTCTTTTTTCTTATTCCAAAATTGGCATTCTTGCCAATAGACCAAACTGGCCCTGACATAAAAGGAATATACCATTTGAAAGGGACAGAACAATTAACTAGCTTATCTTCAGTCCAAAACCTAAAGAAACATGATGACTGCTGGGATGACCAAAAAATGAGTTGTAGAAATTTTCCAACAGATACAGCCTGGAGGGTAAAAAGCTTTCCCCCTGAATTCAGATCACTCAGAGTTCTAATCTAGCTTTGGCGTTCCCAGTCCACGCTGACTGTGTCATGGACAAGATCAACCACGCATCATCACCATAGACACTGTAAATGTGTCACTTGGGCAGGACTACTTGTGATGATTGTATTTGGTGGAGACCTCAAAATATAATTGACCTATTTCCCCATGGGCATCTGCGTGGCAGAATGGGTACCAGGAAGCACTGCCCTGCCTCCTACTGGTGTCCTCTCACATTTCTATGTAAGCATCCAATTCTGGGAACCAGAGCACCAGGTCAATGGCATCGACACGTGGACGGGAATTTCTAGGCTAGCTATTGAAATAGCTGATGGAGAATGAGACTGTCAGAGTAGGTGGGGGGGGTAAGACGGGTGCTTCAGCAATGATTAAAATAGGCAGTTTTGAAATACTTTTCAGTTTACTTTGGATGTCAGCACTATTTGATTTTTCTCAGCACTTTATAAAAATGTGAATTCTATGCAACCTTGATGGTGCTCATGTTTAGAAAAAAAAATGTGCACTATTTCTATCGATAGGATGGCAATTAAAGCAAAAAGCATGTGTTTTCATATTGTGTCTTCATATACGAAAATGGATAAACTCTGACTTGAAACCCCCCCTCCCACATACTCATATTGCTCATCACGTCTTATTTATTTACATAAGAATTTAGGCAGAAATATTTGAAGACGTCAGCCCTTGATTTGCTTTAGAAGAGTACAATGAGATTCCTGTCCAGTCTCCTGCTGCTCTTGTCAGCCGTATTACCCTGAACTGGTCACTTGATTTTTCTGAATCCATTTTCTCAACTTTAAAGGAAAGAAATAACAATTACTTGAATCTAACAGAGGGTTGCTTTAAGTACTGATATAATTTGAGAATGTAAAAATAGTTTTAGAAAGTTCTCAAGGTGCCCGAAGACAGGAGTTTCCCAAACGTCAGTTAGATTAAGGCAAGAAAAACTATCTCAGGGGTCTGGTTTTTTGGGCAGAAGATAGCCAAGCAATGCTTATATTCAAAATGAGGTTGTTGGTAACATTACTTTCCCCTGGGGTTTTACGGGTTAACCAGACTTCAAGCCAGTAACCTCAGAGGGGTAGTAGGGTTTGGTCACACCACAAGAGGATAGGCAAGAACGGATGTATTTCAGGACCCAAACGATGCATCTCCAAGAGGAAACCGGAGTACAGATATGGAGCCAGAGCTAAGGAATCCCCATGGTGGAACTTAAGGGGAGACCAGCGTCCCTAAGCACAAG
The DNA here is from genome assembly GCF_016906955.1 of Phacochoerus africanus. Classification (NCBI taxonomy): domain Eukaryota; kingdom Metazoa; phylum Chordata; class Mammalia; order Artiodactyla; family Suidae; genus Phacochoerus; species Phacochoerus africanus. Next base: position 5,078,616 of record NC_062549.1, read on the forward strand.
GGTACACTGGATGCGACCTACATACAAAGAAGCCCTGGTTAACCCACATGGAAGGGAAGGTGAGATGAGTCACATGAGCCCATCTGATCACAAAGTTGAAATCAGACGAGCTACAGAAGGTACAGGCTGCAGACTTATCCTAAGAGGACGTACAAAAGTAATTTGGAGAGATGAGCTAATGATCAAAGTGAAAAAAGAATCAAATAATTGTCACGGAGCCACAGAAACAGAAGATCTGATGAACAATTACCACAGGAACAGCAGGGCACATGCGGGTTAGCTGAGCATGGGTGGAGGTGAGGGCACCCAAGCCCAGGACACGCCCCCTTTGTGGGGGCTGGCAGTTCAGGAAAAGGGCAAGTGGAAGACAGAATAATGCCCCCCAAAGATGCCCATCTGGATGGCTGGAACCTGTGAGTATGGCAATACCCTTACCTTACAAAGGGACTTTGCAGATGTGATTAAGTTAACAGTCTTGAGATGAGGATGTTATCCTGGATTATCCTGGATTAGGTCTAAAGTAACCACGAGGGTCCTTGAAGAGGAGGCAGAAGGGTTAGTGTCAGAGAAGACCATATGATGATGGAAGCGGAGGCTGGAGTGATGGGCAAGAAGCCAAGGACTGGGGAATCTTCTAGAAGCTGGACAACTCAAAGAACAGAATCTGCCCTAGAGCCTCCAGAAAGAATGCACTTCTGGTAAAACCCTGATTTTGCTCCTGTAGATATGTGTCAGTCTTCTGACCCCCAGATCTGTAAGACAATGCACGTGTATACTATTAAGCTCGTGATAATTTCTTAGAGCAGCAACAGGAGACTAACACAGGCAGATCAGCCCAAGTTTGGGGACTGGTTCAGGGACTAAGAATGCTCCAGAGGTACTTAGCAGGTTTGAGGAGAAGCAAGAGAAGCTTAATGGGGAGGAGAGAATTAGGACATGCAAGAATAATTTTTAATAAGTAGAGGGTTGCCTTTGCATCCTTTGGCAATCTAACATTAAGCTTGTAAATTCAATTTCCATGTAACATCACTGTTTGCAAAAGCCTGGGAAATGACATTTCTTTTCTGCTTTGGGAGAAATATGGATAGAAGTTAAATGACCAGCCTTGCAAAACATGTATTTAAGGCTTAGAAGAATGACGACAATAAAAGACAAACTAAATTTTAGTCTACCTAATTTAAGTATCTCTAATTCAACAGCATGACTATTTCATCTTAATGGCACTATCTAGTGTAGTATTGTCATTCTCTTGCCAAAAATTGATTAGATGAGCTCTTTGTAAAAATTATGATGACTGGGGAAATATGGGCAAGTTTAATTTCATCAGTTCAGAAAATATGATCTCTTTTCCTAATGGAGTGTAACATTAAAAAAAAAAAAGGGAAACGGAGAGCTAAGTTAGTTGCAGTAATTAGGGAGCTGGCCAAGAAACTAGAGTTATGGTTACTTAAGATACATTTCCATGGAAGTCTGATCAAAGGAAGCCTCAATTCTATAGAGCTGCAGAAGAGATATAGTGTATTAAGACGTAAGCGCAAAATAGACAAAGAACATTTTACTACAGCTTTGGCATTTTTTAAATTAATTACAGATTCAATGTTGTCAGGAGAAACTCAAACCGAGTGCTAAACTGAAACAGAGTTTTTATTTTTTATTGATTTTTTTTTAATGTTCAGTGACTCTTTTATTTTTAGTGAATGAATTGGTGAAAGATTCTTTGGCATCTAGCTACTTCAGTTTACTCAATTTTTCAACATTTAATTGAAATCCATCAGAGAGTCTAGAATATATGAAAGACTTCATGAAGCCGTGGAGAACTATTAACTTTTCATTTCCCCATAATGAATATCTGGTAAGGTGATTAAAGGGCAGAATGAGAAGAACAGAGTTATAGTAAGATTTTGAAGAAGAATTTCATTTTCTTGATAAAGTCTTAAAAATTTAATAAATTTGATAAAACAGGTAAAATTTGCCTTGAGAATAGTCTTTGAAAGAATTGGAAAATGGGAAAGATTTGAGAAGCATGAGTATAAATCCAGGAGTAGAAAGATGTTATTACAAAGCTCAAGTTCTGAAGTCTTACTCTTTGACTCTCTGAGACAGAATCATCTCCTTCCATTTTTCAGCACTAACACATCATGAAAGGTCACTTAAATTTTTGAGTTTTCTTTATTTTGAAATCATGTCACATAATTTTTTGCATTTGCTTCTAGAGTGCACTTAAAATATTAAGGCATATTACCCACTATAGGTCTCATACCCAAGGATGACACAAGAAATGACTGCTGACTTTCTTATGACTGTGTGGTATATACAACCAATGTGTGTGATCCAGAAGCTCGTTATCTCATATTCCTTACTTGGTTAATTAAGAACCAGATAGTAAAGGATGGGGCACATATATAGTCAAGAGAGAAGAGAAGACAGAAGTAGCCACAGGGAGAAATGGTATTTTATGCTGTAATTAGTCAAAACCACATTCTGGTTATCAATACTGCTGATTGCAATTTCATCCATGTATAGTCATTTTAAATTACCAACACTTGCACATTCTGCATACTGTTGAATTTCCCTAAAACTCTTCAAAGCGGGTGTAGATAATATTATACTCTCATTTATACACATGAATTGTCTCCCTCTCAGAATATTAAATGACTTTCCCAGCTAATACATGACCTATTCTTTCTCTCTCCCCTTTTTTAAAGTTGTAGCTATTATGACTGATTCATTTCTGTAGTATGCATGAAAATAAACATATAAAGCTTTTGGAAGGAAACTCAGGACAATATCTTTGCAATGTTAAAGTAGGTAAAGATTTTTAGATGGGATATAGAATGCAATAAACATAAAATAACCAAGGATAAATTAGACCACATAAAAATTAATATTGTCAACTCCATCAAACGACATTAGGAAAAGAACTATCAAGTCAGAGACTGAGAAATTATTCACAATACATATATTTGACAAAGGACTTGTATCCACAACGTATAAAGAACTTTCACAATTCTTCAATAGAAAAACAGACAACTGGAGTTCCTGACATGCCTCAGCGGTTAACAAACCCAACTAGCACCCATGAGGAGGCAGGTTCGATCCCTGGCCTCGCTCAGTGGTTTAAGGATCTGGCATTGCTGTGAGCTGTGGTGTAGGTTGCAGACATGGCTCAGATCCTGCATTGCTGTGGTTGTGGTGTAGGCCTACAGCTACAGCTCCGATTGGACCCCTAGCCTGGGAACTTCTATATGTTGCGGGTGTGGCCCTAAAAAGACAAAAAAAAAAAAAGACCAACAACCCACTAAAAGTGAAAAGTATTTGAAGAGTCAGTTTATACTTAAGTAAAGCAAATGGACACCAAATATATGAGAAGATGTTCAACTTCACTAGTCACTGGAAATGCAAATTAAAGCCATAATGAGGGACAGCTACACACCCATTAGAATGGATAAACTTTAAAAAAATTAAAAATTAAAAAAATTAAATTAAAAAAACAGTACAAAGTGTTGGGGAAAATGTGGAAAAACATGCATTGCTGGAGGGAATGCAAAATGATATAATTTTGGATAATAGTTTGGCATTTTCTTTTAAAGGTAAGCATTTACCAACCACACAAACCAGCAGTTTCACTCCTAGGTACCGTACACAAGATAAATAAAAATACATATCCACACAAGACTTGTATATGGATTTCCATGGCTGCTTCACATATATTAACCAAAATCTGGAAAATGCACAGATGTCATTAAGAAGTTATATAAATAAAGGGGGGGAGTGCCTATGCAATAATAAAATTACCACAATGTACATTTAAAGTATCTTATAATTGTATATGTCGATTTTATCTCAATAAAGCTGAAAAAATAAGTGGGGTATGTCTATACAATAGAATATTATTTGCCAATAAAATAAAGGAGCTACTGATAGACCTGCAACATGGATGAGGCTCAAAGAGATAATTATGAGCAAATGGCACATATAAAAATAGTGCATCTTCAGAGTTCCCGTCATGGTACAGCGGAAACAAATCTACTACGAACCATGAGGTTGCAGGTTCGATCCCTGGCCTTGCTCAGTGGGTTAAGGATCCGGCATTGCCGTGAGCTGTGGTGTAGGTCACAGACACGGCTCAGATCTGGCGTTGCTGTGGCTCCTGCGCAGGCCAGCAGCTATAGCTCTGATTAGACCCCTGGCCTGGGAACCTCCATATGCCGTTGGAGCGGCCGCAAAAAGACAAAAAGAAAAATAGTGCATCTTCTATGATTACGTTTATATGAAAATCTAGAGAGTTAAAATCTCTTCTCCAGTGAGAGAATGTAAATCAACCTGGAGTTGGGGCTGGGGTGAAAATGGACACCAGGTAAACTTACTGAGTGATGGAGAAGGTTCTGTATCTTGGTGGCAGTTACTGTATCCATTTTTCAAGACTCAGGTGCACTTACAATATGTGTGGTTTGTTGTATATAAATTACACATCAATGAAGTTGATTTACAAAAATGTACAGCATTGCACTACGGTTCTCTAGAACAGAATAAAACTATACATTGTATTTTAGGTCTTGCAGTACTTGTCTGTTAAGGCACAACAAATAACCCCCAAACTAGTGGCTAAAAAGCATTGATCATCTCATGCAGTTTTTCTGGACCAGAAACCGGAGAGTAGCATAGCTGATTGGTGTCAGCATCAAGGTCTCAGGAGGTGGCTGTTCAGTGGTTGGCTAGGGCTCTAATCACCTGAAAACTGCACTGGAGCAGAAGGACCCACTTCCTAGGTGGCTCACTTAATGTACCTGGAAATGCTGTCATTAGGACTGGTCATTTGCATGACATATATCCATATACATATTTATAATAATGAATATCAAGATATATGTATAAATATATACCTGTACATATATATTGTGAATGCATGTATATTCGTGTTATACGCTTGCTTAATAACAGCTTAGTTCTAGTGGCAAATCTGGATCCATGTATATGCATATGTTTATATGCATCAAGAATTTCAAAGTAAACAACTTGCTGTTTAAGAAGTATTAATTAGAATACCTGAAAAATAACACTTTATTTTGCCAGTTACTTGTGAGGAGTTCCCCAGCTAAAACTGGGCATCAGAAATACCTTAGTTCCTCAGGCAAACAGCAGACAAATGCTATAATCAGAAAAAGGAAATGCCATCCTCATTAATTGCTGTGGGAATCCTTCGCTCTCCTCAATACCTTTCCTTCTGAGACAGCTTCGTCATTGCTCGTCACATTCTGCCGATGGAACGAACGACACTGTCTCTTGCCAGCATGTGAATGCCTTTGTAAGATGCTGCAGTGCTGTCTTCCATGTTCCACAGCTGTCTGTGCTCAAGTGAGCAGATTATGGTACAGGGGTCTGCTGGCATCTGCAGGGGATCGGTTTCAGGACACCCCCTACCCTAACCCCTCGACCTGTGAGTATCAAAATCTGAGGCTGCTCAAATCCCTTATATAAAATTGAGAGGTACGGGGGCCCTCTGTATCCGCAGTCCCACATCTGTGGATTCAACCAACCAACCCTGGATGTGGAACTGACAGACACAGAGGGCTGCCTGTACACAGATGTTCCTGCCTAAAAGATTGGGTAGAGAACCTACCCCGGAAATGACCACTCCATCTCTGCGTTAGGCTTCAATCTTTCCAAGATTTTCATCCTGTGGTCTTAACATCCTAAGAACCTTAACCCCCTCAGATGCTTTATAGCTGAAGTTGAGTTCAGCTCCTTTGTCCCCTATCTTGCTTAAGGCCTGGCGCGATCAGCGCTTTTGCTATTCAGGCTCTGATGTATGGAGACGTCTTTTCACAACCAATCAACACAATTTCTAATCCAGTTACTAATTTCCCGCACCCCTAACTGATCTCCAAAATGCTCTCCACTGAGCTGACTTTCCCCCTTTGATCAATTAAGTACACAATCAGCTCGCATCAGTGGTATCGGCAGAGCAGGGAGAAGATGCGTAGATCAGGTGACCTTAATATCAGCATCAGCTTAGCCACAGACCATGTTTTTACATTCAGTGGGTTATTCAAATTCCAGAGTCTTTGGCTCTTTTGGCAAAATGACAGCAGAACCAAACCAACCACTTAACGTTGGTTAACTTTTAAAACTAGGCCTGGAACAAACCACCCCGGAATGCCAAGGCACGATGATCTGTGTGTGTGTATGTGTAAATACACATGTATACATACATATAGATTCTGTATATATGTCACATACATACTGTACATATGTATATATGCATGTATATCATATATACATAGTATATGTGTATGTCTATATATATGCATATATCTTGGAAAATACATTTTCTTGGCCTTCTCCAAACAGGGATTTGGTTTGGATTCTTCTAATTAAAAGCAGTTCAGGGAGCGCCGCTGTGGCACAGTCCCTGCAGCATTGCTGGTTTGATCGCAGGCCTGGCCTATTGGGTTACGGATCCCTGGCTCAGGAACTTCCCTACAACGTGGGTGTGGCTGAAAAAGCAATAAATAAATAAATGTCTTAAAAATTACAAAATAAAAGCATTTCAGTGAGATGAGAGTGGGAGAAGGAAAGCCAAGCCATCACTCTCTGGCAGCAGCAACGTGAGGACACTGGCAGCCAGTGGCCCTGGCTTCCCAGCTTCCAGATGTGCTTCTGAGAACGGGCGTGTTGTGTCCGGGACTCTGAGTGCAGGACACTGGGTCCTGCAACTGATGCATTTCCTCATCAATGAATAGGTGTCTCCAGGCCAGCAGAAGCGTCCCTGAACTCTGCTTCTCCAACTCCTCTGTCGATGGAATATCTCACTGCTCCAAAAATAGAGCTTTTTCTTGCTGAACCCAGACTAATAAAATGATGGATATGCGTATTTCAACCACACGCCATTGTGTCCTGTGTTACAGACCTAATCTGTGGATCAGCACAGACGTGCGTTAAGATGCAGTTTTGCGTCAACAGCTCCAGCTGGGAAATCTCAATCAGTCACAATGACGCCAAGTGGCACCAGCTAACGTGATGTGCATCACATATTACATTTGCTATGTAAATTATCAATTGGCATTTCTAAATCCCAATTCATGTTTAATAGTAAGTATTAGAAGGTATATTCTTGGGGTTCCCATTGCAGCTCAGTGGGAACTTATCCATGAGGACACAGGCTCAATCCCTGGCCTCGCTCAGTGGGTTAAGGATCCAGCATTGCCATGAGCTGTGGTGTAGGTCGCAGATGTGGCTCGGATCCCACATTCCTGCCACTGCAGGTAGGCGGTCAGCTGAAGCTCTGATTCAACCCCTAGCCTGGAAACCTCCATATGCTGTGGGTGTGACCCTAAAAAGACAAAAAAAAAAGTACATAAAAAAAGAAGGTATCTACTTGGAGGGGACACTGAGAACACCGTCTCTGCACACGTGGTGAGGACACAGGCAAAGGGGGGTTGAGTCCATACTGGAGGTGATCCTGTCCAGTCACTCCCGTGGGAAGCAGGCAGGGTGAGGAGGGAAGATGATGCCTTTCTCAGGCTTCTTCCTTGATCCTCCTCCTGGAGGAAGAGTGACCTCTCACTCGGGGAGAGGAGATGAGCTCTCAGTGTGGAGGTGTGGTCAGTGCTAGCTGTCCACTTACGGCTGGCCATCTGTTTTTTCCCTCTTCCGCCATCACCATCTATTTGAGTCTCCCCTCTCTGTGTCTCTCTCTGTCTCTTTTTGTCTCTTGCCATGAAACTCAAGCGCCATAGGGCAGTTTACCTCTTCAGGATCTGGAACTGTGACTGTCCCATAGTTAGTGCCCAATAACTGCTTGAAAAATAAATAAGGAAAACTCTTTTGAGTAATTGTTTTTTAGCTCATCAATGCATTAAAATTCGAAACCATGCTGAACTTCAGAGATCTCTGCTTACTACACCAGTTGTAGAAACACTATGGTTGAAGATACATTAAAACCATTCTAGGGACTTCCTGCTGTGGTTCAGTGGGTTAAGAATCTGACTGCAGTGGCTTGGGTCTCTGAGGAGGTGCGGGTCTGATCCCTGGTGCAGCACAGTGGGTTAAAGGATGTGGCGTTGCCACAGCTGTGATGTGGGTTGTAGCCAAGGCTAGGATTCAATCCCTGGCCCAGAAATTTCTATATGCTGTGGGTTCGGACACGCGCACACACACACACACACATCCATGGTAATAGGGAGGAAATGGAAAGAAAGTGGACCGATTTCACACTGCTCACTTGATCAGTAAATGCGGAAAGGAGAGCAGCTCTGTTATTCTGCACAAAACGTCTACATCCCTGTGTCTTCCGACACCCCAGGCGTCTCTGCAGGGACCCTTTAACCTTCCCCAGAGTCACAGCAAGCATGTTCTACACCAGTGAAATTTCACAGAGAACACTGTGCAGTCCTCCACGGGGTAGTTTTAAGAAGAGGGGGACATTTTCTGCATGTCACAAGGAGTCTTCATTACAACATGTGCTCAACAGCAAAAGAAAAAAGAAGCGTTTAAAGTAGACGCATGTGGATCCAGACCGTGCTTGCCATCAGCCCGGCAAATCATGCATTTGCTCTACCACACTTGTTTGTTTTCTGTCCAGGGCGATCACCACGTTTTGGTCACAGTAGGAGGCGCAGTGAAGACGGTGACGACCCCTTCAGGGGATTCCCTCCCAAGATACCAGAGACGACGCCTCCCTCAGCCACTTCCGCCAAGCCAGACCCCTAACTCTTGATTGGAAGCCCTTTTAAATACCACAAGAAGGGCTATGGCTGCAGTACTGGGGAAATCTGCCACGCTGAGTGTTTCAAAGAATCAAATATTTAATGAGCAAGTCACAGTTTCTGAAAACCTTTCATAATAGATGAAGTTAAGCCTGTCTCTCAAGAGTGATGGAGTGATAATAAAGTTACCACGTGGCTGGTTTAGGCTGTCTGTGGGTCTGGATTCACCGACCATTGGCTTCTCTATAACCCTTGAATCTCAAGTGAGTCCTGCTTTGGGTTTAACTAAGTATAAAATAAGGAGAAATAATCCTTGACATTCAGATTTTATAAAACTCAAATTCTAAAGCCTAAAGGCTTTGAAAAGACATTTAAAAACAGATTTGAATTGAAGAAATGAATCTCCTGCCTTTTGGCCTCTTGGCAAGGAGGATCATCCTTCAACTAATTAGCAGAAGAAATGAGCCTGCCCTTTAACCTACTTACTTTTGAAATTAATCATCCCAAGTCTACCTGTTTTAATTAAGTGTATTTAAGGTTCACACAAAGGGATTTAATTAGACTTAGATACAGTTCCAAGCGGGGACTCCCAGAGAGGGTACCTATGCCTTAACAAAGCACACCGTCATGGAGCAGGCTTGACTTCGTGACCCCTGGAAACACAAGCTCTGTGCTTTCCTTTAAAATGTAGAAGCCTGGATGTGTTCAACCTAAAAATGTTCCTTTGCTTGCGTTTTGCCATTTAATCATTTTGAAAATGATGTATATGAGTGGATTCAGCCTAGAATCGCGGGGTGGTGTAATGAGAAAGGATCTTCAATGTCACCTAGTCCAACGCCTTTGTTTTTCCAATAAAAATACAGAAATTTTAAGAGAGTACATACCTTGCTCGAGCAGGAGATAAATTGCATGGTGACAGAGTTTAGAACAAAATCCCACTCTCTATACTCCAGAATCAATGCCTATTTAAACCGCATCACATTTCAGTATTTTGAGTCCATGTACGCATTCGATAATTTTTGGCTGTTAAAAATTATCTATTCATTATTATGTGTTAATCACTTCCTCTTAATATCACTAACAATACTCTTGTAAATGAAGCTACCTTATTTTTAAAAAACCACATAGTGCTTCAGAAGTGTTTGGGCCAAATGCATGGACATCAACTTTGACGCTTTTTTCTTTTACACTTCAAATGTGTGATGCTGATTAGCTTCTTTTTTTGAATGATTTAGAAGAAGTAGAACACCTGCTACGACCTTCAACAAACAGCATAGTGTTTGTGCCTTTAAGGCCAAGGCACGCAAAAATTATAAAAGACACTAACTTGGGAGAAGGCATGGAAGCCAAGGGTTATCAAATTTGAAGACGACACACCATTTCAGGATAAAAATCCAATTTCTCATAATTCCAGACGCTCCTCTGGGTATACACAGAAACATAGTTCATATCAACATAGAGAAATAGCTCAAAGTCCCACTGAGTTTCATAAGCCAGTTGGAGAGCTACTTGGAGCTCCTTGTGGCAAGTGCTAAGATTTTCTTAATGCATTTCTGAGGGACAGCAACACGACCAGCTTGTACAGGGAAGGTAGACACCAGCGCATGTAGAGGGGTCTTTCCTGTCTTGGCTTTTACTAAAGGCTAGTGGCTGATTTTGTTCTTTTGAAGGCATTTTCTACACTCATAATCAAATAATCATTTGAATATTCAATTCTTTCATTTACTCACCTAATATTTATTGAGCATTTGCTATGTGTCAAGCACTTCTCTTTGTTGTGAGTATGTAGATATGAACAAGCGAAATATCTCCATATATATATGTGTGTATATATACATATGTGTATATATATGTGTGTGTATATATATATATATGGAGTTCCCATTGTGGCTCAGCGGAGACAAATCTGACTAATATCCATGAGTATGGGGGTTTGATCTCTGGCCTTGTTCAGTGGGTTAAGGATCCAGGATTGCCGTGAGCTGTAGTGTAGTTCGCAGACGTGGTTCAGAACCCACATTGCTGTGGCTGTGGTATAGACAGGCAGCTGTAGCTCTGCTTCAATCCCTAGCCTGGGAACTTCCATATGCCGTGGGTTCAGCCCTAAAAAGCCAAAAAAAAAAAAAGTTAGATAATAAATAAGGGAGTTCCCTGGTGCCCTAGTGGTTAGGACTCTGCCCCTTTACTGCTACAGCCTGGGTTCGCTCCCTGGTCTGGGAACTGAGATCCCACATCAAGCCACTGCACTGTGCAGCCAAAACAAAAGAAGTGAGGGAGTTCCCATCGTGGCTTAGAAGTAATGAACCCAACTAGTGTCCAGAGGCCATCCCTGACCTTGCTCAGTGGGTTAAAGGATCCAGGGGTGCCAGGAGTCGTGGTGTAGGTCGAAGATTTGGCTTGGACCTGGCATTGCTGTGGTTGTGGTGTGGGCTGGCAGCTGTAGCTGCGATTCAACCCCTAGCTTGGGAACTTCCATATGCTGCACTTGCAGGCCTAAAAAGAAAAAAAAAAAAAACCCAAAGAAGTTAGATCATAAGTAATAAATGATAACACACAATCTAAGCTCAATAAGTGATAAAATATAAGGTCAACATAAGCTTAACAAATAATAAGCGATAACATCATCTAAGCTCAATAAGAAGACAGAAGTGACAAAACACTATTTCCCATGGGAAAGCCAAGGGATTTCTTTGGAGATGCTGTCTGAACAGAGGCCCAGATGAAGACAAGGAAGGTAACACAGAGATATCTGGGAAAAAAGGAAGATTCAGGCAGAAGGAGCATCAAATACAAAACGCATGAGAGGGCCTCTGCTTGGCTAGATTATACGAATCATCATACCTGGTAACAGAAGCAACTATCACCTTGAGTGGTTACTATCAGCCAGACACTGTTTTAAGCGTCTTTCATACATTAACTCATTTAAAAATCACAACGACCCAATGACATGGATATTTTCATTATTTTCCTCATTTGACAGATGTTAAAACTGACATGTAGAGAGAGAAGATTAATGATTTTCTCAAGGCCAGATAGGTAGAAAACATTTGTTCAGTAAATTAAAGCATAGTCAGATGAGGCATTACCAAAACTGTAAGTTTATGTAAGCAAGGCTTGAGTTATCTGGACTGCAGAAAATGCAGGGTATAAGTTAGAAGGAGGTGAAATTAGAGGCTGAGAATCAATTTAAAGAATCTCTGCAGCAACCCTGGTGAGAAACGGTGTGGGACGGAACCAAAGAAGCAGCGTTAGGAAATGAGAGGCGCGGGTGACTCGGAGCCATGCTCGTGAACCTGCGAGAACTGACAACTTGTTGGACATGGCTGATAAGGGTTATGACAGAGTTCTTTAAAAGTTTGGGCAGACTGAAATAAAGCCATTTCCCTTCTGATTCTTCCCAAATTTTAGAGGCCCCAATTCTGAAATGTTGGGCACTTCAGTAAAGGTTGAGCCGCAGACTTTCAGTTTTAGAGGGAATAATGCCAGTCTTGTCACCCTACAGCCTTATTCAAAGATGAAGAGATAGACGCCCAGACAGTCAGAGCGGTTGACAGTCAAGCAACAGAAGGGGGGAGATTTAACACTAGAACGTGGGTGTCCTTTCGCGGTCTCGACAGAATGCGGGCGTCTGCGTCGTCACCCAGGTCCGGGTGCTCCAGATCTTCGCTGACGTCTTTTCCTCCCTCGATGCCCTGAAGTTCATTTGAATGTCCTGATAAAGTCATGCTGAGAAACTTCGTTCACTCACTCTACAAACATTGACCGTTATCGACAACAGGGCAGGCCTTGCGCTGGGTCCTTAGATGGTCCTGGATGGCACTACCGCGACAACTGGCATTGAGTACCTATTGCATATCAAGCATTGTTCCAACGCCTATCTTCCCAGGAGGTGAGTTTTTATACCTGCATCCAAGTGCAAGTCAGTTTTACACCGAAGTCCATGTTCTTTCCACCAGACAGGGAATATGAGGCTGAAAACCACCTTTGGGTTCTTTTTTCAGTAATTACCTGCTCCCCTGTTTCTCCTGCCTCTCCCCCATCTGATGCATTATAAGTGGCATTAGGTTTCTCTGTGCCACACGTCCTTCTCTTTTCCTTCCAGAGAAGAGGATTTTTTTTTTTTTAATCCGTGTACCAGTGCAAATAATGAGTTCTTGGAAGCACGGTTGCTGGTAGGCACTTGGGGAGTGACCAGCATCCTGCAATAAAGGATGCCTTGTCCGTGAGCATCGCTGAGGGAGTGGCCTAGACGGTGGCTCGTTCGCTCTCGCTGCTGGTTATTTATTTACAGAGGAGAGCTGGCCACCCTGCGCTCCGCAGAACCAAGGCCTTCCCAGGGACTAAAGCAGATTTTTATGGAAATTTCTAATCTTGCTGGAATTGAGGCATGCCTTCACCACGCCATCTCCCACTCTCTAATTCATCATCAGGTTTTGATGAGGTAATTTTCTCGCCACCAGGGCAAGCTAACCCTCGGGAGGTTTTCCTGGGAAGGAGTTGGGGAAAAAGATTAAATGCTAACAGTTTCAACGAAGTCTATGCAAAAAACCCTTTAACCACCTCCATAAGTGGGGTCCACTGTTATTTTGGAATGGGCCTGTAAATGATGACGCTAAGTCTATTTTTATAAGATCCTGCATCACCCTAACTACCTCCACAGTAAACTTGTCAGATGTCAACAATATGGGGGCTAGAATCTAGTTCCCAGGTTTATTAACTGCTGTGCCCTGTGGCATTTTCCCAGAATGACTGTATAACACGGAGCCAGAGGCCGCTTTTACTTCTAACATAAATACAAGAACAACCTTAATAAAACAGATGAATTACACTGCAGTGTAAATTAGACTGTTCTAGTGGACTCCGGCGGCGAACGCAGTGAGAGAGTAACCCATGTGATGAGGTTTTTACTACGCCAAAGACAGTGACTGTAAATCATGAAAGGCTGCCAATTTTTATTTTATTTTATTTTGCTTCGTTTTGTTGGTTTTCTCACTTGCATCTCTCACCTCTGGAGGGAGCAGTGGATTTGCCCAGGGACCGGGGAGGCTTAGTCATTTGCCGTCCTGGGTCAGCCTTTCCAGGGCTGTGCTCAGAATGACAACACAAATGCAGAGAAAGTTCACAAAATCTGACTGGCCCCTGTGTTCTACCAAAAATTTTAAGCCCACGCATGTTGGGCCTGAACCTAATTTCTTCTGAGGCCTCAGATATGGGGTTTGAATTATTTATGTGTAGACGGTGTGTTCCTTAGATGTGAGATGTTATCGTGTAAACATGTGTTTTGAAATCCCTTTACAGCTTTTGTTTGGGTGTGTGTTTGAAAGAAGGAGGCTGAGCAAAGGGAAGGCAAGCGAACCCCGTAATCAAAGGGGTCAGAGGTGTGTTTTCAAAGGCGGCTTCGGGGACTAGAAGTGGTAGGTGGGAGTGAGGGGTTGAGAGGGAACAGCCAGGGAGAAGTCACCCCCAGAAATGCAATTTTGTGGAGAGAATCATTTCTAAATTCTTCTCCAGAGTACTCAAACTAGAGGATAAAAGGGACAATCCAAGGGAAAGTGGAAGGACTTAGAGGGGACACAGTAAACTTCAGAAGGAAATTCTGGTGAGCTTTGGTAGACTTTCCTCACTAGAACAGAAACAAGAAAAGGAATTCAGCAATTTTTTTTTTTTTTTTAATAGCCGTACCTGCGGCATATGGAAGTTCCCAGGCTCGGGGTAGAATCGGAGCTGCAGCTGCCAGTGTATGCCACAGCCACAGCAACACCAGATCTGAGCCACATCTGAGACCTACACCATAGCTCATAGCAATGCTGGATCTTTAACCCACTGAGCGAGGCCGGGGATCAAACCCGCATCCTCACAGAGACAGCACTGGGTCCTTAACCTGCTGAGCCACAATGGAAACGCCAGATTTTTCTAAGAAAGCTGTGGGTCCACCAGGGAGAAAACAAGTCCTGTGAGAAAGAATCAGAGACCACTCGATCTTGACTCCATGCACAGCCTTGGGCCCAGAGGCAGGGCTTTTGAGCAGAACATGCCTGGCCTTGGTATCGTTCCAGCCTCCAGGGTGTTCGTAGGATGAGCACAGTGAGGAAATACAAGTAAGTTGTCTTACTCAAAAGTAAAGGGTACAGGAGTTCCCGTTGTGGCTCAGTGATTAATGAATCCGACTAAGCACCATGAGGTTGTGGGTTCAATCCCTGGCCTCGCTCAGTGGGTTAAGTATCTAGTGTTGCCATGAGTTGTGGTGTGGGTCGCAGACACAGCTCGGATCCCATGTTGCTGTGGCTCTGGCGTAGGCGGGTGGCTACAGCTCCAACTGGACCCCTAGCCTGGTGCGGCCCTGGAAAAGGCAAAAAGACAGCATAAATAAATAAATAAATATAATAAAATAAAAAAAAATTTTAAAGTAAAGGGTACAACGTGGCCTTGGTGGCCTTTCCCTTAGAACAAAACACAAAACCAAGAGGACCTTGGCCTTCCCGCATCAGGCCGCTGTCAGGCAGATGTCTCGAGAAATGGCTTGTTTGTATGGGAAACATTCATGGAAATAGCAATTACCCGTCTGTATGGAAATCATCCACGTTTACACATCTTCCTCGTCAGACTAAAATCTTCCTTGGACTAGAACCATGCTGGACTCACCTCTGGGTCATACGGAGCGTGTGTTCAGGAAACGGACACCTGATTTTTTTTGCGGGAGGGGAGAACCAGGAAGAGGACGTGGACTGTCCAGCATTCCGGGGCTGGACCACCAGGAAATGTCATTTCTGCAGGCTGAATGTACTCAGAGCAGGGCAGAAGGACAGGGAATTGATTTTGCCAGTTGCCCTTTGCAAAAATGAGGACGGCCAGGCGCTTGGACAGGCACAGGGTAACTGTGGGTGTGTCTCAACAGGTCACTGCGGGAGACAATTAGACAAGGGAAGCCGATGAGCTTCGCAGGCCACATGCTGTGGGCAACTTGCAGTGGGCTCCGTGGACGGGGGCCCACTGTTGCATATCACGCCAAACACTGGGAAGGAAAGAGGGATGGCCGGGTTCCAGAGGAAGCCAGGGATCAAATATAGGCAATAAGCTGGATGAGCCCACCAACATCTGTGTCACAATCAGAGTCCCAGCCCTGCAGGGCAAAGTGGGTGATGTCTAAACAGTCTTCTCTTCATCTGGGTAGGAAGACTCAGCCAGAGGCCAAGGTCAGACATGCTAATGGCAGAGCCAGGGTTGCAGATCAAGTTTCCTGATTTTTTTTTTTTCCCCTTTCTTCCTTCCTTCCTTTCCTTCTTTCTTCCTTCCTCCCTTCCCTTCCCTTCCTTTTCTTTTTGTCTTTTTAGGGCCGCACCTGCAGCATATGGAAGTTCCCAGGCTAGGGGTCAAATCTGAGCTGTAGCTGCCAGCCTGCACCACAGCCACAGCAATGCAGGATCTGAGCCGTAGCTGCAACCTACACCACAGCTCATGACAACGCCAGATCTTTAACCCACTGAGCAAGCTGGGGATCAAACCTGCAACCTCCATGGATACTAGTTGGATTTGTTACCGCTGTGCCATGACAGGAACTCCTGATTATATCTTAATTCATTCAGTTCTTCATTTGCTTTTATCCTTATATAAAACCTGAGTGCTACTCACTATTGCATATGGAGTGGATGGTCAACGGAGACCTGCCATATAGCACAAGGAATACTACCCCGCATTCTGCAATAATGGGAAAAGAATCTGAGAAGGAATGGATATGTGTATATGTTTAACCAGTTCCCTTGTTGCCACAGAAATGATCACACTGTAAATCAACTAAATGTCAATAAATGAAAATTTAAAAAATGAAAAAAAAGGCTTGGGTGCTACCAAATGAACTACAAATGCAAGTGATACGGTCCGCTGTCTGTCTCATGTTCCGTCAACTGTTTTTAACAGACATAAGAATAGGTTCCAATAAAAACGTGAGTCCCTAGATTGTTTGGTACATATTGATTGAGCTTCAACTTGGCTTCAAGCTCAGAGCTTCTTGCTGAGACTACCACTGTGCCCAGTCCTCCTGCCCCCAATCTATCCATAAACACACTTGCTCATGGACGTAGTAAAAAGAGGTGTGATGACGTGCGGATTAAGTGAAATTCAAGTGCCATGCTAATGTCTCCATCACCCAAATGGAGTAAGACTTGTGGGTTTCGGGGGTGTGCTAATGCAGTAAAAACTGAACGGAAGGGCAAAAAGGCACTGCTTTATTATTCTAGATGAGATCTTAACTCACTCTGCAGTTACCTCATACGAAGCAGCCTGGTTGAAGGAGCTCACCTTCAAGATCAAAAGACAACTGGCAAGTTAGGAACAGGAATTGTGGGTACCAAGGACGAAGATGCTGACAAAGACCAAAGTTTAAATAAAACATGTTCGGTGGAGATGAATCAATACCTGATTTGTTAAGGAGAAGTAAAAGTACAAAAAGGCTTGTACGACAGAGCATAAAAAAGTGAGAAATCAATTCCACTTAATTCAGAATGCTTGAAGAGTCACCTATGCCATTATGTATGAATAATGCAGAAACAGAAATTTATGGCAGACACATATTGTTTGGTTTGGATTTACTGCTGGCCCTCATTTGACCTAAATCCTGTAAAGAGTGATATTCAACTAATTGAAATAACATTTTTCAAGCAAGACAATGCCTCAGGGTATTCCTAACATGAACCTGAAATAGAATTGAGAAGATGAAGTATCAGATAAGATGTATTTAAACAGAGCAATGTTATAGCAAGTTAACTCTGACAAGTGAGGTCCTTTTGTCTGTCCCTTGTCACAGGTTAGAAAGGAACTGGAGGCAAAGGAGCCCTGTAGGTGCTCGTGGCTGCTTTTCTTCCCGCTCTTGTCAATCATGCTTAAGCAAAATCCGTTTTTATTTTCTGGTGCTTATGGGCTAGCCCAGTGGACACTGTCAAAAAGCAGGAAACGTCACCCAAGGAAGGACACAATAAGTCAGTGATGAAAGGAGTACCGCTACCCTGCACATAGAGCACGAGGAAAACAAGTGAGTGCTGCTCATTGGCACAAATTTAGAAACGAAGCATGAGATTTAAGAGGCAAAGGGACTTACTCAAAATCGTTCAGCCAGCCAGTATAGACTTTTAACCCCGATGCCTGACCCATCCTTGTTTAGTTAAAATTTTCTCCAGCATACTGACATTCTACGGTTTGGTGGCGGTTGTCACTTGTACCACTAACACTGGGTCATCTACTACGAGCAGTTGCACCACAATGTTTTCTATATTATGTCAAAACCTGAGACCTCGACTGGTTAGATTGTCACATAGGAAGGAAGTGAGATCAAGATGGCTACAGGGACATACGTCACAGGGTACACAGCTGAGCGAAAGGTCAAGTGCCCTCCAAGAAGTGAACTTGCATACAAATCACCTGCACATTGTGCAACAGTGCAGGTTCTGATGCAATAGGCCTGGGAGAGGACCTAACAATCTGCATTTCTGTTTGCTTTTTAGGGCCACACCCATGGCATATGGAAATTCCCAGGCTAGGGGGCGACTTGGAGCTATAGGTGCTAGCTTACGCCACAGCCACAGCGATGTGGGATCTGAGCCGAGTTGGCCCTCCCAAGTTGACACATAAAATTAACTCTCAGAGTAGCCTGCTTTTGACGATAATAAACTGGAGAGATCATGTGCAGCTGGCTAAATGAGAGCTCTGAAGAGCTGATTTCTCAATTCAAATCCACCTAGTGTTGGATACATTAACTTTGCATGGATAGGACCTTTGTTGATCGCATATCTTGCTGGGTTTTCCCAGAGAGCAGTGGAAATTCCAAAATTCTTGTGGCATGTCAGTATCCCTTTCTTTGATCTTATTTTGGAGGAACAGGCCAGAGAAGTATCCTGCGTGATTTGGCAAACACCCCTCCACCATCCCACCTCCCCAGCCTGATACACCCATCTTTCAACACCAAGCTCTGCCCTGCCCTTCATAATCAGACCACATGGGATCAACAGGAACTAGCTTTCAAGAGTTTTGTTGCATTTTTTCCTTTCAGTCTGCCGGAGTACCAAAAAAAATTGATTTTTTTTTGTTATGGCCACACCCACAGCCTATGGAAGTTGCTGGGCCAGGGATCAAACCTATGCCTCCACAGAGACCTGAGGCACTAGAGTCGGATTCTTAACCCACTGTACCACAGTGGGAACTCCTAAGAATTTATTATTGATTCACTGAATGGAGAGTTTTTATCTCTTTGAAGTCAGTTAATCCAGTATCAGTTTCCATCATAAGAGCTAGATTGCTTGGTGGCTTTTCATCAATGATATCACGTGGAGGAGAGCACACAAACAGGTAAGAGATGACTCAGCTACATTTGATCTAAGAGAATTCTTGCAGTTGTAGGTGGCAGGGTTTGATACTAAAGTGAAAAGTGGTAGGACTTGATGACAAACACACCTTAGTCTTAATCCTGGGTCTACTGTGTTTTAAGTGTGTCACCTGAATGAAGTTACCTATCCTCTTGACCTATAAACCTCATCTATAATGGGGGAATACTAAAACTGACCCCGAAGGGTTATTTTAAGTCTTGAAGATTAAAGCCCCACCCCAATGTCTGCACGTAATAGGCATTCAATAAATTGTAGCTCTCTCGCTTTATTTACTGCTGTCTGGTGCTATACTGAGGAACCTGAGGGTGAAGGTGGAACTGAGGCTTGACACTCTGACTCTCAGCCAGCTTGGTAAATGTCCCGTCACATCAGATGAAATTTGAGGACGTGCTCTAGATCCAGGTCTAGATTTTGAAATCTTCTTTGCGACTGGACATTGCCCTGGTTTATACCACAAAAGTGCACACCCAATTTCCCACAATAAATTACATCGAACTTTTGTCTGTCTAGCTTTAAAATTTTAAAGTGCACATTCTGGTTTGGACAATCATTTCTTTAACAGTGGTTGGGTTCCCTTTGCTGAGAGCCGGGGATGACCAAAGGAGGGTGGATGGAGAATCTGACTTGGTGTGTGTTCAACTGTTTGCACTATCGTTCCTCCTAAGGAGACGTTTGGACATTGTTTTCCGTACCCAGCCCTCCCCTGTGAAATTTTAATACCACACGTTACACTGTATCTCAGGCAATGCACCGTGTGTATGTATCTGTTCGTACATGTTAAAAGGGAGAGATTTTTTTGGCCCCCAACCCCAGGACCAATAGTTGCTTTCTTGGTGGTGATATTGCTCTTGTTTAGAAGGTATGATCAAAGCGTGTACTCGCCGGGTCTGGAGGGAGAGAAGAGGCTATTCACTGGAACCAGTATCAGCAGGGCTATACATGGGAGCCAGGGATGAGGAATCCATCGCAGAGGATGGCAGCCCTTCCCTCCCGGAAACCTCTGTATTCAGAAAGTCATTTCGTTCACGAAGAATTCAAGGAGAAGAGGAACTAGATGGGATGCCATTTCCTCAGACAAAGTAGCAGGAAGAGATGTCAGGCCTGCACCATTAAATAGGAACAGAGCCTGCTCTCCCTGGGGTGTCTGTATCCCTGAAGTCCACACACGGTGAACAAGGCGAAGTCAGGTGGAATGGGCTGCCCCCATGTTTCCCTGATCTGCAGAACGAGCCTGAAGAGGAGACACACATCACTCGCTAGTGCGGTGTCATTATGAGACCTGCTTAAGTGTGGAGGTTTGTGGGAGCCACGGGGTTTAGTGACGGTCTTTGGGGTAAAAGTGGAGTCAATAGATGAGGTGGAGCTGGGGGCAGGATAGGGGAGGATCATGTGCCAAGGCAAAGGAGATGTCCTATGGTTTAGAAGCTCTGCAATAGAAGGGATCCCAGGGCAAGAGGTCAGAATGGCTGTGATAAACCCAGTGGCCAGGAAGACGGTGGCAACATCCTTATCCTTGGGGCAGCGTGAGAGCATGGCCGGGAGCTACGTCAGCATATGGCTCTGTGACATGACTATGTTCTCTTGGCTGTATCTTGCAGCCCAGATGGAAATAAGGCAAGGATGAGGAGGGGGGAAGGCTAGCAAATAGAGAAGGAAGTGCGACCAGTCCAACCAAGAGAAGATCACGGGCGTCTGGGGAGAGAAGATGGTTACTTAGACCAAGGGGCTTCATGACGGAGAAGAAAATATGGGAAATATTGAGGACGTAAACTTGATAAAATTTCTTTAGCACCTGGAAGAAACATGAGAAGGAGAAGTGCCATGGTATCTGTTTGCTTGACTGGGTGGATGGAGGTGACATCCTTCTTTAGACATGGGAGAGGGCCAAGTTTGGGGTGAAGGATTTTGAGTGTAATCTTAGACATCCTGAGTTTCAGATGACATTGGAGCAATTAACAGAGATGTCATGAGGAAACTGGTGACACAGGCTGGAAGTGCAGGAAAGGGATCTTGATTGGAATTAAAAATGTGGCTTTTACCTGTGGCACAGATGCTAATTGACGTCGCGCTCAAAACAGAGAACCTCGGATAGAATCGCTCCAATAAATATCAGGCAGCAAGAGAAGGCTGTGACTGAGGCAAACATAGAAGCGGCCTAGGAACCAGCAGGAAAATCTAAAAGCTGGGGCATGATGGCAGGAAGGGAATGAAATTATTTTTAGCAGAGGAAGTGATCAATGGGGTCGAGTTCTGCTTAGGTCCCCAAAACACCAGGATGGAACAGTTCCGGTTGAATATAATGACACATCAGCCACCATCTGCTGGTAACTTTGTTACCAAACCAAGAGGCAGAGTTTATATGAATGATGGGAAGAATGTCTTTGGGAGTCAGAATGGGAGAGAAGTGCTGGGGTACCCAGGTACAGGCAACTCTTTAAAATAACCTTGACCTCACTGGAGGTTTATGTGGCATGGAAAAAGCCTTTACAGGTGTTTGTTTTTAAAGTGGGGAGATTTAAGCATGTTCAAGGCAGAGGGAGAGGTGGAGAAGAAGGTCAAGGGCTAAATATCACAGAGCAAAGAGAATGGCAACACTGTCTCTGTGAAGGCTGACAGGGGAGGAACTCCAGACCCTAGGTAGAAGCTGCCCCCGTCTCACCTGTGATGGAGGAGACAGCTCCTCTGTCTAGGAGGGCAAGATAGAAGGGCAAGAAGCAGGACACAGAGGTAGGAATTGCAAATATTCCCAGAAATTGAGAAGGTAGTCTGCTCTTTCGGAAATTAAATGTCAGCCCCAAGAAAGATGCGGCGTCTGAAACCTTGGCTGGCCTCAGCACCAGCCTGAAGGAAGCTCCAACTCCATCACTTGCTATGACGCGTCCATGCCCAGAAGCTCTACCAGGGACCAGTGACACCATCACCCAAGAAACTCGCTAGCCCTCAGGGCCACCCAAAGCTTCCGAATGAGTATTGTGATAACGCCGGGTGGCAGTTTAGGGAAAGAAAAGATGCTCCAGTGAACGAGTTAAGTAGCTTGCAAATGAAGGTATAATTACACCAAACTTTAAAAAATGGATTTATACATCATTATCCTCCAGCTAAACTGTTCAGTGGTCCATCTGCCAGAGCAGGGTGTTCAACTGATTACTTCTGCAACAATTTTGTAAAGAATCGTCCCTTTCATGGGGCACGGAGCATCATCTATTCATTAACTCCTGGAGGCTGTATCATGTGGTTGGTTTGGCTTCAGACAGATCCAGGTTCAAACTTGAGGCTGTCACTCACTGTATGATCACTGGCAAATATCTAACTTTTTTAAAAAAATTAAGTGTCTTTATTTTTACTTGCAGCATATGGAAATACCTGGGCTAAGGGTCAAATTAGAGCTGCAGCTGAAGCTTACACCACAGCCATGGCAACGCCAGATCTGAGCTGCATCTGCACTTACACTGCAGCTTATGGCAATGTCATATCCTTAACCCACTCAGTGAGGCCAGGGATTGAACCCACATCCTCATGAACACTATGCTGGGTTCTTAACCTGCTGAACCACAATAGGAACTCCTAGATGTCTTTTCTTAATAATAAACACATAGAGCTCACTTAGATCATGGCACATAGTAGGTGCTTACTAAAGATAAGGTCATCCTAGAAGGTATTTGTTTCAGAGACTGATAACTGCCTAAATAGCTGCTATTCTTTTTTTTTTTTTTTTTTTTTTTGCAACACCGGATCCTTAATTCATGAGGGAGGCATAGAAACTTCATCCTCATGGATACTAGTCGGGCCTGTTACTGCTGAGCCACGACGGGAATTCCTCTAACTTCTTTCTTACTGACAGATTCATAATTTTATCCATGACTGTAATGTGCCAAGTTAAAAATCACAATTCCTGCCATGCAGTTGGGTGTGTGCAGTGGGATATAAGAGCAAACCTGATTTGGGGACAACCTGAAGTTTCCTTCAAAGCCACTGACCTAAGAGGGGAATCAGCTCCCAACTTCTGCTCTTATTTCTCCTTTCTGCGACACGGAAGTGGTGACCAGATTTCTAGCAGTCATTCAGAAAGTCATGCTGGAAAATGAAGAAATGACCTCCAGCCTTGAAGTCATCGTTAGACCGCCAAGCCCCTAACTACGGTTCATGTGGTCTCAGGTCCCTCGACGTGAGGTTTTCCGATACAAAACTAAGAGTATCGTTTCATCTCTACACCAAACCAAACACGCCCAATTTCACTGAATTTCTCAACCTAAACTGAAAAAAACCTTTGTCCTGCCTCTGTGCCTTTGGATGGGTCAGTCTTGATGCCAGAATTCCCATTCATGGAGTTCCCTGATGGCCTTGTGGTTGAGGATCTGGCCTTGTCACTATCACGGCTCAGGTTTGATCCCTGGCCTGAGAACGTCCGCACGCCTCAGGCTCAGCTAAAAGAAAAGAGAAGAATTTAAAAGAATACCCATTCATACTGTTCCCACTCTCCACGAAGAGGAAGATTCTTACGTAACTTTCCAAATAGAGATCATTGGACCCAACCAACCTCTGTGAAGCTCTTCCTTGCCCTGTCCCCCCCCCCCCCATGCTACTAGTCACATCCTCCTTGGCATCTCTGTATTTACAGGAGAATTTACTATAACCCTACATCATAAAAATCAACTAACCTTTAAACACCTCCAAGGCTCAAGGAAAAATTTATGTGTGTGCATTGAGTGTTTGTTCTGGTAAGGGCCTTATGTTAAATCTCGTACACACATCTATCTATCTATTTATAAAAAGACACTCATATACATATGCATATATGTGTAGAAACATATAATTTAGTATGTATTTATGAGCACAGAAGTATAAGGGTGCATAAATAAAACATGTATACGTGTGTGAACATGTATAAAATCTAGGGTAGTAAAGAGATGCTTGGTTAACATTTGTTGAATGAATACACAATTCTCTGGAGGCTATAAACTTGTTAAAAGGAGCTACTATTTTTTCTTTCCTCAGTTAGAAAATTTAATTCTATGGGGATCTGTGTGCATCTTAAATTAAATCTATAATTTAAGATCCATGTGGAGAGTCTGACGGCATGATGTAGCAATGGTGAAATGACTCAGTTTGGTTCTTGCCTATAAAATACGGGCTAGGGAGGCTTATCACCATAACAAGAATCATGATGGAATGGTTGAATGGATGATACTTTACTACCCGTCCAGTAGGAATAGAATATTCTCGCATCTAGTGAATAATTACATCGTCATAATCTCCTTAGAGGTAAGTATGCTTATCTTCTTTGATCAGAAGATGAAACTAAAGGTCCATGTTCAGTGAGTCAAACACATGTGGACCCAGAATCAACAGTAAGGCTCACACACCAAGTTCGGGTGACCTTCCCCAACACCATGATGCAAAAACGATGGAGTACAGGTGCTGGGCTAGAGAACGCCAATGTGAAGGTCACCCTCACCATTCAAGAAGAAGTGTCCAGATTCCATCGGCTGCCAGATCTGACGTGCTCATCCTCATCACATCCAGTGGTTGTGTGTTGTAGTTCTAAAACCTGACATCCCTCTAAGAATAAGACGTGCCTTGGAGTTCCTGTCATGGCTCAGTGGTTAGCGAATCCGACTAGGAACCATGAGGTTGCGGGTTCAGTCCCTGCCCTTGCTCAGTGGGTTAAGGATCTGGTGTTGGCTGTGAGCTGTGGTGTAGGTTGCGGACGCAGCTCGGATCCTACGTTGCTATGGCTCTGGCGTAGGCTGGTGGCTACAGCTCCAATTCAACCCCTAGCCTGGGAACCTCCATATACCTCAGGAGTGGCCCAAGAAATGGCAAAAAAAAAAGAAAGAAAGAAAGAATAAGACATGCCAAAATAGCACAACTGCACAGCGAACCTCGGGATAGCTCTTTATCGCTGTGTCCAGGTGAAAGGGAGGTGACCTCACACAGCAAGAAAATCCCAGCACAGGTACGCAGCTGGTTGGCACTCAGAAAACTGTAGGCTTCACATGCAACTCTGAGGCTGTCCAATGCAAAGTATTTTAATACACTTAATGAGCATCTAATTCACCCAGGTAGGAGTTTTCAGGATTCCTCTTCTGACTATCACAGTGGCAGTGACCAGACGTGGAGGACTGATTCAAGGCACCGTGGAGGAGACGAGGGAGCCCATGCTCTCTTGACTTGACTTAGAAGAGCATGTGGCGAAGGAGGGGTGCTCCACGTAGCTCGCGGAAAGTTTTAACACGTAGCAGCCCACGTCTACACCATGGCATTTTCCCAGGGTGCCATCCTTCCGCAACCTTCTGCTGACTCCCTCTCATACCTCTGGGTTTGTCCCTGCCACTTAAATAGCACACCTGGAGTTTCATTCGGTGACTTACCTGCTTCTACCTCTCTCTACTATTTAAAATCTGCCACCATGCATTTGGCTAATTTATCTGGGGAAATCTTCAACAATGCATAGCCTTTGAGGCTTGATTTTCCTTTCTTCTGTACTTCTAGTACTCTGTTTTTGTTACTATTAGATAACCCATCAGAGCATGGGGCTAAAGCATGAGTTCTGAAGTCTGTCTGATGGGCTTTTTGCAGCCTGTGGAGAACCACCAGTGAAATGAATGGTATGCATGCCTGCTGATTCCTGCAAAGGATAAACAGTCTCTTGGGAGGGAGAGCGAATGGCCTCTGTCATTGCGGGTTGGGTGAGATGGTGTTTAGGTCATAACCAAACCTGACTTTTTAAAACAGTTTTCTCCACGTAAATCTCCAGTTGCTATTTTATTTGGTGCAATAGGATATTAATCAATGGTACAAACGGGTAAGAAGTTCAACAATATTTGAAAACGTGGCTGTGTTTTTGTGTGCCATTCAACCAGGGAATTCAATGGCTTAGAAATGGTAGAGATTATGATTTTACAATCCCTTGCACATCCGTCTGGTTTAGGTATTATCACTATTATCGTTCTTCTTCTTGTTCTATCCATGTAAAAATCGCTACCAGGTGTGGGTGAGCACACATGCTCTTTTTTGTCTCCTAGCAACAAATGTGATAGAGGACAGTTCCCTCCATCTAGGAGAATGATTGGTGGTATCTCGTGCTTAACAGTGTGATCTGAAGTCCCAGCTCTTCTCCTAACAGCTGTAAACCTGACCTACATTTGCCAATGAAGCCATCATGTGACACTTTCTCATGGGCCCGTGGTATCGTAAGAAACAGCTAGAAAGCATATCTTGGGTAGACACCTTTAATGCTATCTACCGATACAAGGGGCTGGAGTTGCATATTTATTCTAAAATCAGATCCAGGACCCTATGGCAGCGTAAGAGAAACCAACTGACTGAACAAAATCACTGCTTACTGAAACCTGGAAATAACGCTGTTATTTGAGTTAGGAGTAGCTGGTTAACCAATTGCTCACAAAAAGCGGAAGTATTTGGTAACCGTATTTGGTAAAGAGGTAAAGAAAGCAAGTAAATTCTCATGCAGGGGAAGTTATTTAGCATTTGCCAGACATTTTTAAAGATCTATCTTTAAGACCCTGGTCTATTCAGTGGGTGCAGAGATGGATAAAATCGAAACGAAATCTTTTTTCTCATGGACTTCTTGTCTAGTGGAGAAGGCAGACTGCATTCAAATAAATGGAAAATACATATAATGATGAATGGGGATCTTGCACCATTGTTTTTTCTCCTTGACATTACATGGTACACATGGCCAATGCCTGGATCTGATTTTTCTGCAAACTGATCCTTTCAACAGTGCAATGGGTGGAACATAGAAGGTGCTATTTATACATTTTGTTGAGTGAGAAATGAATGCATGAATGAACGGCTGTTTCTAGATAGTACCCTGAGAATAGGCCTCTCTGGATAGCCTAATAGCTACCTCTTCCTAGCTACCTCTTCCCATTTAGGACAGAATCCAGAATCTTTTTATGTATTTGCTTTTGCTTGAATGAACCAGTTATTTAGCAAAACAATATTAGATGTTTTGTGAAAAAACTACAATTCAAGGGACTCTAGGGAAAAACAAGAAAATCCATATGCAGTAAGTGAGGGGGAGGCTAGGAGCACAGGCTAGAGAAAGGTCACATGACCATTCTGGGAGGCAGTTTCCTTGTCCCCTTGCCTGTATAGGTTGCATGTGTTTTGGGGCGATTTGGGGGCAATATTTCATACCTTCATGGTTCTTCATTCTCACATGTCCTTCAGCTCTAAGAGAATTCCGGAATTGGGGCATTTCTCCATAAGCAGTTTTGCTTCCTCTTTGGATTATTCATTTGCTCCCTGGGGCAATCATAGAAATTTAGCCTTTATTCACTTTGAAAATAAAAAATATAAACAAATATTTATAGTATACCTTTAAGGTGTTAGCCTAATAAACTCCGTTATGGAGCAACGGAAGTAAAAATGGATAAAGGAAAACAGATTTATCAGTCAGGGAATCAGGGATGGGAATATACAGAATATATGGAGCAGGATTTCCATTTATTGTAATGCCATAGCTCTGCTTTATCACATGCCAGATCATGTTTTAGTGGTTAAAAATGACCAATAGTGAATTTTATTTTTTACTTTTTTTATTTTTTGCTTTTTAGGGCAACACCTGTGGCATATGGAAGTTCCCAGGCTAGGGATGGAATTGGAGCTACAGCTGCCAGCCTATGCTACAGTCACAGCAATGCCAGATCTGAGTTGCATCTGTGACCTACACAGAGGCTTGTGGCAATGCCGGATCCATAACCCACTGAGAGATGCCAGGGATACGAGGTGGATTTTTAACCCAGCTGAGCCAGAATGGGAACTCCCTGTGGTGAATTTTAAAAATCAATTGGTACAATTTGCTGCAAATGGATGAGCGAATCATTTATTTATTTATTTATTTATTTGCACTTGAACTCATGCAATCCCTCAGGAGTGAGAGACGAAACTTTTTGACTCAAAACTATATACACGATATAGGTTTATCCCATTATCAAACGGCAGAGCATTCCCATAAAACTGTTTGGAAGGTGAAATGGTGTGGAGTGAAGAGGCATTTACCTTAGGACACATCTTGCTAATGGAAGCACAGAAGAAAAGGAGATAAAACACAGACACTCACAGACACAGTTCAAAGGTTTGGCGGCTTGATCCTGAGTGCCCGGGAAGGAGCCTGGCGGGGTGGCTCTCCCAGCTCAGGGTGCTCTCTGCCTCTATAAAGGCCCCTGGCAACAAGTGCTTTTCACCTGGTATCTTTTCTTTGTAAAAGTGAAAAACCGCTTTGGATTCCTTTCAATTAGCAAACACAAGCACTGACGTAGGTCTTTCATAAGAGAGAAGTGGCTTAAAGTTAACTTTTGAAAAGTGGGAGATGCCTATACGGTAGGTAGTCATTTAATATATTGATAATATTTAGGACCCTTTTCGTCTAGGAAAGAAAGATACAAAGTAGACAAAAGTTAATATTTATGATGTTTTAGGATGATAGGTTTTCAAAGAGAGGCTCCTTTCAAGTTATGGAATTTGTGATGCTAGCAAGAAGATACCAGCAGAGGGGCAAGGATGCACAGAAATACAAAGGTGAAAAGAGAAGGATATGCAGAAACTCGGGGCTGGTACCTCCATGGATGAAAGGGAAGGGAAGACGGGTGGATGATACTCTGAAAGCACATTCCTGTGAACTTAGTGGCCATGACTGGGAAGCTGAGGGAACAGGCGCGGCTAAGCTGTCTAAGCCTTCTTGTTGGATGACAGCCATCATGGGAGGACATAGCTTCCTCTGTAGGTCACGGAGAGTGAGACATCCCTAGAAGACACCCACCTGTTGACGTATTGTTAACTAGCAAGAATTTGCTAGAAATCAGTAGAAAATTGGAACAGGACCATACCGACTTGTCTTGGGCAACTGGGTGGTATTTGGGAGGCGATAAAATCTTTCTGAACAAATAAAAGTAAATGGGATTGAAAGAGAAGGCAATAGGGGCAGACATATTTTTCAAAGACTTTGTTGTTGTCAGTAAGAAGCCACATAAAATATCAATTAAAACAGAATGCAAAGAGTTGAGTGCTTTTGTAAACTAAACGCAAGAACCAGGTGGAAGTCACTGGAACTGCGGAAATAAGGAATACTGTGAAACCCTAAGTGATCAAACCAGTATGTGTTCAAAGCTTAAAAGTTATAAATATCGGTCAAGTAATGCATGTAGACAGTCACAGGCTTCTGTCTTTACACTATAAATAGGCTTAGGCAGGCAGGTTAGAAGCTGTTCACACATGAACCTTTCAGCTGGACAGCCATCTCTCCTAATGTAATTCTTAGTGTTGCTAATTTTACCACTATTATTAAGCACCTTGTGTCTGTCAGGTGGTTTTCCTAAGCTAATGGATCTAAGTGTCTTCAGACTATCACATATGTGTTATTATTTCCAGTTGAGAGAGTAGCAAAATGAGATTCACCAACTTAGACGACATATCAAAATTTATGTGGCCGGAATAGGGAAATGCCAACATGAGACGACAAGTCTACTCATCCTAGTTGATAGTTTTTGACTATCAGCTTTCACAAGATACCTGTGAGAGAGACAGATGGGAAAAGTGGGTGGTGGGTGAAGATGTGGCAGAAAGAGAGCAGAGGAATTGAGAATTGAGGGCAATGGTGACACATGGCTTTTCATCTTTTCACGAAGCAGAAATCTACATGATGTCTATAATCCATAGCTCCAAAGTCGAATTATGAAAAGGCATAGCTCCTTTGTCATTAAGCAAGCATCACCAACTTATCCCTCTGAACAGATGTCCTTTTTTTTTTTTTTTTTTTGGTCTTTTTGCTATTTCTTTGGGCCGCTCCCACGGCATATGGCATATGGAGGTTCCCAGGCGAGGGGTCGAATCAGAGCTGTAGCCCCTGGCCGACACCAGAGCCACAGCAACGCGGGATCCGAGCCGCGTCTGCAACCTACACCACAGCTCACGGCAACGCCGGATCCTTAACCCACTGAGCAAGGGCAGGGACCGAACCCACAACCTCACGGTTCCTAGTCGGATTCGTTAACCACTGCGCCACGACGGGAACTCCCAGATGTCCTTTTTATTAAGAGCACACAGGCCAAGTGATTATAGAAATGACACTGCTTCAGGAATGATGTCGGCAGGTATTTTCTGCAGCAGGGCCTGTGATATACACATAGACGTCTGGACCTGGCAACAATAATTTTCAAACAACGTGACATGAGGGGCTTTGAACTTTCTGCTTTTGTGAAATATCATTGCCCTCAAAGTCAATATTAGGTAATGATAGGTTAGTCTCTTTGCATTTTTTTTTTTTCCTGGCAGGGCTAAAATACATACTCTCAGGCTGAAGTCCAGGCATAAGCCTGTTTTGTTTGTTTGTTTTCTGAGAGCAGTTGCATGTTTAATCACTGGCAATGCTGTCTTCTGCCAGAGTGGGGTCTAGTTATGCTACTGTGCCTGGTGGCTTTATTTAACACGGCATCATATTAGCTGTAAAAGGCAGTCAATAGAATAGATCGATATTTATGATGTAACTTATAGGATAGATATACACACAAAACAGAAAATCTTTAAGCGGAGGACTGGGTACTAGGTGTCTAAGAAGAATAGATTCCTACTAAAATGTACCTTTGAGATTTGATCATCTCTCAGAAAGCAGCGCTAAGCATATTTGAAAAGTATTTCACCTGTACAACTATGCAAATTGAGACCCATTTTCATGTAAATGTAGTCCTAGAAGATTCTGTATTTGTCCTAGAAATTTGTGGTCTCCAAAGGTATGATTTTTCTCCCTAAATCACTCTAGGATTTAGCCTTAAATTTGTTTAATTCCAAAGGCTGTGCTATTTCCATTTTCTCCTACCACGGGCAGTATGAAACCAGCCATTACTTACTATCCTGTTGAATTAAAAAGTTGGCTCATTTATATATTCTTTGTAGGGAGAGCTTTTGGCGAAAGTTAATTAACACCATGCCCAACATCCATGGGGACAGTTCTCTAAAGGTAATTACATAGGAGAAGAAAGAAAGGGAAAACAAAGCTATGCCAGTGAAAGGTCACATTCATTTTTACATTTATTTTTTCATGGACTGTAGCAACAAGCACAATATCTGGAGACCATGAATAGATTTTCCAGGGAGAAACTGCCATGGGTAAAATGCTTCCTAGGATCAGATAAAGGGAAGCATTTTTGATTGGCTAGTGGGCTTGAAGATTGAGTGTAATCTATAGACAAATTTAACAAGGCAAGACTAATTTAGAGATAAGGAAATGCCTGTTTATCAACAACCAAAAATGTATTTTAGAGGGCAGGGGTGCTTTATAGACACTAAATGAGCTACATAGAAAATGTAAAGTTGAGAAATGTTCAATGACCTTTCCAATATCAGCAGGCACTCATTTGAAGGGGTTGAAGGAGGCAGAAAAATCCACTTTCTCTGCTATAATCTTTTCCCATTAAAACGCCTACCCTTGGGCTCTAGATGAAGACGGCTCACCCCAGCCATACTGACAGATTTAGGAATGCCTTCTTACTTGATGTTACACTTCTTCTGAAAAGATCGCCAGCTTGTTGTTATTATTATATTCATATGTGCAGATATAATAATATAATTATCACATTATCGTATCCCATAATTAATGCAAACATCAACCTTTATAGTTTCTCAAGGTAAAATATCTGCCCTGAGGGGCCAGGCTACCCTTGAACCGGTAAGTGACTGAGATGCTGCAAACCCCCATTTCTTATCTCAAATATCAGGAGCTGGAGTTCCCATTGTTGCTCAGCGGTTCATGAACCCGACTAGTATCCATGAGGATGTGGGTTCGATCCCTGGCCTTGCTCAGTGGGTTAAGGATCTGGCGTTCCTGCGAGTTGCAGTGTAGGCCAGTGGCTATAGCTCCGATTTGACCCCTACCCTGGGAACCTCCATATGTTGTGGCTGAAACCCTAAAATTAAAAAAAAAAAAAGTATTAAAAAATATATCTGGAACTACTTCTGGATGAGAGTCGGCTAGTGAGGGTGTCATGGAGGAGACAGGAAAATGAAAATGAATGATGCTGGAGGGCCTGCAGTGTATCCAGAAACAGGCTGCTAGAAACTACACACCTCATACTGTAGACGTTGTTTTAGCAGAATTCACACTGGCCTTGTAGTCTTCAAGGCCTGTTTTCAGAGTCAAATTCCAATTGTGTGAACTTTTACAGTCTCAATTTCTTTTAGCATCAGTTTTTCATCTATCAGATAATTATAAGTGATATCTGAGTCACAGAGTAGACATGATTGTATTACATGTGAGCTGCCTCACATTACATGCAAGCATGCTATATAAGCATATGTAAGATTCCTACTTAGTGTCTGTGTAATAGCACACATGTCCTGGGAGTTCCCATTGTGGCACAATGGGTTAAGAACCAGACTGCAGCAGTTCTGGTTGCTGCCAAGGCGTGGGTTTGATCCTTGGCCTGGTGCAGTGGGTTAAAGGGTCCAATGTTGCTGCAGCTAGGGTGCAGTTTGCAGCTGCAGCTCGGATTCAATCCCTGGTCCCCAGGTACTTCCATATGCCATGGTGTGGCTATAAGAAGAAAAAAAAAAATAGCAACACTTAACTGCGTGCTTTGTTGTTATTGTTATTATTATTATTGTCTTTTTAGGGCCGCACCTGTGGCATATGGAGATTCCCAGGCTAGGAGTCAAATTGGAGCTGTAGCTGCTGGCCTACATTGCGGCTCAATGGCAACACGGGATCCTTAACCCACTAAGCAAGGCCAGGGATCGAATCTGCATCCTCGAGGTTCCTCGTCGGATTCGTTAACCACTGAGCCACGACGGGAACTCCTTTGTTGTTATTATTAACTTGGATGCTTAGCTCTCGAAAACAGTTTCCCAAAAAAAAGTACCTACCGCAAAGGTTCTTATCAGAATTAAGTGAGTTATAATATGTAAAGCCCTTGACACAGAGTCTGGTAGGCAGTAAGTACTATTTAAGTGTTAGTGCTTATTAATATTATACTACAATAATTAATATAACATTTTAACTCCTATGTCATGTAGGTGTATTATAGTCAGTTCAGAGAGCAGAGAAATAACTCCTAAGGATCTGAAACAATAAATAACTAGTGACTAACGAGGCAGACCCTTTAACAGCCCTGATCTCTACATTTCCGGAGGGAAAAATAGAGATTAGGAGAGCGTGACATAAACATGGACCCACCATGGACAGCCTATAAAGTGGTTTTCAACACCCCCCACCTTCTGGTAATCCTATCCTTGTAATCCTGACTTACTTAAATGAATAGAATATGGTTGAACCAATGAAATGTTATTTCTGAGACTGGGTTATAAAAAGACAGTGGCTTCTGTCTTGGGTGCACGCCCTTTCTGCAGAACCGCTCCCTCTGAGGGAAGAAAGCTGCCGTGTCTTGATGATGCTCAAATAGCCTGTGGAGAGGACTATGTGGCAAGAAACTGGAACCCTTGTTCTAACAGCCGGGAAGCGCCAGGGCTTGCCCAAACCTCATGCATCAGCTTTGAGGGGAACCCTCAGGCCCCAACCAAATCTTGATGGGACTATGCCTCCAGCTGGCAGCTTGATGGAAACTTCATGAAAGACCCTGAATTGGCATCACTCTGGTAAAAATATTCTGCCTCAGATGGCATGGCTTTGCTTTAAAAGCATAGAGGTTTATTTTATGAATAACCTCTTGGGGTTCTCCAGACAATGCACAAGGCATCTTTTTCCACCAAGAGATATCATAGAGTCTGCAGGGCCATGGGACTCAAACGGCAGAGCTTATACCTGCTGCCAGGACTTTGATGACTCTCACCCCACCTGAAGTTTCTAGGCTTTCCCCTTCCAAACCATTCAGAGAAGGGGTCTGAGCAGTATTCCCAGAATCCCTTCCTGCCTAGGAACCCATGTGGTCTGCCAGGCATTGCGTTTTCTTCTTCATGGTGAAAACTGTGAAACACAGTGACGGGAGCTCTACGTTGGATGACTGGATATCACTGGTGTGCTACAACTTCACAGGTGCAATAGGTCTGAGAATCTTTGTAGCATTTCTCTCCCATTCCTGGGAGTGTACGTGTCTGATCAAGAGCTCCAGCACACTTGCCATTTCTTGCGCATCTGGCTCTGTTAACACGAGGCCTTTGATGTACTGGACACATGTGATGTTTGGCAAACGTGGAGATGACCCAGGTTTCTTGAGTGTGTATTATGGCAGAGGGTGTGAGAGGTGACCTCCTCAGGACCAGGCCACATCTGTGCACCATCGCTGGCTCCATAGAAATAGGAACGACTTCTGAGCCTCCGTCATTATAGGGGTGGGAAAGCTTATTTTTGAGGTCACTATCTGCATACCGTGTAGCTGATTTGGGATTGCACGACCTAGCCAAGATACCGTATTGGCACGGAAGCTATCTTTGAATGTTCTTGTGTGAATGTGCATTAATCCCTGCAGTCCTACGGCATCTTTCTGTTTGTTTGTTTGCTTATTAAATGGGAATATAATAAAGACCGTGACCCCTTCACTCCGGGTTTTAAGGGAAGCGCTAATTTCCACCATTTCCGCTATGATGCAGTGTTTTTATTTACTTACGGACTATCTCGACCAAAGCAGGGCAAGTGTCGGACAGCCACTTAGTATCTCCCAGTGCCATACTTCTTATCTACCCAAGGCCAAGGTAATGATGTTAGGGTTCTGCCAGCTTCGGGCGTGTCCCTTCCAGTGTGTTGTACATTCAGACACAAGGAGGATTATCCCTGGCCTGTCCCCGGTGAGCCATCCCCTAGCAGCTTTCTGCTGCTTAGCTGGCCTGTGACACCCCCGTTCTCACAGGGGCCCCGATGGAACTGTGGGTTTCCAGGGATGAGTGTCAACAAGGACCCTGTCTGCCCCACACAGGGGCAGACTAATTTCTTCCACGTGTACACTTATGTGAGGAAATGACCAGTGATCCCTTTGGGAGGGGATTGGAGAAAGTCTACCATCTTGTCATGAGGAAGGCTGTCTGTAAAAAGGCCCTGACCACCTCCTCATAGGCGGCTGACAAAGTGAGGCTCCTTAGAGGAGACACAGAGCAAGAACGGGTGACTAATTCAGGCCACGTCTTTTAGCACTGGAGAGGTTGGGCTCAAGTGCTGAACCTGCCAGCATGTGACTACATAATGTTGAGTCTGAGTTCGCCTTGTTTGTTAATTGACAGCTATCCTTGCATCATCGACTGGAACTGTGGATTAGAACGATGACATGTAACCAACGCAAGACTCGGTAAAGGGCAAGCATCTTGTGAATGGTGGTTTACTACTATTGTCCTGTAACCTGACCCCTTAATGAATTCAATGGCAATGGAGAGACAGGTGTAGAGATGGAATACCTGGGTCCAGCCTCAGACTTAGAAGACAGGTCTTTACTCCAGATTCAGCCACATGCGCCTTTTTTATTTCCCTGGTATCATTTGCTTCTCAAATATGATTTTTTTCTAATATTTAAAAAAGAGTTATTCATTTCCACAATCCCTTTCAGGTCTCGGCTTTGATTTTCTATCATCCGTAAAATAAGGATAATAAAGTGAATCTCACTGGATTATGAGGAATCAAATAAGGTCACGAATGGGAAAATATTTTATAAACTGTAAAGGTTATGAGACTTTATCATGAATAATAACAACAAACAGGATCCTTTAAAAGCTAAACCCCAGGCTTAGTTCAGCAATAAATACAAATCACACTTGCACCTAAAGACCCTTATTCTCTGGTGGTTTCTCATGTCAGCCTCTCACTAGGATAACCATTACCATTGTTCCTGCCCTGAGTGCACCAGCCTTATTTCTCAGGCTAGCAGGTCATGCAGATTCTGGACCCATCTCTCACGCTATGGGTGACGGCTGTTGGTAAACAAGCACATCATTTTTGCTGGCCCCTGTTTTCTATTGATAAAATGAATGACTATAAGGGCTCTTTCCAGCTTTTATTTCACAATAGGCTAGAGTTGAGTTTTCTTGGGTGGAAGGAATAATATGTTATGTGATGAGAGAGAACTATGCCATCAGGTCCACCTATCTTTAAAAACATCTTGGATAATTCTATCAAAAATTCAGGTTGTTGTTACAATGACCTGGTATTTATTGTCATGCTATTATCTTGCCTCTATATGCTATAGGATTGAGACAGCACAAATCTCTTAGTGTTCACTGCAACCTTCTGTGGTCGGTATTATGTTTTTCCCAATTAATGGATGAGTAATTCAACTGCAGAGAAATCAATCAGCTTGACTAATTTTATACCAGTCTTATATTACAGAGCTAGGAGCTAAACCCAATATTCTAACTTACCAGGTTCCTAATTTTCTAAGCCAAACCACTAAACATATTCATTTGACAAATGAATTTATACAAAGTATTATGTTGGTTTACATGCACCGCTAGCTCAAATGTCTGCAGAGGCCAGACAGGTGACCCACATAAGTCAGATCTCCAAGGAGCTGTCCCCTGGAGCTGCCAAGGGCAACCACTGTCCTTCTCCAGAAACAGCTTCCAAGGGGGACCTAGGCTTCATTTTTCCCAGATTTTTCAATTGTACCAAGAAACCAACATACTAGATCATTTTTAAAGTAAAATCTCCAATTTCAAAATGTTGGGACCAAATTTTAAAAAACAAGCACTGAATGTCCCCAGACAAAACACAGCCAGTGACTGCAGAATGTCAACTGACAAAACTCTGATATTGAAACGTGTCTTCGCCATTACAATCAGGGTCATGTTTTACCTGCCTGTGTGGGGCCATGTGGCATGTCCACGAAACTATTAAATGGCACAAACACAAGGGGTGGGATACGACGGCAGAAAAACCTTTTCATTTGTGCTTCTTGTTCCTTTACACATGCGCGTGGGTTTCATTTTTCCACTTCTCCCAGATGAAGTTCTGGCCAGTTCTATGACTTCTCCAGTCACTTCTTAAAAAATAAACAAACAAGATAAATATGTGGCACTCCGAATATACTTTGCAGCTGAGACGTTTCCTAAAGAGCCCTCTCTCACACAGCTCTGCCTCCAGCTGGAAGGGGAGCTGAGATGGTGGGTGTGGTACAGTCCTCTTACCCTCCTTGTCCAGAGCTGCTTCTTCCTCTTGGTCACCCTACTGTCTGACCCTGTGGTAGGTGGGCTCTTGGTCTCGTGGTTCCAGAAAGATGCCTATGTTCTAACTCCCAGAGTCTGTGAGTGTGTTAAGCTACCTGGCAAAGGAGAATTAAAGTTGCTAAGCACCAAACCTTCAAGGAGGGAGATTATCTTGAACAATCTGGGCGAGCCCAGTGTAAGTGGAACCAGGAGGCAGGAGAGGCAGAACTGGAAAGATAAGAGACTGGGAATGATTGGATCAGGCTTTGCTGGCTTTTCTGATGGCAAAGGGGAGCGGGACGAGGGACACGGATGGCCTCTATCAGCAGGAGAAGACAAGAAAACAGATTCTGCCCTGAAACATCCAGGAGGAACCCTGCCTTGCCGCTGCTTTGTCTCAGCTCCGTGATGCCCATTTCGGCCAGGCCACCTCCGGAACTGTAAGCTGACAAGGTCACGTGGTTTTAAGCCATGAAGTCCCGGATGGTCTGTTACAGCAGGAGTAGGCTATTATAGGGACTCCTCCAGAGGGAAAGTCGGGAGACAAAAATCTGAGACCTGAGTGTTCTCTGCCTGGCTCAAATGTTTAAGGTTGAACCCCCAGGGAATAGCATCGCCTGGAGGCCTATTCCCTGTGGCTTTCCTGACTTGAGAAAACCAATCCTATTCCCACTGGCTGATTTTCACTCTCTCCACATCCCTAGGTGTGCAGGCTTCCTCTCTGGCTTCCCCAGCTGAACTCCCCATTTCCTTTCTGGGGGGCTTCTTGATAAAACTCCTCTGGAGCATGCTGTCCATGTGGAGAATAATCATGTTGCCCTTCAGCTTCAAAAATGTGGTCTGGAGTTCCCACAGTGGCTGCCCAGGTTAAGGACCCAACCTTGTCTCCATGAGGATTCAGGTCTGATTCCTGGCCTCACTCAGTGGTGTAAGGATCTGGCGTTGCCACCAACTGCAATGTAGGTTGCAGATGCAGTGCAGTTCCTGCATTGCTGTGGCTGTGGTGTAGGCTTCAGCTGCAGCTCCAATTCAGTCCCTGGCCCGGGAACGAATATAGGCCCCAGGTGCGGCTGTAAAAAAAAAAAAAAAACGTGGCGGTAGACGTTCTTCCTAAAGGCCGCCCTTTCTCATGCTGCTCCATTCAGCTGCTCACCTGTTCCTTCTTTCCAGGGACACTCTGACATCAGCGCTCCCTGGCTGGGCCTGCGGTGGGCACACAGTAGGTCTTTAATTTGACCTGGGAAGAAGATGGCACCTCCTCTGTGGTGAGTGGGCAGCACTCAAAGAACAGCTCTCCCCAAGGCTAATTCCCTTTTTTTTTTTTTTTTTTTTGGTCTTTTTGCCTTTTCTAGGGCCGCTCCTGTGGCATATGGAGGTTCCCAGGCTAGGGGTCTAATCAGAGCTGTAGCCACCGGCCTACACCACAACCACAGCAATGTGGGATCTGAACCGCATCTGCAACCCACACCACAGCTCACGGCAACGCCGGATCCTTAACCCACTGAGCAAGGCCAGGGATCAAACCCACAACCTCATGGTTCCTAGTCGGATTTGTCAACCACTGAGCCACGATGGGAGCTCCCCAAGGCGAATTCTTAAGCCCATCCCCAGGAGCCAATTTCCATCACTCCGGCACTCTCACTGGGGGAGGATCATTGAAGAGCATCTCACCTGTTCTCAGGAACAACATTTAAAAAAGAAAATTGCATTTGTCTAGCACATCATTTGGGGACTTGCTGCAGACAAAATTTTCATATTGAACATCGTGTGACAAACCAAGGCGATGATTTCTGCCTCTGAATCAGTTAATTTTGAGGAAAGAAAAAAAGCAAGCATGAAAGAAAAAAAAAAAACCTCTCTCACCTAAACAGTCTAGATAAAGAGTGTGTTTTCCATTAGTTTTTCTATGTAATTGCTGCAGTTGTTCTTGATAGCATGTTTGTGATAATTGAGGACATAAACTCTTGGGCAACCTTGCCCGGCTGGGTTGGTTGCATTTTCCTCTGACTTCCTATAATATTTTATTTATGGTTCACTTGAAGGGGATTCTAAACAAAAGATTTTGAAATGCCTGAATTATAAATAGGCACTCAACAAGTCACTCTAAGTTAAAAAATTAAAATGCTCTAAGTGGGTTGTTACGAAAAGCTACAACTTTTTAAATTTTGTGTACATTAAGAACCAGCTGCAGATCTTGTTAAAATGCAGACCTCTGGGCCTTGCCACTCACAAGGTCTGGTTTTGTAACTTCTCTGGTCCAGGAATCTTCGTGGACCCTGAAGAATTGAGGCCTGACATCCCTAATTGCTCTGTTGGGAGCTACTGGTTTTATTGGGGTGGCTATTATGATTAGAACTCCTTTTATATCAAATGTATGCTAACCTCCTTAAATGTCACATGTTGATAAATACTTTTTTTTTTTTCTTTTAAGGCTGCACCCATGGCATATGGAAACTCCCGTGTGAGGGGTCAAATCTGGGCTGCAGCTGCTGGCATATACCATAGCCACAGAAACACCAGACCTGAGCTGCATCTATAACCTACACCATAGCCCATGGCAACACCAGATCCTTAACCCACTGGATACTAGTTGGATACATCCTCATGGATACTAGTTGGGTTCTTAACCCACTGAGCCACACAAGAACTCTAATAAATAAATACTTTTCATATGTTATTTAAACTAATTTACAAAACAAGCCTGTGAGCAACACTCTTACCACTTAGAAACTGAAGAAATTAAAGCCCAGAGAGGTTAAGAGAAATTTCTTGGGAAAGTCAGGTTTAATGCATTGACTTGCAATTGGACTCAAGTTTACAGACAAAAAGCACATGTTCTCACAGTGAAGGAAACTCGCGAGAGAGAAAGAAGGCCTGGCATCACAATTTTTCCAAAATGAGAAGAGCCTAAAATCATAGGGTTTTTTGGGGGGAGGTGGGGGCTTATTATAAAGGATTTTTTGTGTGTATGGGAAAAGAAAAAAGGCAGATAGACATATAGGTTGGTCATTAAGACTGTATAGCAATCTTCCCTATCCCAAAATTACTTTATTTTTAAAAGATTTTGTTTTAAAAGATGCAATAAAGGAAATTCATAACTTATCATTTTTCTGAATTTTATCCTCAAATTACACCTACTTTTTAGGTAATCATGACTTTGTGGCTGCAGCAAACTGGGGTTCCCTTCATTCTATGGAAGCCATGGGCAACATGCAACAGGGTCCCCCCCAAATAAAGACACACCCTTAAAACACATTAACCACCCAACCACAGGAATGGAAAGCTCAGGGGGAATATTTCCAGGAAAGATTAGAAAAATCACCCATCCCTAGAGTGCCCTTCTCCTCTGTCCTTGATGAGTCTGTACCACTTCATTCATAAGCACATGGAGCTAGATTTTATGAGACATTTTAGTGCTTGGGTCGTTGCAGATTGATAGCCATCAATTATCAGTGAAAAAAATTATAGATTATTCATATCATCTAGAGAATCGATGAAGCATACCAAGATGAAGAGGAAACATTTTGCTGGATGGTTTTGTTTCCTAAATGGGGAAATGCAGGCAGCACTGTTACACAAGAGCTGGGGTGAATGTGGAATGCGAAAGAATACATAAACATTACAACAGTTGCATACCGAGATTCTGCTAGATGACGTCAAGGCCAGGAAATCCCAGTCTCGGTGTCATCTGCCTTCCTAACCACACCTCCTTCTGTGAAAATGAACAACATGGAGTGAAACATAAAGCTGTCATGAAAAGTGTGTTTTAGGTTCAATACACAGACAAGAGCTACCTGTGCCCTTGAGAACCTGCCTGACCTCCAGCTGAGTCTGGCCCGAAATTCTGAAAATGCCCAAGGACCAAGTCCCAGAATGACCACATGGCCCGCCTTGACTGGGCTGTCACAGTTTACGGACATTTTCATTCTGGCTTAATTTTTATTTTATTTTGATTTATTTATTTCATGGCTGCATCCACAGCATATGGAATTTCCTGTGCCATGGACTGCATCTGAGCCACAGCTGTGATCTACACCACAGCTGCAACAATGCTGGATCCTTTAACCCACTGCGCTGGGTGGGACTGAACCAGCACCTCCATAGCCACCCAAGCTGCTGCAGTCAGATTCTTAATCTGCTGCGCCACAGTAGGAACACCTGGCTTACTTTTAAATAGCTTCCCTTTTCCCTCTAAAAAATGTTTTGGTTTGGAAGATAGCTTACACAGTCACCCTACCAGATTCTCATGTGAAAAGCAAAGAAAAAATTAAACTGGTCTAGTCCTGAGATTTCCATAAACATAGAATCAGGAGGTCAGCTTGGGAGAGCTCACATGAGCTTATGGCTTGTTGACACCTGCTCAGAACCCAGTAGCAATTACCTTGCTAGTATGGAACCAACCTAGTAGCCCCTCATTTGGGGAAAGAACAAAATGGTAGCAGGAAGGTCCTCCTATTATGGATCCTCATCAACATCTCAAGAGAGCCTAGAAGTGCCTGGCATGGGCTTAGGGAATCAGCCTTCTAAGTGCTGGGCGGTAGCCGACACATTTTTCCTTCTATACTACGACTCAGCCACAGTGATAACTTCTGTCGCTAAAATCTCCAAAATCATCAAGTATTTTATCAATGTCTTTACCGCTGCCATTTCCCCAATGTCTATGCCAAGGATGATTACCGCTTATTGGAAGGCTCTGAGATTTACATTCCAGGAG
Source organism: Phacochoerus africanus (assembly GCF_016906955.1). Classification (NCBI taxonomy): domain Eukaryota; kingdom Metazoa; phylum Chordata; class Mammalia; order Artiodactyla; family Suidae; genus Phacochoerus; species Phacochoerus africanus. Next base: position 5,120,510 of record NC_062549.1, read on the forward strand.
GTATGGGATTTAGAGTAGCGGTAGTATGTTCCAGAACTTTCCAAGCCACGAAAATTTTCTTCCATTGCCGTGAAAGCCTTGAACTCTATCTGCAGCTAAAGGTTGTTATCTTTGACATGCCTTGAAATTTTAGAGGAAGGACACTTTCAGTTTTTATTTTTAGTTCTAATGTCGGCCTCTTTCTCAAGGATTCATAATTTGAGACCTGCTTTAGGAAACCCCTGATCTTTCAGCTCATTTGCAAATATACTCAGGAAGAGCTGAAACTAGTTGTGAACTCATCGCACACTCTGTACTGGGGAATCAGTAGTGACCGAGACAGATTTGGACTCTATCCGTGAAAAGCTGAGTGTGGAATGCTTAAGGCAATGTAATGGGGAAAAGGGGAAACGCAGACCCGAGGGACTAGGAGTTGGGAATTGAAGCCCTCCATCCGACCCAGCCTTACAGCCCAGATGAGTCGCTCCAGCACTGGATACAGCAGAGGGTTCACTGCACATTGAGCAGCCCAACAGATGAGCAATTCCGTGACTTTGGCAGTTGTCTCTGCTGTTTATATTCGCAACCATCAATGGACATACTTGGTGTAAGAAGCTTCAAGGCAGATATATATATTTTTTTATTTGGATTTTTTATGGATAATTCTGCCTTGTGGGATGGTTCCAATTTAATTGGGGAAATACACAAATTCTGAATCAGGTTGTAAAAAAAGAACTAAACAGAAATCTCAATTTAATAGAGTTGGGGGGCCAGGAGGAGGCATTCTCAGGTTCTGCAAAGATGGCAGAGCTCAGAAGAAGGACTTCTCTTCTTTCCTGGAGGGACTCAGCCAGTGGAAACAACCAAGGCATCTTTGTGCATCATCGCCCTCCTATCTCCTTCGTCCTCTCTATAAAAGCATTCTCGGAGCTCCCTTGTGGCTCAGGAGGTTAAGGATCCAGTGTTAAGACTGCTGTGGCTCTGGTTACAGCTGTGTTGAGGGTGTGATCCCTGCTTAGGAACTTCCACATGCCATGAGTGTGACCAAAAACACAATCAAAATGAAAATAAAGGCCTTCTCCTTCCCTTGCCGCCTTGAGGGGGACTTCCATGTAACTTGCCGGGGCTGCGGACCCTGAATTTCAATTCTCTGCTATTCTCAAAGAAACTTGCAGCATAAATATTTGGCAGCTTATTTGCTTCAAGTTAACAAGCTCTAATTATTATTATTTTTTAATTTTGCCAATATGGTAGGCAATGAAAATTACTAATTTTTCAAATGTAGGCTATGTTTACTTTCACTAGTTAAATTGAGAACTTTTTACTTCTTTTATTATAAGATTTTGTGGCATGAAATTTTAATTGTGCGCGCACGCGTGTGTGTGAGGGTTTCTTCTTTGCTCATTTTATTATTGGGATATTGCTTTTCTGATTTATTAAACCCTTTAAGAATATCAACTCTATATCTTTCCTTGAAAATATATTTTTCTTAATCTGCTGTTGGTTTTAAATATTTTAGTATGTCCTTTTATGTGTACCAATTTTGTAGTTTTATTGTATCATCCTATGCATATTTTTCTTTATGATTTCTCCCCATGGTATTATTCTTAGAGAGGCATTTCCCATCTTGTGGTTAAGATTATTTATTTTCCTCACAGTGCTTTTAAAATTTTAGTGGTAATATTTTACACTTGAAACTACATTAGTAGATACTCGAATTAAATACCTGATGTTTTCCAAATAATCCACCAGTTTCCCTAGCATTGCTTTTTGATAAATCATTCCATTTCTCAGATTTGGCATGCCATCCTTTATCATAGAAGCCCTTACAAAATAAACACACACAGAGAGAGACAGACACACATGCACAGACACACACACACACTTTGAGGTGTTTCTGCATTTTTTATTTTGTCCCTCTGTTATATCCCATTTTGAAGCAAGCCTATTCCTCTTGTACATACTTAGGCTTTGGCTATTTGTGCGAGTCTTTAAAGTTGTGTCACTGTTGCCTGTTGACTGTTTTGCAAGTAGTGTGACTTCGGAAGATGACTTAAAAAACACGGGGCTGCTGAGAGAACAGTGCTTCTTCTGGTGGGGTTTGCTGACTGCTTACCAAGTTAGTTTCAGGGAAAATGGAGAAGTGGATTGTCGAGGGGATACTGCCTAGTGAGAAATGATGGTGCCTGGTGGATGGAGGTGAGAGGGAGGAGAAAGAGTAAGTGAGTCTGGGGTTCTACCTTCTGCCTCCTCATGACATCAGTCAGGTTGAAGAACCAGATGCCAGGAACACGCTGGGGCAGAATGGACTGGGCAGGCTTGCCTTTTGATGGGACACCAAGATACATACATTAGCCATAGTCCATCTTCTCCTGATGCCACGAAGCTGTCACTTTCTGGAATTATCATCATTATTAAAATCATAATGGTTTTAATGACAGTGCCATCCATACTGGCACTTAGAAAATAAAGTGTGATGGTGACAGACTGGGAGGCTTGGAAGGACCTTAGAAAAATGCTCCAGGAAACTGGAGGATGTCCTGGTTACTTAAGGAACTCTGAGTCAGCCACATGACTCATTCCATTCATTTGCTTAGCATCAGAGACATTATTTGCACTGACACCAGTCAGAGCTCCATGGCTCTGAAACAGCCTGACCTCAGCCCCAGCACTCTGCTTTCTGGAGAGGCAAATAGACCCAAGCTCCCATAAGTCCAGTTACAGGCACCTTTCAACAAATTGCAAAAATAACATATATAGAGACCAGAAAACTCTAAGTATGATGTGATTTAGCTAATTGAAGAAGAGTTCAAACTAGTTTTCCTCTGTTATTCATAGTAAGTGAACGAGCTGAGTGTCTGGCAAGACTTCAGGCACTTTCTGATTTTCCTGTTACTGCCAATGTTTGTGGAGAATAAACATTCATCAGGACAGCAGCATTCTTGGCTCAAATATGCAAAACTACTACCAGATTCCTAACTCAGTTATTATGCAAAATAGCCTCTTAAATAATCAGGTCTCCCTTGTGTGAGGGCCACATGGAATCCTATAGAAGGCACAAACGAGGTTCAAAATATTAAAGAAAATATTATCTTCTCCTGCATGCTTGGGGATTTGAACTTGGGTTTTGGGTACTCATGTTTTAGGAAATGGAATGGCGAGCCTCCTTCACCAGGTGAGAGTTGTTTCAGACCTGAATTAAGGCAATCCCATAGGAGAATCAGAATAAATGATCACAGAATCAGAAGCTATAACCAATATGGTGTATGGATGGAAAGAGAGACCACTGGGAGGCAGTATTGCACAGCAAAACAAGCACAGGCTCACCATCATGCAGACATAATCGGGTTAAGAGATGAGCTCTGCCAACTCCTCGCTGTGTGACTTTGAATAACTCACTTACCCTCTCTCAGTCACAATTTCAGTCATCTGAAATCCCAGCCTCAACGTGCTCTCATGGTGAGCTGAATGCTTCATGAATAGTTTTGTGCATTTAACAAATACGACTTCTGCACTTTTATGTTCATTTAATTTCCTTGATTCCCATGGCAACCCAGAGGTTTTATATCACCACCTCATCACTTTGATCTGAAACAACAAATCAATCCATCTCTTTTCTCTCTTGTCTCAGATTCATTCTGCATACCATATTTAGAATTATCATCTTAAACTACTAATTACTATTCCCATATACAACATCCTTGTACTATAATTTGTGGTAGCTAATTACTTCTTATGGAATTAAATGCCTTCGCTGTTCTCTATTGGGGGTGGGGGATGCTGGCTCTGTAAGTATAGTAGATGCTGGATTTCAGCAGATGTGCTCGGGTACCATAACTCAAGGGCAGAGCTGACACCTTTACTCCCTCACCCCTGGGCCATCCAGGGAGATGACGAGCGCTGAGACTGGGAGGCAAGCAGAGAGATGAGCTATTCAGGCTGATCCCCAGAAGGAAACCTTTTAACTAAGACATAATATCATCCTGAATGACCTTAGACCACAGATGCTCGGGTTTTATCCTTTTCATTCGGAGAAAGGGAAAACACATGACAAACACACACACATCCCTGCCTAAGCGAATACGTTTGCACACCACGAGGAACGTCTCTCTCCTCACATGCTAGGGTGCAGACAGCACCCAGATGGGCCAAGGACCCTCTAGTTCAGAGGGTGCTTCGACGTGTGAATCCCCACTCGGACACCTTGAGTTATCATCAGGGCACCGAGGACATCTCCCGTGAGCTAAACGCCGGGTTTCTGAACACCTCCCACTCGGAGCTCCTTTCCCATAACGCCCTTGACTTCCTCTCTCTCACTGACAAAGAGCCAGTGTCACTTCTGTGATCACAGTTCCTCACTCTTGCCTTTTAGGTTGTACTTAGCATACTGATTTTCTTCTTTTTCTCTTTTTGTCCTTTTTGGTGCCACTCACGCTGCATATGGAAGTGCCTGGGCCAGCGGTCGAATCAGAGCTGCAGCTGCTGCCCTGCACCACAGCGAGGCTGGATCTGAGCCTTGTCTTCGACCTACACCACAGCTCACGGCAACACTGGATCCTTAACCCACTGAGCGAGGCCAGGGATCAAATCTGCATCCTCATGGATACTAGTCAGGTTCATAAGCTGTAACCTGCTGAACCACAACGGGAACTCCTTAGCATACTGATTTGGAAATAACTTTTCCCACCAATTATGGAGCTCATTGGGATAAAAATGGAATTTATTTTATTTTAGCATTTTCAGTGCTTATCACTGTTTGGGTAGAATGGTGGCCATTTGAATAGATGCTTTTGGCATGTGGGCCTGAGTTTAGAGAAAAGTTAACCTCCTGACAGTCCTAGAATGGTTAAATTTTCTCCATTCCCTTTGTATGTTGTTTCCTCCCTTCCCAACTTCTAAAGGCCAGTGCGTCTCACGCCTAAGTCCGCAGTCCCCGAAGCTCTCTCTGTTCCCTTTTTCTAGGGTCGCTGTCCAGGGCATGTCTGCTGTAGACTGAATCTCTGTGTCCTCTCAAAAGTCATAGGTTGAAATCTAACCCTCAGGTGATGGTATGTAAAGATGGGGCCTTTGGGAGGGGACTGGGTCATGAGGATGGGGCCCCAGAGAATGGGATGAGTGCCCTTATAAAGAGATGGCAGCGCTCCCTTGCCCCCTCCACCAGCTGAGAACACAGGGAGAAGACAGCCATCTATGAACCAGAAGGGGTTCACCAGACACAGAATCTCAGATTTTCTGCTTCCAGAATGGTGAGACATAAACTTCTATCATTCCAGCCACCCGGTCTTTGACGTCTTCATGACGGCAGCCCAGACACCAAGGCACTGTCTTTAAATACCACGTACTGTTGATCACTCCAGGTTTTACTGGCTGTCCCATCGAGGGTCCAACCAAATGTGGACTAAAGGGAACTCTTTCTGTTCTTTACCTCAAACTGGCCTATTTCCCAGTCTTCCGCACCTCAGGCCAAAAATCTTGTGGTAACCTGTGTCCAATTTCGATCTCTGAACGATTTTCGACTGCTCCATGTTTACAATATTTTCCGTGTGTGATGAGGCTTTATTTCCACCTCTTCCCCTGAGACCTCTTTCGTCATCTTGCCTCTGGCCACTGAAACCACTCCCTGCCTGCCTGCGGGCTTTGGATCTTGCCTTCCTGGTATCGATTTCCCATGCAGTGGCCAGAGTGGTGTATTAAAAACCTAAGGCAGATTAACGCTCGTCAGTATAAAACTGTTCAGTAGCTTCTCCTAACAGAAGAGTAAATCTATACGGGCTTCCAAGAGTCCACATGGCGTGGTCCTTTGCAACTGGCCTTTCTATCTTTCTACCTTGTCCTTCCTAATTCAATATTCAGGGTTAGCCTCCTTTCTCCCTTCCTTCCTTTCCTTCCCTCTCTCTTTCAGCTACAATAAAATATAATCAATATTCTAATAATTGCATATATTTAATATTTATGTCTTGATAAGTTTGGATAGATGTATACATTTGTGATACAATCACCACAACCAAGATAGCAAACATATCCATCCATTGCATTTAAAAAATTTCCTTGTGTTCTTGTGTGTGTGTGCGTGTGTTTTGGTAAGAATGCTTAACAAGAGCGCTGTCCAATCAATCTAGATTAAAGTGCATGATACCCTATTGATAGCTACATGTATGTTGTACAGTAGATCTTAGAACTTACTCATTTTGCTTAACAGAAACTTTCTACTCATCAGCCCTCACTCCTCTCAGTCCCTGGCAACCACTATTCTAGTCTCTGCTTCCAAGGGTTGGACTAATTTTTAAACATTAAATCAACTTGAATTTATTGAATACTCATCTTTTCAAGGCAACTTACTAAATACTAGTAGACATGGGGGGGGGAGAAAAAAGATATATGAACAAAGGGTGGGGGAAAAATGTAATTGTAATGTATACATGTAAGGATAACCTGACCCCCTTGCTGTACAGTGGGAAAATAAAAAAATATATAAAAAAAGATATATGTATATATATATTTATATATTTTAGTGTTAAATGTTTTAGAGAAAAGAAGACTGGACAAGTTTTATGAAAATAAGAGTTCTTTTTGAACTACATGGAGAAGTAACTAAATTGATGGAGCAGAGAGATTGCGTAACTAGACTGTAGGCTCATAAACTCTTTTTGTTTGTTTCTTTATAGTTTATTTTTCCAAAAAATTTTTCTGGCAAGTGAGAATAACGCTTATTTACTTGGGGCTATGTATAAACACTGACCTTATTCTTTCTTAGAAATATTTCTCTTTTTCACTTTTTAAAATTGGGATATAGTTGCTTTTCAGTGTTGTGTTAGTTTCAGGTGTACAGCGAAGTGATTCAGTTATACCTACATATATTCATTCTTTTTCAGATTCTTTTCCTAGACCGGTAATTAGAGAATATTGAGTAGAGTTCTCTGGGCTATACAGCAGGTCCTTGATGGTAAGTTGGGCTATTTTAGATACTGCACTTAGCTGGAATCATAAAGTATTTATTTTTCTTCATTTTCTCTTTATTGAACACTCTATGCGCTTTCTGATTTCACAGTTGCTTCCCGTAACGCCCTGTCTTTTTTACAATATTCTTCCTGGACATTTGAACATCACTACACCCTTGTCATCCTGCCTATATTGTTCAAATGTTACTTCTTCACTGAGATTTCTCTTATTAATCCATCCTCTCACTACACAACCAGTGCCTATCAGATGACCTTATTATATTTTTATTATAAATGTTAATTTCCACCTTAAATCACTGATTGATTGATCAGTCGATTGATGATTAGTGTCTTTTCCTTGCCTCTGGCATCTAGACTGCATATCAGTGTCTAGAATGCTGTGTGTTCCAGCAGAAGAGACTCATGCAACACGGTTTAATGAATAAGTGACTCTGAACAGGATCATACACCTCTTGCAGCCAGGCCGCCCCACGTTATAGACAGTCGAATAGTCATCCTGCATAGTCATCCTAAAAAGGGTTTGGGATCCCATCGCTGTGGTACTGTGCTTCTCTATTCCCACCAGGTTTCTCTAGGTTTATTATTCTCCCTAATAATTCCTCATAACGTGCTGCACTTAGGAAACAGAGATAACAGCAGTGCAGCCTATTTATTACATTCCTGAGAGTAATTTTTAGAGCTCTAAAATGTTACGTACAAATTTCATAGGCAAACGAGAGCAGGATAGCCCAAACTAAGGTTTGGTCTCAGTATTTTGTGGTATTACTAGGATAGAATTGGTCATTGATTTTCCTCTTTCTACTCTACCCACCAACCTCCACACATTTTGCTGCTTTTCTTTCTTGGGCTGTATTTCCCCCCTCAAATTTTCTTTTATCTTTTGAAGCCAAATGTGTACACGCCATATGCTTTTCAGAATGGAGGCAGCTGTCTCCCAAATTGTTTGTCTTTGTGTGAATATTGCATTGTTATTAAAAGTGCTCATTCATTTCCTAATCCTTAGATCAGTGATTTCTTTGGGAAGCTCTAAGCGAATGTAAATATTTGGAAACATTTTAAGTTGTTGGCACTGTTTCCATCTACCTTCTTTAGGATTGCACATAACATCACTGCAAACTCGTGACAGACTGGAAATGAAATTGTTGTTATTTAGAGAGCTTTTCTTAAAACATCCACTCTAGGCTTTATCCTGATCCATTCAGTCTAATTGGGACTGTGTGTGTATGCTATGTCTATGTATGTGGTTTTATTTTGTTTGTTTTTGTTTGTTTTGGGGGAAGGAGATGCAGTTTTATGCTAAAAGTCAGTGAGATACACTTAATTTTCTTTACATTTGTTTTTGAAAACTACGTTGAATTTCTTGTACCTATACTTAAAATTGAATGGGAGCTTAACAAGTCTGTTAAAATTGAAATAGAAAAGGGGAGAAAAAGGCAGAAAAAATATGGTGATAAACATAAGGTTTCAAAAAAAATCTCTGGAGAAGTTGAAATTTGTCGTAACGAATACCGAATTTGTATTTTTTTAAATTTTTATTGTTGTTGGCCATGCCCATGGCATGTGGAAGCTCCCAGGGGGATAGAACACGTCCCATATCTGTAACCAGAGCTACAGTAGTGATAACATTGGATCCTTAACCCACTGAGTTAGGAGCCACCTCTGAAACCTGAATTTTTAAATTCTATACTTCATATCACCTAAATGTAGAGAAGCACCCAGTTCATTTTCCTACTAATTTTTCTTCTTTTAAGCTTCGTCATCATTCCTACCATTGCAAATTGGCAAGAGAAATAGAAAGAAGAAAACATGATGTTAATTATTACTAAAACTACAGTTAATGGGAGTTCCCGTCGTGGCGCAGTGGTTAACGAATCCAACTAGGAACCATGAGGTTACGGGTTCAGTTCCTGCCCTTGCTCAGTGGGTTAACGATCCGGCGTTGCCGTGACCTGTGGTGTAGGTTGCAGACGCGGCTCGGATCCCGCGTTGCTGTGGCTCTGGCGTAGGCCGGTGGCTACGGCTCCGATTCAACCCCTAGCCTGGGAACCTCCATATGCCGTGGGAGCGGCCCAAGAAATAGCAACAACAACAACAACAAAAAAGACAAAAGACAAAAAAATAAATAAATAAAATAAAATTACAGTTAATGATTTGGAAGCTGTTGAGATCTTTTAACTTATGCAAAATAATGAGGGTTTCAACTCTGAATTGCTTACAGGCTCTGTGTTGGGCTCTGGAGGACTCCATGGAAGACCATGCAGAATCCCTCCTCTGAAGATGCTTCCAGTTCCATGGGGGACACAGACAGTAAACGGACAATGCCAACACAGTTTGGTAAGTGCTACAAAATGAAACTTGCTGGGTGCGAACAAATATTTAGGACAAGTCAGGGAGGGTGATGGTGGATGTAGTTTCCTTGGAGGCAATGACATGAAGTTGAAAATTGAAGAATAAATGGGATCTAACTGGGGGAAGAGACAGGACGTAGTGGAATGTGAGAAGATACGACCAAAAGGAGCCCTGTGTGCAAACGTCCAAGGAACGTGATGTTACGTAGTTGGAAGCAAAAGAGCAGACTGACAAGGAATGGCTGGATTGCCAAGCATGAAACAGGTTACCCAATAAGAAAACGTCTCGGGAGTCACTTTAAACAGTGGGGATTCTCCATCTCTGAGAGCCATAGGAAACCCCTGAGGGTTTTGAAGCAAAGGGTGACACAGGCGTTTCATGAGAGTCCCTTTGCTTTTCCAATTTCTAGGGTATTTATTTATTTATTTGCTTACTTACTTAATGGCCGCAACCACAGCATATATAAGTTTCAGACCAGGGATTAGCGCCGAGCCACAGCTATGACCTACGCAGCTGCTGTGTCAATGCCGGATTCTGGTCTGTGCTAGGCCTGGGATCGAACCCGTGTCTCCTCAGTGGCCTGAGAAGCTGCAGTCAGATTTTTAACCCACTGTGCCATGGTGGGATCTCCCAATTCTAGGTCTTGACACTTAAAGTCAAGGGCCCTGAAAATATGACACAGAAGGCAATGGTTAGAAAAGCCCACAGCTCTTCCTAGCCTGGGAGGATGGTGCTATGGTTAAAGCAAACTTGTAGGCAGATGGCCTGGGAACAAATCTGCCTGGGTGAGGTGCTTCATCTGTAAGCACCAGTGTCTCCATTTTTAAAATCAGGTGTTTCATGAGATTCCAGGACTGTCAGGTCTGCTGTCACTGGTACAACTCGAGGGGTTTCATCTACATCACAACCTCTATGACTGAGGTGATCGAAGGATTAAGTGGGTTGGGATATGTAATGGGCTCAGATCAGGGAGTGACAGGTAAGTGCTAACTTTTTTAAAAAAAATTATTTTTTTCCTACTGTCCGGCATGGTGACCCAGTTACATGTACATGTACACATTCTATTTTCGCACATTCTCATGCTCCATCATAAGCGACTAGACGTAGTTCCCAGTGCTACACAGGAGGATCTCATGGCTCATCCATTCCAAAGGCAATAGTTTGTATCTATTAACCCCAAGTTCCCTATCCACCCCACTCCCTGCCCCTCCCTCTTGGCAACCACAAGTCTATTCTCCAAGTCCATGATTTTCTTTAACGTACTGGCCCCCAATCACCGTCACTTTGATGACCATAGCCTCAGACCCACCCCTGACATTGCCACAAGGCCAGGACCAGAGTGCCACTAGAGGTCTCAGCCCAGAACTTCTCTTTGATGCCTGACACCATCCTATCTGAGGAGGAGTCTTATAAGCACGCTTACTGACAAGCTATCCTGTCTACCCCACACAGGCTCCACCCATAGCACTGGAGCATTTGAAAGCAAACACACTTTGCTACCCTTCAAGCTAAAAAATACATGTATCTACGGGGTCATCTGTCTTTTGAAGAAAACCTTTCTAAAAGGTGACTCACCCAGGCCTAGAAGCGGACAGGTAGCTGTTGAAGATTCAAAGGGAGGAAGTGAGTCCTCGGTGTGTATGGCCATACATCCCATGGCTCCTCGGACTTCCAGTGCCGTGGGATATGGCACAGCTACTGAAGGACGCAGAGGGGCCACGTAGTGCATGGAGGCTCCAAGGAGGACCCCAAATGCCAGGAATGCAGGTACCTCGGATAGCCACCTTTGAGGAATATGACCTTCCTAATTCCTTCTAGGTTCTTATACTCTGATGGTCTTCAGACAGACAGAGGCGAATTGAAATTTCACCACCACCATGAACAGGAAGGAGACCCCTGGGAGGTACAAAGAGCATTTGTCACCAAGACTCTACCCCTTCTCCCCCAAGTTAACCCCCTTGGAGTGCTTCATAGCTCTATTTCACTGCCAATATGGAGGCAGGAAGAGATGTGAAAATGCAGTATCTGGAGTTCCCTTCCTGGCTCAGTGGTAACAAACCCAACTAGTATCTATAAGGATGCAGGTTCAATCCATGGCCTTGCTCAGTGGGTTAAGGATCTGGCGTTGTTGTGAGCTGTGGTGTATGTTGACTGCCAGCTCTAGCTTCAATTCAACCCCTAGCTCAGGAACTTCCATATGTCATGGGTGTGGCCCTAAAAAAAGAAAAAAAAAAAAGAAAAGAAAAAGACAAAAGTGCAACATCTTACATTCATGTAATATCTTATTTCTAATTTTGATAAAACTCTCATGGAGTGTGTGCAGGTAACTAGGCTTACACAGAACTAGAACCCACATGGGCTTTGGAGCCAGAACGATTTCATTGAAAAAGATACATGTATTCCTATGTCCACTGCAGCACTATTCACGACAGCCAAGACATGGAAACAACCTAAACGTCCAATGACAGATGAATGGATTAAGAAGATGTGGTACACCACTCAGCCATAAAAAAGAACAAAATTATGCCATTTGCAGCAACATGGATGGAACTAGAGACTCTCTTACTAAGTGAAGTAAGTCAGAAAGAGAAAGACAAAAACCATATGATATCACTTATATCTGGAATCTAACATATGGCACAAATGAACCCATCTACAGAAAAGAAACAGACTTATGGACATGGAGAACAGACCTGTGGTTGCCAAGGGGGAGGGGAGGGGGTGGGATGGACCGGGAGTTTGGGGTTGGTAGATGCAAAGTATTGCCTTTGGAATGGATAAGCAGTGAGATCCTGCTGTACAGCACAGGGAACTATATCTAGTTCCTTGTGATGGAACATGATGGGGGATAATGACTGGGTCACTTTGCCGTACAGCAGAAATTGACAGAACACTGTAAATTAGTTATAATAAAAAATCTAAAAATAAAAAATTACTAAATCTCAGTTCTCCCACTTATTACCTGAGGGACGTTTGTGTCTGAGTCTCATTTTCTTTATCTGTGATAACTGAATACAATACCTATCTTTTAACATTTGTGAGAACATATACAGAACATATGCAGAACATATACAGTCATCAGTCTCACACTGAAAGGAGGTTCTTACCCCTGCCATATTTTTCTTAGCAGTGGATGAGAAAGTAATTTGGAGACCTACATTATTTAACCCAGAGTGGTAATTCTTTACATGTGGCCCTCGGACCAGACGCCCTTGTCCATCCACGTTGGGTTGCTCAGAGTTCCTTAAATACCCTTATCATTGCTTTTGGTCCTTACCCTTCAGCCATCCGTTCTTGCACGCTCCCAAGTAGCCAGTCACCCTTCATCCTCACACCTGCTCCTTCTGGGCTGACAGAGACTTCTTCTTGTGCAGGGTACCATGTTCTTTAGAGGAGATGTACCCAGGCCTGCAAAATCTTTAAGTCAATAATAACAGCTCCATCTCCACTTCCTGTATTTGATTTTAAAGTAGGCATGTGACACAGGTCCAACCAGTAGACATGAATGACCTCCATCAACGTCCTCCTTGATCTTTAAAGGGAATGGAGGTAGTGACTTTACCCCCTGGGCATTTAGACGTATTTGAGCAATGACATGAGACTTGGAATCACTGCAGCATCCAGTAAATGAGGGAGGAAGGACTCAAGGTCAAAAGCCAAGACTTCTTGATTTTAATCCAAATAGGAAGTGCTCAAACTCTGGATTTTTTGTTGTGATAAAAATCAAAACCAACCAACACACACACACAAATCTCTTCCCAATAAATCATTTAGGTTGCAACCAACACATCCTTCCCTTTGATCATGTTCTTGTCTCTCATCGAAAAATCCCCTGCTTCTTTCCTAGTCGCTAGGCTTAGCTTAATTATGTTCTTGGTTGTTTTTGTTGCATTTTTTAATTTTTTTGTCTTGGTTTCCATTACTGACAGCTGCCATCCACGCTCCACGTAATGAACGAGTCCCATCTTTACATTCCATTTGGCAATAATTATACAGCCTCCATGGCGAGACTCTGGATGAGAAGCCGTTTCCCATGCTAAACTATAGGATCTCAATATCAGAGGCTATTCTTATTCAGCCTCTTAGCAGTGGAGCCTAGTAGAGAATGTGGTTTGTGGTGTAGACCCACCCGCGACCTCCAAAACAAAATTCAACCAGAGTAGACCAGAGGCATACAGAAGGAAACCTTGACATTTAATCTAACTTCACTGGGAAGAGCATGGCCTCTCTTGCACTAAAGAGCAAAAATCAAAGTCACAATCAATGAACATTCTGCAGCCCTGGGTACATCTCCTCAGACAAAACATTTACTCAATGTATTTGAGGGTCTAGTTAAGCCAACTTGTTGAAGCAATGATTGGTGAATACTGTGATTTTAGATGTTTAAAGAAATCTTTCCCTTTTTATTGTCCCACCGATTTACTCAACATTTGAGATTCTTCAGTGACTCAGTCCCTCCTCTAAGTCCAGGGGTAACCAGAATGAAAGACAGGGAATTGGAAATTATTCAAGCAGAAAATGTAATTAAAATGCACTTGCCACAATGGAGCTAGGTACAAGTTAATAATAGCAGCAGAGAGAAAAAAAAAATCAGAGCCTTTAAATTATAAATAGATGGAATAAGAAAAAAAGCATTTTTTTTAAACATTTAATTGTCCAGGGGAAGCCTGACTCTTTAGATTATAATATCACAGTCAAGGAAACATAGCCAAAACAAGGCTCTTCCTGGTGTCAGTGTACCCCCAAAGTATAGGCAACCCTAAAAAACTTTATGAGAGCCTTCCTATCTCAAAACCAAGAATGGGGCAAAACATTCTAAGAGGTGAACTTCCCTCCATCCAATGCAAAATCTTCTCAGGACACTCAGATTTAGGATGTATGAGCCGTGTAATTCTAATAGAAAACACCCACATAAATGACCCTTTTAGCAAAGGTTTCAGTGTTTTCTCTCTCTCTCTCTCTTTTCTTTTTTGGGCTACACGTGTGGCACATGGAAGTTTCCGGGACAGGGATGAATCCAAGCTGCAGCTGTGACCTACACCACAGCTGTGGCAATGCCAGATCTGGATCTTTAGCCCACCCCACGGGGCTAGGGATTGAACCTGAGCCGCTCTGAGACAGCACTGGATCCTTAAGCTGCTGCGTCAGAGGGGAAACGCCTCAGTGTTTTCTTTGCAAAGTGTTCAGCTTCCTCATTCTCCTCTTTCTTATTTAAGGATGAGGGAATTGAGAGATTGTTCCATGGTCACATAGCCTTCACTGTTCTGTGTTCCTGTTTCAGCAAGAAATCCAAGAAGTAATTTGCATACTGCCTACATAATCTACTCCTGGGAAATACACTATTGATGTTTTGTTTAAAATTCTGTTTTTTCTGCCCTCTTGTATAGTCTCTCCAATGCATCAGAAGTCTGAATTGGAATTATCAAAGTGACAGCCTATAATAGAGGTTCTAGAAATAGACTTTGTTTTATACTTTTCACTTATTTTTTTTTTTCTTTTGCCAGTGAAGCCCCAGTGATTTGTAATTCTGGTGATGCAATAGGGTGAAGTTATCTGCACTCTACTGCTTGGAAAGCAGTGCTACAGGTGTCTCAAAACACACCTGAACCGAGGTCTTAGGCTCTTTAAAACCTGTCAGAAGAATATCCTATGGATCTCTAGGAGAAACTGTGCCATAGAAATGTTAAAAATAAATTAAAAATAAGATAGTATATGCAACATCTCATGGTTTGAGAATTTTTTTATCACTTTTTAAAGTTTTATGCAAGTGTAGTCGATTTACAATGTTGTGATAATTTCTGCTGTACAACAGTAATTTAATTATACATATACACACATTCTTTTTCAGATTCTCCTCCCACACAGATGATCACAGAATACTGGGTAGAGGTCCCTGTGCTACATAGCAGGTCTCTGTTGGCCAATCATTCCATATACCACAGTGTGCATACATCAATCCCAAATCCCCAGCCCATTCCCCCGCCCCCTCACCAACCTGTCCCCTTTGGTAACCATAAGTTTGTTTTCAAAGCCTGTGAGTTTGTTTCTGTTCTTCAAATAAATTCATTCGTATCCTTTTTTAGATTCCATATATAAGTGATATCATATGATGTTTGTCTTTCACTGTCTGACTTAACTTCACGTAGTGTGATAATTTCTAGGCCCATCCATGTTGCAATGAATGGTGTTATTTCATTGTTAGGGCTGAGTAATATTCCACTGTATATATGTACCACATCTTCTTCATCCATTCCTCTGTTGATGGACATTTAGGCTGCTTCTATATCTTGGCTACAGTAAGTAGTGCTGCAATGAACACTGGGGGCAAGTATCTTTTTGATTTATGGTTTATTGATGTAACATTTTTAATTCTGAAGATTTCAAAATAAAGAAATTTTAGAATAAAACAATAGGTAGAACTGTCCTCTGATGTAATCAAAGTTATCTTCAGATCAATATGACAACTTGTGTATCTACGAATGAAAAGAGTTTACTCTAACTTGAGATTTTGATAAGTATGGATAAGATGCAAAAATTCTGACCACCTCCCTGTCAAACAGTGAGCACTTTTTTTCTCTTATATTATTCTCAAGTGGCTATTAGTGAAAACTACTGCCAAGTGAATTATCCAAATGGTCAGCGAAAGTCTAATGAACAGCTATGTCACAGAGTCTCATACTAGGTATCAATAAACTGCTGCTACACACAGCTGTCCTAATGTTTGCAAAGGGCAAATCCAAGATATGGAGTTAGGCTGACTCCAGAGCCCACCTATAAAATGTAAATTAAATGTATCTAGTGCTACTTATTATGGTCCAGTGAAGTAGAGTTTGGGAAGAGAAAGAAATCTGTATTTCTAGCATCATCTATGTTTCAGACACATATATTATTACCAAACACATACGATGCATCACATGCTGTGATGATTATAACATGAGTGCATCTCCATCCCTGTCCTCAAAGGTCACCCGATGGGTAAGAGATACATAAGCACATAATTACATCCAAGACCATGAAATTGTCCTCTGACCCCCCTGACCCACCTTCACCCTCCTCTTTCCCCCAGTTGCTTTCAAGAACAGAGTAGTGATGGGTCAGGAATGGTCCTCCTGTGAATGGTACACCTGCTCTCTGCTTCATTTTACAAGCTCAAGCACTTCCTCTAAACTCTCCAGTCCACTGCGCTCATGTGTAAAGCAGAAACAATCTCACTGACCTCACCTCCCAGGGCTGGAGTGAGGCCTGGTTAGTCTGCAGATTGTTTTAGAAGTGTTAGAGGACGAGGGTTTTGAAGACTGTCCTGGTGTAACAAAGAGACGCAAAACCAGGAAGAAGAACAAACCCTTCTTTGGAGCCCTTGCCTAAAGGGTTGGAGCCAAAGAGATAAAAACACAGTGATAAGGAAGAGAACCAAGTCTAAGCCAGAGCAAAGAAATTACATCGTCACTTCTGGGGTGAGTGAGGAGACTTTGGGGGTGTTGATCCAAAGAATGAAAGCAAGACTTAAAGGAGAGGGAGGCTCTTGAGGAGGAAGGACCCACTGAGCCTGGTGCCAACATCACTGGGATTCAAAGC
This sequence comes from Phacochoerus africanus, assembly GCF_016906955.1. Taxonomy (NCBI): domain Eukaryota; kingdom Metazoa; phylum Chordata; class Mammalia; order Artiodactyla; family Suidae; genus Phacochoerus; species Phacochoerus africanus. Next base: position 5,137,372 of record NC_062549.1, read on the forward strand.
CTCCTGGATTCAGAGAGCTTCTGGCATTACAGCTTATCCCAGATCCTCACTGGAGAAGGAGGAGGAGTGGGAGGAGGAGGGGGGAGAAGGGAAAGGAGCGGGGAGAAGGAGGGGGAGGGAGGAGAGGGAGGAACATTTCAGGCAAATGGAGGCATCCAAAGGCTTAGGAAAAGTAGGGTAAGAGGCATAAGCAGATAGATGAGGACCAAGTAAACCGTCCAGGCACCTGAGTGACGAGAGCATCCATGGGAGGCAGCAAGGGTGGGGTGGGGGACATGTAGAGGAAGGCTTGTCCCAGGGGCCCTTTCGTCCATGCTAAGGAGTGCTGACTTAGAAAAAAAGCACAACCCAAACACTGAGAGTTAAGTTTCACTTGGGGCAAAATGTGGACATAAGCCCGGAGGCAGCATCTCAAGTAACCCTGAGAAAACTGCTCCGGGAGGTGAGTGTGGAGCTGGGATATATGAGTTTTTGCAACAAAGGGCAGGTGGTAGGAAGAAAAGAATGCTGCCCATAACAGAGAGCCAGACATCTCAAGTTAAGGAATTTAGTGCTTTTCTAAAAGGTTTTGCGGTGAAGACTCAGAAAATCAAAGACCTCTCTGGATGATCAGAAAGCAAATTGCATTTTTTTTTGTCTTTTTGCCATTTCTTGGGCCACTCCCGCGGCATATGGAGGTTCCCAGGCTAGGGGTCAAATCGAAGCTGTAGCTGCCAGCCTACGCCAGAGCCATGGCAACGCAGGATCTGAGCTGCATCTGCGACCCACACCACAGCTCACGGCAACGCCGGATCCTTTAACCCACTGACCAAGGGCAGGGACCGAACCCACAACCTCATGGTTCCTAGTCGGATTCGTTAACCACTGCGCCACGACGGGAACTCCTGCATATTTTTCTTTTATTTTCCTTTTTCTTTTAATGGCTGTGCCTACAGTATATGGAAGTTCCTGGGCTAGGGGTCAAATCAGAGCTGCAGCGGCAGGCCCACACCACAGCCACAGCCAAGGCAACACGGGATCTGAGCCACACCTGCGACTTACACTGTAGCTGGCATCGATGCCAGATCCTTAACCCGCTGAGCAAGGCCAGGGGTAGAATCTGCATCCTCACAGAGACAATGTCAGGTTCTTAACCTGCTGAGACTCAGTGGTACTCCTCATATTTTTAATACTATAGGAAAACTACAGAAGAGTGAGCCTCATGAAATGAGAGTAACTTTCTGAACTTTTAAACCTTAGAAACCCTACATATATTTCAAAATAAGCAGTGGACCAGTCTGCAGATCACATCCTGGCCAAGTCACTACAAGATGCAGGAGAACAAGCAGAGGCTAACATTCTGCGGACGAGTCTGTCAGGAAGATCAAAATGGTCACATACTATTTCAAAACTGGCTACATGTCGTCCAGAAATGCACACGAGGCGTGAAGAGACATGTGTCAGAACGTACCAAAACCTCAGACATTAGGGGACAGAACTCATGAAAGAATCATACACAACGAGACATCACTTTAGAAAGGAAGAGCTGGACACAAAGAAAAGAAACAACACATAATACTTGAGAGTTACAATAGTGAAAAAGTAGAAAATGCTTTGAAATGGATAGTAAGGAAGTGCCTGTTGTAACTCAGCGGTGACAAACCCTTGGGTTAAGGAGCCGGTGTTGCGGTGAGCTGTGGGGTAGGTCACAGATACGGCTTGGACCTGGTAACTACAACTCGGATTCGACCCTTAACCTGGGAGCGTCCATGTGCCATAGGGGAGGCCTACAGACACACACGCGCACACGCACACACAATGCTTTAAAAAAAATTGGTCGAACATCAATCATCTCAATTTCTACCTTAAAAAACTTAGAGAGAAGAGCAAATTAAACCCCAACCAAGCAGAAGACATGCAATAATACCGATGAGGACAAAGACCCTGCGATCACACTCCCTGGCCTTGCACTGCAGCTCTCCCTTCACTGGCTTTATAACTATGGGGACTTATTTGAAGTGTCAGTGCCTCAGTTTCCTCATCAGGGAAACGGGAATTTCCCCTAATGTTTCCAGGTAAGCTGATGGATATAAACCACGCAGAACGTTGGCACAGAGATAGCTCTTTACTCTGTTTGTGGCTGACCTTTTTGTTAATCTTGAATTTACAAATATTGGTAGGTATTTGGAGGGGTCCTAAAAGCCAGTTGGAGTCACTGAAATATTTTAAGCAAAGAAGTTGTGCAGGGTGATATTATCATTTCAGGAATAAAATAATCACTCTAGAAGCAGTGTGGAGACGAGCAAGATGAATTATGAAGAAGGGTTAAGAGTCTTCGGTCATTGCCCAGGACTGAAAGAAGGCTGGCATCAAAACCACACCCTTGGGAGAGGGCTTCTAGCGGGGAGGACAGCTCTGAGAGATGTTTCAGAGGGAGAACCGGCAGGCCGCGGCACCTGATTTAGTGGGGAGATTGTTAGAGAAACGCTGCCCTAGGAAGCAGTAAATATTCTGCAAAGAATGAACACGCCTACGAGACAATTCTTTATTGCTGCAAACATGGCTCTGGAGTAACAGCTTTGTAAATCACCGTCGTGAGTTTCCACAGGAACTTGAAGACTCAGAACACGAAGGCTAAACCTCAGTGATCCCTGATGGAAGCAAGAGAAATCCGGGTAAAGAAGAGATGAGGGATGTGGCTCAGCGGTTGGCCGAGGAACACGCAGAAACAGAAGAGGGGAAGAGCGGGTGTTCCCACAGCCACGTGACTTGTGCACGGCTCAGCCACACACACGCGCAGAGCTCACCGGAACGCGGAGCGGGGATAAAACCCACTGCCCTGATGCCGTTCTTGCTGTCCCTCCCGATCTGCCCCTTTTCTCTCCCTCTGCCCTTTCGCTCATCGCCTCTCCGTCCTCTCCTTCTGTTCTTCCTCAAACATCTGGTAAACACCACAAGACAGCAGACACCCATGCGCAAGTGTTTCTGAAGTTGTTTCAGACCCGAGGCTGTCCTCGGTTCAGTCATCGAAGTGACTGTAAATGAAGACCATTCGGGCCTGAGTGGCACGTGCCAGGGTCACAGGTCAAGGACACGGATCACAAGCCCATCATCATCTTCCAGCTCAGTTGCCAAGCATCGACTTTGGGTACCAGGAGTCTGATGGTCCTCCCCTATTCAGCTCATGAGTCACTCTTTCACGAACGCAAATGCCTAGGAGGTGGCCTGGGAGTGAGACGTCCTTTCCCACGTCCTCTGGCTTGTTAGTCGTCTTTGCCAAGAGTGCACATTGGCCGTGTCACCTGATCCACTGCCGGGCGCTGTCAGCTCTGACATTCCCATCTTCAGACCCTCAGCAGCTGTCCATCATGCCAGGATGCCCCCAGACCAGCAAGCTCTACTCCTCTTCCAGACAGCGGGAGTCAGGGCATCCGTTTCTCACCACTGTGTGTCTCATAGGCAACTTCCTCAGTGGACTTTTGGAGGCTGGAATGACGCTACTCTTCCCCTGGACAAACAGGCAGAGCTGTGAACACAGCAGGCCAGGTTCTGTGATGGCCCAGGACAGCCTGATAATGGATCCTTGAGAACTGCCCCTTGAGCTTATTTATTTTCCTTTTTAGAAATTCCCAGGCTAGGGGTGGAATTGGAGCTATTGCTGCTGGACGACACCTCAGCCACAGCAACATCAGATCCAAGCTGCGTCTGTGACCTACACCACAGCTCACAGCAACACCGGATCCTTAATCCACTGAGCGAGGCCAGGGATCGAACCTGAATCCTCATGGATACTAGTTGGGTTCATCACCACTGAGCCACGACGGGAACTCCAAATTAATTTACTTTAAATGAAACATTTAATGCTATAAATGTCCTTCTAAGCACTACTTTAGCTATTTTCAACAAAGTTTGCTTTCTTATATTTTCACTTTGTTCAATTACAAATAGCTCCTAATTCCCAATGTGACTTCTTTGACTCGCATTATTTTTAAGTGTAATGTTTAATTTCCAAACTTGGGATTTTTTCAGATCTTTTTCTGTTGTTTGATTCCATTAGGATCAGAGAACACACTTTGATTTCAAGTATTTTAAATGTTCACAATGTGTTCCATGGCCCTCGGTATGTTTTTTTTTTTTTGGCAACATGGAAAAATTCCTGGACCAGGGATCGAAACTGTGCCGCATGAGCCATCATAGCAGCCAGAGCCACAGCAGTGACAACACTAGATCCTTAACCCCCTGTGCCCCAGGGAGCTCCCCAACATCTCTGCCAGTTGCAGACATGAGCATTATCAGTGCCCACATGTAATTTTGGATACCTGTCCTTTGTTCCTCTCAGTTCTATGCATCATGTTTAAGGAAGCGCTGCTTTTAGGGTCATATACCTTTAGGATTTTTTTTTCTTTGCTTTGCTTATTTGCCCATTTATCATTATGCTATTATTATTGAGAACATCCTTGCTTGTCCTGGTAATATTACTGCTTGAAGAGTCTAGCTTTCTTTTTTTTTTCTTTTTCTTTTTTTTCTTTTTCTTTTTTTTGTCTTTTTAGCTATTTCTTGGGCTGCTCCCGCAGCATATGGAGGTTCCCAGGCTAGGGGTCGAATCGGAGCTGTAGCCGCCGGCCTATGCCAGAGCCACAGCAACACGGGTCCAAGCCGCGTCTGTAACCTACACCGCAGCTCACGGTAACGCCGGATCATTAACCCACTGAGCAAGGGCAGGGACCGAACCTGCAACCTCATGGTTCCTAGTCGGATTCGTTAACCACTGCGCCACGATGGGAACTCCTAGCTTTCTTTTGATTATTGCTCGCATGATATATAAATTTTCATTCATTTCATTTTTAATCTGTTTCACTTACATTAAAAAAGAAATACTCTGTTCATCAGAAAACTTAAAGTGAAAAGATGGGGCACAAACTGGAATATGATACAAGAGAACATAAATTTATAACAAATATGTATATGTGTATATCCTCAATATATATAGGCTGGTGTAGCTTTGGTTCCATTTATAATGACCCTCTGCTGGAGTAAGGCAAACTCTAGCATAACATAGCAAAATACTCTGAAGCTTTATGATTTATGATTCCTCCAAGCTTTCAAATATGAATTTAATAATAATAATAAAGTAACGGCGATAACTGAAAATAATAATGCTGATATTGGCTAAATTTCGGTAAATATACTAAATGTTAGTAATATTTATTTACCTATGTAAACCTTCATAAGAATCTTCTGAGTTATTTCTTTCATTAACCACGTTTCAGAGCTAATGATAGGCAAACTTCACGTCTGGATTCTGGTGACACTCTAAATGGGCTTGGAGGTGAGTGCTCGCCACAGCCTCCAGAAAAGAGATCAGCCATTCAACAACCTGTTTTTGGCTTTGCAGGACTCCAGGTAGAGTCCAGTTCAACCAATGCCAACTTTCCACCTACAGAACTGAGATTTCGTGAATGGAGGTAGCTTTACGCTGCTAAGCTGGTGTAATTTGCTACCCACCAAGAGAAAACTAATATACGGTTCAAACAGAAAGACTACATAACTTCCCAGTTCAGTCTGACTCAAAAACCTTTATATCTTACCAATGTTCTAAGGCAAAAAATACATTTTCCTATTTTGCCAGAGATTTATACTCCTCTACATAACAAATTCCCTCTTTCCGTCATCATTTATAGTTCACTGCATTCTCTGAAGCATCTAGTGCCACACAAGCACGTAGCTGGAATTCAAGAAAGAAAAAGTCTCATTAAACTGATTTGAATTCTTAACTCTGATGCATTTCATACCCCCCTCAGATCTTAGCTGGAAAAGATTTTAATGAAGCTTGCATAAATCAGAGTAGCATTATATGGTCTAATAGTTAACTAATCCTTAATTGTGTGATACTTTGAAATTTAATGACCATTACAGAGAATTCCATCAGGATTAAAATGAACCAGGGAGGATCATGATAGAAGGCATTAGAAAAAGGCACATTACTGATGCCAAAAGTGGCATTTTTGTTGTTACCTCCCTTTGGGAGATTTTGCAGTGAAATTAAAATTGGGTCTATTGTTCAATTGTTCTGATATTTTCTTTTCCTATTGTTTGCTGGCTCGAATTGTCATTTGTCCATGAATGGAACAATAGGTATAAATCAATCAAGATTTTTCTATATTCAAGGACAACAGGTCTAGAAAATAAAGGACAAGGAAAGAGATATAACCTGATTTGGTCTCCTGACAAAATGGCCTTTAAGACATGTAAAACAACAACACTCAATACCTAGCAGAGTTTAATCATTTTACTTCACAATACACATCACAATATACATTGCTTGAAAGTTCATAGAAACCCTTCAAAATCTTAATCGGATCCATCAATCTTTTATTGAGTCTTTCCAATGGACCAAGTACCGGTGTTTCGCACATTATCTAATTATTATCTAATTTCCTCTTTTCAATATTTCTATAGAGCACCAGAGTTGGTATTTTTTCCCAATTTACAAATGAGAAAACAGATACTCAAAACGTTCATGCAACTTTCTCAAATGCCAAAGACTTATCTGTAATGTATTACGGAACAGTGACATTAAGCCAGATGTCAGGTGATATTTCAATGACTATTCTACGATATCGAGGTAGACATCATAAAAAAGTCAGAGTTGGGAAAAAAATTCCTACCCTCAAATAAGTTATCTTCACTTGTTGAGTAGCCATATTTACAAACTCCAACTAGGAGCATACAACAGAACGAGGGGACAGAATATTTGAAAGCTCAATGACCCAGCACGTACGAGGCCTATAGCTCATTATACACATATGCATAGCTACTACAGTTGATGAAAATGGACACCTTTAGCATTCAGAGAGTTGGACAGGTCAAAGCAACTCATACGGATGCTCTGACATACAGAATATTTTCTTAAAACTAGACACACTGGCCCTTGAGCTGGGAACCTAAGCACCGCCCCGGCTTAGCGAGTTGTTTTACTAACTATGCAGTGAAAGGTCATTTCCATAAGGGCCAGGATGATCAACATGAGTTCAGATAACAGAGTCCAACTGGCACTGTGTTTTTTGAGGCCGAGGCAGGGACACACAGCAAGCCTGCATAGGTTTTTTGTTTTTTTTGTTTTTTTGTCTTTTGGGGCCATACCTGCAGCATATGGAAGTTCTCAGGCTGGAAGTTGAATTGGAGCTATAGCTGCTAGCACACACCACAGCCACAGCCACAGCAACACCAGATCCAAGCTGCGTCTACAACCTACACCATAACTCATGGCAACACCAGATCCTTAACCCACTGAGCAAGGCCAGGGATCAAACCTGCCTTCTCATGGATACTAGTCAAATTCATTTCCGCTGAGCCGTAATGGGAACTCCTAAAACCAAATCTTACCTCTAGCCTGTAAACAAGTTCATGGGACTCAGATGAGATCAGACCGTGCCTGCTAAACTAGAAAGAAAACATGCATTGTTGTAAGTCACTGAGACTGTGTTTCTGCTTCTGTTATACTGTATATAAATTATATACACACACTACCTTCTGATACTTATTTTAAAGTTTTTAGCCCTTGTGCTTTTCTTGACTCGGCCTCTTTCCATGTAGAAAACATTTTTGCACAGATCTGGCCTCTGGAATCAATGCTATTTACCATAGTGTTGTTTCTGAGGTCTGAATTTGGTTCTGGGGCTCAGACTTTTGAGTATTTAAGACTCCAGGTTTCTTTTTTTTTTTTTTTTCTAGGACTGCTCTCGCGGCATATGGAGGTCCCAGGCTGGGGGTCCAATCGGAGCTGTAGCCACCGGTCTACGCCAGAGCCACAGCAACGCAGGATCTGGGCCACATCTGCGACCTACACCACAGCTCATGGCAATGCCGGATCCTTAACCCACTGAGCAAGGCCAGGGATCGAACCCCCAACCTCATGGTTCCTAGTCAGATTCGCTAACCACTGAGCCACGACGGGAAGTCCTAAGTCTCCAGGTTTCATCAGTGAACCAGTCTGTCCATAGGCTTCGAGGGTCACCTACACAGCCTCTGATTAGAATGCTCCACCTTGGAGTTCACTCACAGTGCAGCAGGTTAAGGATCTGGCCTTGTCACTGCTGTGGCCCAGGTTTGATTCCTGGCCCAGGAACTTCCACATGCACATGCCACAGCCATGGTGAAAAAAAAAAAAAAAAAAGCTCCACCCTATTTTCCATTTTCTGAAACAAAGACTCAAACTTGCATTCAGGCTGGGACTACTTTGGCTGCCCTGCAAAATGGCGAGCAAAGGGGAGACCTTGGGCTCCGATGCCCATCAGTGTGAATTCAGTGAGGCCCCCCCTGGATGCTCGAGGTGACAGTCAGACTCGTAGTCTTCTCAGTCCAGACAAAGATACTGCTGGGAAAGGGAGAAGACAGAAACCGGGGTCACCGAAGCCCTAAAATGCTAACTGGGAAGGTGTGAGGCAGAGATCATGACCCATGACCTTCTCTTCCACAGCACAGATTCACTGCTCCTCTTTAGCTCCAGGGGTCAGCATCAAGGTCATGGCCAGCCCCAATTCCTTCTCTTGGAATTATGCATTTGGGATTCTTCCATGTTGTTTCGTGTAACGATGGCTTGTTATCATTCGCTGCCCAGTGGTGTACCACTGTATGGATATACCACTATCTACTTACTAATGATTTATATTTGTTTTTTTTTTTTCCAGCATCAGCGATTATGAGTAAAGCTTCTAGAGACATTAGCATGTGGATTTTTTAACTTAAGTTCATTTGTTTTATATTTCTCTCAATAGTTTTGAAGTTCAGTGAAGTTATGTAACTCCTACTTCAACGAAAACCCTCCAAATCGGTACCCTGCACCTCATCATCACCAGCTGTTGCATACTGAGTTCCAGACTCTCCATCTTCTAACCAGCACCCCCACACCCCCATCACCCTCTATCCCATTACATGGTCATGGGTGGGGAAGGGTAAGAGGCTACATTAGGAAGGAGATGTGATGAGCACGGAGGTTTGAAAACTGTCCTAATTTAGGGTCTAAAGCATTGCATCCAGTCAGAAACAGGACATTACTCCAGTGGCACATGGTGGTTCAGGTGACTAATCAGGTTTGCGGAGACTCACCAGCCACAGGAGCTCCCTCTCATCTTACACTCCCACAGGCCCATAGCGTTCGAGGCCAAATGGGGCGATGTGGCCTGGAAGCTGGAACGACAGGTCTCAAGGGAAAATCCCAGCGGGTTCCCCTCCATTCTCTTCTGTGGTTTGTTACAGGTACCACTGTTGCTACAGTGTCACAGGTGTTATACAATGAATAAATGAATGCGTGAATAAGTAGATGCATAAATGCATAGGTGGTAATTGGTATTGTGAAATCATAGAAAAATATTATATATATATACACACACATACATACATATATATACACACACATATGTGTACATGTACAGGATTCCTGGCACAGAGTTCCTAAAACTCAGAATTTTCTGGATAATAGGAATGCCTTTTGTTATAGTGAGGTGCTTCTTGGTGGGCAACTGGGTTAGTGTCAGAACTGAACTGAATTGTAAGACATGCAGCTGGTGTTGCAGAGAAAGGCTTAATGTGGGGAATAAACCCACTCACCCGGTGTTAGAAGTGTAACACTGGGAGAAGTGTAACAATGTGAGAATAAAGAAAATAATTAGGTTTTTTTTTCTTTGCAGGCATGTTGAAATAAAACCCATCAGATGTGTTTTCTGCAGGAATCTCAGAGCCTTTCAGACATAAGTATTCAAATGAAGGTTAAAACACACAGGTTCTTCCACAGGGTGGATGATCCCATTTTTTGACACAGATGTTGCATCCTGGAAACCAGGGATACAGATACAAGAAGATACACAGTGGCCGCAATCAGAACTGGGCTTAAATCGAAACTAGGACACTCTTTCTTTAGCTTTGCTCCCCATTGTCTAAAGATTTAAAATATTAGTTTATTTAATTTTAGCAATAGTAGCAAGTGTATGTAATGCATTGTGTCTCAGTTTTTACAAAAATGTTCATATTTCTCCTGCTCTTCTCTATCCCTCAAACACACTAATCACTCTTGCTTCCTTTCAACTAATATTTTCTCCTTCAGTCCACAAGCAAATCTCATTATTGAATGCTAATTTTTAAACCTGTAGATAAACTACTCTTTGATGAATCTGTCCCCCTAATTATTTGCAGGATAATCTTTCATTTAAATATTAGCAAATTGTTAGCAGTTTCTTTTGCATACCCACACACTATTCATGGACAATTCTCTGTGGCTGTGTGCTTAGAACAAGTTTTAAAGTAAATAAAGCTGGCTTCTGAGATGACAAATTTGCTGTTGAAATACTTCCATTTTCTATCCACCAGCTGTCCTCTCTGAGAGGCAAAATATAATGAATCCCAGGAAGGGGATTACACAGTACCACCTATTCCATTTGGATATTTAATTTCTAAACTTGAGCGTAGGCAGTTGTAAGCTTAAATGTTATATCATGGAGCTTTTGATTAGAATGTTTTTTGTTATTCATTTTAGCCTACGGAGGTTTTAAATGAATTTAAATGTATTTCTATTTTAATGTTTTAAAAAACTGAACAGCCAAAGTGATAGCAACTACTATGTTCCTTCTAAGCAGTTTCTGGAAAGAAAAAATGGTTATTTGAGCTCAAGGCGTGCTCTAGTGAGCAAGCAACAAAAGAAAATCACTGTTGGCAAATAACACGGCACCCATTCATTTTGTTGTCAACAAAACCCTTCGGAACACCTACCATGTGTACGTTATTGTGTGGTGTGTGTAGGTGCATGAAGTCTGCGTGTATTTCTGACATGAAGTCCAGCATGGACTTGGGGCTTACTCATTGGAAGTCTTTTCCCAAAGTCTATCTTGGGCCAAGATCTGGGGTAAAGGAGGCCACAGGAGCCGAGGAGCTGGTGGAGATGAGGTCCTGCCAACAGTGAGTGCTGAGTGCTTAGAGGAGAGATTCTGGGTCATCAGCTCTACAGGATTCCAACCAGCAGCAGAACCAAGTGGATTAAGATGCTGCCAACCTGCTCAGAGAAAAGCAAGGCTCTAGAACTGCTTTGCAGCAAATGGGACCTGAGCATTTTTCTTCTTTTATACTGAGCACAATAGTACTTGGGTTTTCATGACTACCTAAAAGAATAGCATTTTCAAAAGCAGACCCATGTCGAAGATCCGTCACCGTCATTACCCTTTCGGGTGGCTTGCTCAAGGCCTCTCGTGCCAGCAGTCCTGTGACCCACCGTAAATATCGTCAGCTTCCTCACATCTGTTCTTCCTTGTCCCCTTGCTCGGTCTGACTCCCAGCGCTCAGCACTCAAATCATTCAAATGTGGGCCACTCCACCCACTTGCCCTCGTCCTCCTTCCTCACGAAGTCCCAGTCCTAGTGAAGGAAACCTCCGTGTGCTCAGACCAGCATGGCCGAACGTCCCTGAAGAAAACCGCACCGCCCAGAAGACTGGTTGTGCTCCACCTTTGTGATTTCATGCTTCTGACAGACTCTCTGGGCTGCACAGAACACACATCACCCTACTCTCATCATCTCTGCTCTCCTCCTCTCTGAGATGGGTATCTCACGCCTCCTCTTTGCTCCCCAAACTTCCCACTGCAAGTCCCCTCTTCACTCTCAGCAACTGATCTCACTCTATGCTTAGAAAACCAAAGAAAAACACCTCATTTCTGGTGCAGCTGGAGAATGTCTTTAAGGCTAAGTTGCAGGTGTGGTTATTAGAGTTCTCCCGAGGCAACTTTGTCCACGTCAAAATGTGACCTACAGGAGTTCCTGTCATGGCTCAGTGGTTAACGAATCCGACTAGGAACCATGAGGTTGCAGGTTCGATCCCTGGCCTTGCTCAGCGGGTTAAGGATCTGGGGTTGCTGTGAGCTGTGGTGTAGGTTGCAGATGCGGCTTGGATCCCGTGTTGCTGTGGCTGCGGTGCAGGCCAGCGGCCACAGCTCCTACTGGACCCCTAGCTTGGGAACTTGCATATGCCATGGGTATGGCCCTAGAAAAAGACACAAAGACAAAAAGACCAAAAAAAAAAAAAAAAAGGATGTGACTTACAATCCTAATTGGGCTGCTGGCTGGGCCAATTATCAACCCCCCCCCCTTTTTTTTTCCTCTTACATTTTTGTGTCTTAATCCCAGATGCAGGCAGAAGCCCATGAATCTTGGGATGTAAGAACACACAAGGGGATAACACATAAAGGGAATTCTGAAACTTTTAAAGCAGAACTTACAGGAGCTGGCATTCCAAGGAGATGCCTGGGGAGAGCGAAAACAGAACTGTAGTGACCAAAGAACCACTCCCTGAGTTTTGTCTCTTGAGCTAGAGGTGATGCGTTTTAATAAATAACAATAATAAGTTTTAATAAATAGTAATAATCCTAAGTTTTAAGTCATATGTACATACTTGCCATATGTACACGGAACAGAAACATGAAACTGCGTCTGCAGAGTATCTCAGGAAATTCTCTCATTTACATTTAAGATATTTTATTAACTATATCTTTAACTGATATACTGTACATTTTGTAATGTTTACAGTACTAGTTTATTTATTTTTATTCATTATTTTTAGAGCTGCACCTGTGGCATATGGAGATTTCCAGGCTAGAGGTTGAATCGGAGCTGTAGCTGCTGACCTACACCAAAGCTCACAGCAACGCTGGATCCCCAACCCACCCAGCAAGGCCAGGGGTCCAACCTGCATCCTCATGGATGTTAGATTCGTTTCTGCTGAGCCATGGCAGGGACTCCTGTAGGACCAGTTTAAAGCAACTGAATTGCAAATGTTGAATTGCTTGTGTGGAAGTTTAGGAAAATATAATGTCCATCTTCCCTCTTAAACTCTGACTCAATAAAAATAGAAAATGTTCATTTATTCATTTTTTAAAAAAGAAGCATTTTTGAATCTCTTACACTATTCTTTGTCTTTAATTCTAGGCTTTTAAGTTACAATCAAAACAGATAAAATTATTGTCCTCAAGGAGTTCCCTGAGGATCTGATATTGTTACTGCTATGGCTCGGGTCACTGCTGTGGCTCAGGTTCGATTCCTGCCCTGGTAACTTCCACATGCCATGGGCGCAGCCAAAAAGAAAACTTCTTGTCCTCAAATAGCTTACGTTCTATGGAAAGGGATATATAATAAACTTATCTCTCTATATACTGGCAGATGAATTGATGTGTACATATTGTGATATATAAAGAAAAATAAAACACTAAAAAGTGTCAGGGGTGGGTAACTATTTTATATAGAAATGTCAGCAAAGCCCTTATCCAATAAGCCGCATTTGATCACAGACCAAAGGAAAGAAAAGAGCAGACCCAGAAGATACAAGGTCAAGGTCAAGGCCATGGTGACGTGAAGTCAGAGTGCAGGGAGCATGCTGAGTGCACCTGAGGCCAGCAAGAGTGGCACAGAGGGAGTGAGGAGGCGAGCCAAGGAGACCTGAGGACAGAGGTGGCGGATCACATGGGATTTTGTAGACAACGACAAAGACATTCGCACAGATGAGGACATGTGAGAAAATTCACAGAAGGTAAGTGACATGATCAGATTTAACACTTAACTGGATTTCTACATGGCTGCTGTATTGAGTATGAACTGGGGGAGGGATGGGCAAGAGCGGAAATGGAGAGACCAGCTGGGAGGCAGATGCAATAATGAATTAAAGGTGAGGAAGACAGGGCAGGGACAGGTGGGTGACAGTGGAGCAAATAAGAAGTAGTCAAGTCCTGGATATATTCCAACTTATTTCAAAGGTAGAAACATTAGAATGTGAGGATGTGCTGAATGTGGGCGATAAGAGAAGGCCAACCTATGGGTGCCTGGATGTGTAATTAACAGCGTGGGGAAGATGGAAAGAGCAGACTGGGATGGAGAAAGAAGGAGTTTGTTTTTTGATGTGCTGTCTAGATGTCTAATAGGTGGTTGGATAATAGGTCAAGTAAGTAGTGAGATTAATAAGTCTAGATGTCTTTGGGGGCCCATAAACTGGAGATGCTGAGTTGGTGGTTGGAGGTTGAGCTTAAAATTGGGAATGCCATTTGGACCATAGATATAAATTTGGGAGTTCTCAGAATTCATAAGATATTAAAATTTTAAGAATAAATGATTTTAATGATAGTTTCTAAAAAAGAGAAGAATGGATGAAATCTCTAAGGAGTAAGTAAAGGACTTCAGAGCAAGTTCAGCACTGGAGCAGGAAAGAGAACAGGTAGATAAATATGGTGATGAAATTGTGGTTTCGTTTTCTCAATATAGCAAGTAGAAGCTTATTACAGAACAGTGAAAACTGGAGGGCTTAGGGGAGAGAATAAACTGTAAGACAACCATCTATGAAAGTGGAAGATTTAATGGGCTGATGAAAAAAAACAGGGTTGACACCAGCATCAACAGCCTCGTTCAGTTTAGACTTTATAGAACTGACATGAAACCACAAGCTTGATTCCATTTTTCTTCAACCGTGTTCAGGTTTACAGGTGCTGATACAGAGTAAAGACTTTACTTTCACCAGAGTATTGCTTTCATTTTGTGCATTCAGGGGGAAAAGAGGACAGCATATTGAACCTTGATTTAAAAGAATGAAAATGATGGACACTAAATGGAACTACATGCCAAAGGTCATGAACATTGGGAGAAGCCATAATAAGATAATGCCATATAAGTTTCTGCAGAAAGAAAGAAGGGTTGGAATCCGATACCTGAAGAAATAAGTTGGAATAATAGGAGGTGCTGGTTAGAAGATGGAGAGTCTGGAACTCAATATGCAACAGCTGGTGATGATGAGGTGTAGAGTACCAATTTGGAGGGTTTTCATTGAAGTAAGAGTTATATAACTTCACTGAACTTCAAAACTATTAAGAGAAATATAAAACAAATGAACTTAAGTTAAAAAATCCACATGCCAATGCTCTAGCAGCTTTACTCATAAGCACTGATACTGGGGAAAAAACCAAATATAAATCATGAGTAAGTAGATGGTGGTATATCCATACAGTGGTACACCACTGGGGAATGAATAACAAACTATCATTACACAGAACGACATGGAAGAATCTCAAATGCATAATTCCAAGAGAAGGAAACCAATATTTACATACTCTATCATTCCTTTAAATGTGGAATTGTGGAAAAGGAAAAAAAAAATCACAGGGGTAGAAAAGCAATTAGCAGTGCCAGGGCTAGAAGGTGAATGGAGAGACGACGTAGGAAAGGACGACACTCTGGGGTGATGGAAATGTTCTCAACACTGCTGCTGGTGGTGACCACAGATCCCACTGAATTTGTCAAAATTTATTGGATTTACACTCACTGTGTGTAAATTATACCTTAATTCATCTCATAAAATCACAGGAAGTATAGTTTGTGGATATTACACTAATCCAGAATTATAATACATATGTACCACTAGGAAAAGTTACAATGAGTCAGGTGCTAAAATCTTGAAGGAATGAAGACCTGGGGGTTTGGAAATGATTTAAACCAATAATGTTAGCAAGATATTGTCTGAATCCAGGAGTTGAAAATCTGGGGAACTTTAGGGTAGAGTTATATAAAATAAATTTAAATCGAGGCTTTGGAAACAGTGGCAAGAAGGAAAGCTCCTTGAGCTGCATGAGGGGGAGGATATGTCAATAGCTGTGGTTTTGAAATTTCTGCGGAAGAAGAGTTCTCCAGGGTGAGTCAGATGCCAGTTAGAGTAAGAACAGTAACAATCTCATCTAAGGGATGAGATTGAGAATATAAGAGAATTTACTGGCGACTAATAGAGTGGAAGTATTTAGGATGTTGGTTGAATGGATGTAAGGTCAGTTGAAAAGTTTATAGAGTGAGAATCCAAGGGACACAGGCGTGTTGACCTTACGGCAGCAAGTGACTTTGACATCAGTGAACCACGGCAGGACTGTTACTGTGACTCTGAGCATTGGTGGGGAGGCAGGCGTAGGGGTCTTGCAGGAGAACCCAGAGCTCTGCAGGCCCCTCTGCTCCTGTGCTGACAATGCTGGCGGTGCAGAAAAAGGGACATCTTCCCAAGGTCACATGGGTGTTTCTGGTTAATGCACTGTCAATGCCTAATTCTTTGGTTTCTAACATTGGAAATTCACTTACTAAATACTGTTGAATGGATGGATAAAGGAAATAATAAGTTAGACATCAAGGAATCCTTTGTCTAATCACATTTTTCCACATATAGTCCTGATTTTTAGAATTCAATCTTATGTATGACAACAATCTTTCAATAAAGTACAAGTGTAAATCTCCCTGCTCATTTAGTTGTTTCATTCGTATTCATTCAGCTCAGTAAGCTGAAGGCCTACTAAATGGCTGCTGATGGACTGGGCTTGAAAGAACTCACAGGAGCCGAGATCGCTTCTCTTGGATAGAGAATAGGAGGTTCCTTATTCCTTCTTATTACGGTAGATGAATACACGCTCCAGGAGAGTGAAGTGTGCACTGTATATTCAAGCCAGCGGAACCCCTTGATCTGGGAGCTTGTTTACACCTTCCAATTTCTCTCGCTGATAGAGTGCTTTCAGAAAGAGAGGCAGTGCCAATGCAGGAAGCCAAGGGCAGACATCCCGGTGTCCATGATCAAGGGAACTTGACCAAATAATTAGTTCCAGTCCCTATCACAGCAACCTCGGGCTAGCTGGATCTCAGCGTTGTGAGCAAAGACAGGTCCAGGCATCCTCAGCTAATTTAGGCTGCAGGAGCTCTTTCACCCTCAGTTATTACAGCCATTCTCTCTGACATTTATTTGTTTTGCTTCTTCCAAGGATTCTCTCTCTTGCCATGATTGTATCCACCACCTTTCCTGGCTGTGCAGCCCTTCAAAAATTAAACACTGATAAATGTTTTAAGGATGAAAAGGAAAGCTGTTAAGAGCTGACATGAAATTTTCTCTTGTTTCCTTAAAGCTTGTTTGCTAGGGAATGAAGAGCTACAATTTACTTTAACGTGATCATGGGTTTTCACACCAACAGTGAATGCACAATTACTCTTGACTCTGGGAATGAGTTTGAAAAGAGAGACACAAAAAGGCAATCAACTGGGTGTCTTTGGCAGACAAAAGGAGAGCGATTCAGGAAGGACCAGAGGGCAGAGGGAATGGCTGCAGGAAAACACCCTCTACAGGATATGCCTGCAAGGCAGCTGAACCTTCTCTCTGGGCCTTCTTATTAAATAGTTCATCAGTGCTCAAATGTTCAATCACCCTGTTTGCCCTAATGTTAGAGCTCTGCCATCTAAGTCAGGGTTTGGTAAGGTATGAATCATGATATTAGCTGCCTGGAGTGTAAGCTGAAAAGAAGAACGATCTGGATTTTTTTCAGAGATGAGAAATAATAGGCATATTGTGATCTCAGGCAACTCTTTTAGCTTTGAGAAGCCTCAGGTATCTTCCTGGAAAGTTCAGAGATGCTCATCTCTAAAAGTCATTGTATGATCAATTGAAGTGAAACAAAATAAAATTAAATAGCATCACATAAAACAAGTATGGGGGGGTGCCAGAGTAGTGTTAATATAAAGAGTTCCTGCTTTAACACAGGGCAGAGCAAAGTTTGAATGTGCACTGTCGCTTACTAGCTGTGTGGCTTTCCTCAGGCCTCTTAACCTCGCTGAACGAGTTTCCTCCTATTGACTTAATTATTCTTATTTTGCAAAGTTGTTCTCAACATGTGGGAAAGAGATAAAATGCTTGGACAATGGATTTTGTCTAAAGAACTGCTTTCTAAAGTTTCTTGATGGTAAAAATCACTGGAAGCATTTGATATAATAGTAGGTTCTCATGTCTTCCTTTATGCAGAGTCTGATGTAGCAATTTAGGGTGGAATCTAGAGGTTGGAAACACTAGGTTAGAAGGATTTCGGGGCATTCCCATTGGGGCTCAGCAGAAAAGAATCCAACTAGTAGCCATGAGGATGCAGGTTCTATCCCTGGCCCCACTTAGTGGGTTAAGGATCTGGTATTGCCATGAGCTGTGGTGTAGGTTGCAGATTCAGCTCAGATCCCACATTTCTGTGGCTGTGGTACAGGCCAGCAGCTGCAGCTCCAATTCTACCCCTAGCCTGGGAACCTCCATATGCCGCCAGCGCAGCTCAAAAAAGACAATAAAGGGGGTGGGGTTGGGAAAGATTTCTGGAGAACGTGAGGTTTTAGCTGGTTTTGGAAAGCTGGTGGGACTTTGGAGACACAATTTATATGGAGGCTTTTTAAAGTAGAGGGAACAACAGGGCGTAGTCACAGAGATGGAAGTGTCCAGGGCACACTGAAAGGCCGGTGTGGTTAGAATGCAAACTGAAACAAGAAGGAATGGGCCTAAGAGTGGACCATTGTGCACCTGGCATAAAAATATGAACAGATCCAGTTCTCACCTGGGTAAAAACCAGAAAAGAGATAGCCTTTACTGGGACCACTGCATCTGCTAAACTTCCCCAGAATTTGTTAGGTGATTTAGATGAGGGATAAACTCATTTTATCACATAGACAGACTCACATTTCTGTACATGCATTCATTCTCCACACTTTCTTAGACGAAAACCCACGAGACCGGGCGGTGTTGCCATTAGCGGGTCATGAACAGGAACAACTATTTTGCTGTTTGGATCAACACCACCCCAACTACTTCCCTAAAAGTCCGACCAGCACACAGCACAACTTACATGGTTTATGCTTTTCTCTAAATACATCACACTTCTCTGGTGCCTGGAGCATCAGTGTCAGCCTTCAGTAAAATGTACACGAATGTATTTCGTCGGTGATTTACCTACAGGGATTCATCCCCGCCTTCTTGTTTAACTTCCACATTGAATTTAAATGTTTTATATTTATTTTCCACCAGTAATCATAAGCCTGAGGTCAATGAATGAATCTTGGGTAAAAGAATAAATGAGCTGGACCCATTCCAGAACCTAATTCATTTCCTGTAAGGAAGTCGGTAGCCTAGGGAATTGACAGTTTCACACCAATAGGATATATTTTTTTACTGCATAGACCTTCTTTCTATTAAAATTAATTTGAGACCAAGAGTAACTATCAGGGCACTTTTTGTTGTCACGGGTCCCACTCCAAGACAGAAATTCTTTAGGAAGCATCCTGGTATAGAGTGTTGAGTTATAACAAGAGATACCATCAGCCAGTAGATTTTAATATCTCCTAACTGGTTTTCCTGTCTTTAAATTGTTTTTTCTCACTCCCTCCCTTTTTTTTAAAAAATAGACTTTTTATTTTCTAGAGAAATTTTATGTTCACAGTAAAACTGTGCAGAAGGCAGTGAGGTTTCCCCTACACGAGCATAGCCTTCCCCAATGTCAATATTCCCACCAGAGCACTGATTGGTCAATACCGACCAATCACAAGCACTCACAGTCCTTAGCTTACATTAGAGTTCATTCTGGGTGTTGGGCATTTTAGGACTTTGGACACACACATCATGCATAATGATGAGTCTCCATCATTCTAATACTATATAAGGCGTTCTTGCAGCCCTGAAATCTATGCTTTGCCTCTTCATCTTCCCATCCCTTCTAAACCCTGGCAACTGCTGGTCTCTTTACTGGCTCCACACCTTTGCCTTTTCATAGGGTTGGAGACACATGGGATGTATCCTTTTCAAATTGGGTTGCTTTCACTTATTAATATCATTTGTGTCCTCCGTGTCTTTTTTGACTTGATAGCTCCTTTCCTTTTAGCACTGAATAATATCCCATTAAACTGATGTTTCTTAAAGAGTGATTTTATTTTAATTTTGTCTTTTTAGGGCCACGCCCACAGCATATGGAGTTTCCCAGCTAGGGGTCTAACTGGAGCTGTATCCACCGGCCTATGTCACAGCCAAAGCCACACCAGATCAGAGCCATATCTGTGACCTACACCGCAGCTCATGGCAATGCCAGATCCTTAACCCATTGAGCAAGGCCAGGGATCGAACCTGCAACCTCATGGTTCCTAGTCGGATTCGTTTCTGCTGCGCCATGATGGGAACTCTTAAATAGTGATTTTAGGTAGATATACTAACATAGAATTAAATAAATATTGACTTATGTGTAAGTTATTTCTAAGTTGTATTTTTAAATATTTCTGATTACACCAAAGTAAAATCTTCAGCAAGTAAGACTGCTACTGGCTTCCATTTTCCTACAGTGAAGTAAAGTTTCATTTTAACATAAAACATGCATAAGCAAAAACAAAAAAGAGTCCATGCAAATTAACAGTATAAATATAAGAGTAGAAGTTCACATAAATTTGATAACTCTTGAGGTTCATCTGACTGCAGCAACATTATAAAGGTCATCTCATAATAACAGGGGTTTAGGAAACTCTACAGCAAGAATAACTTTTAAAATCCCATTGTGATTGTTCTACACTCTTCTTAAAGCCTTTCATTGCAACCTCATCTTAGAATGCCTACCAGACCTTCCATTTCCGTCATCTTTTCCATTAAATCCACCAGCAAAACACCTCTGAAATCTGATTCAGTTTCGACTACCAGCCTAATCCAAGTCGCCATCATCTTCTACCTAAACATCGGCAAGAGTCTTCCAAATTCACTCTCTTCCTCTGTTCTTCCTACACCCCCAACCCAATCCAAGTAGCCAGAGTGGTCTCTCTGAATTTTCAGTAGCATCAGCTCACCTAAATTATAAGGTGATGGTCCCTTGTGAGCTCGTGGTGATCTTTCGGCTCTGAAAATCTTCTGATTACTGAGAAGAAAGGAATTGAACTAAGCATCAAAGAAAAAAAAAAGTGCATATGTTGTCTAGGCTCTCGACGTGGGCTTCCCTGATGTTTCCTCTGGATTAATTTGAGGTTCTGTATTTTTGGTAAGAACAACACAGAAGTGATGTGTTTTTCTCAGTGTTCCCCCAGCTAGCACAGGTCCACAGGCAAAGAGACTTTAAATCTGCCACAAGCTGCAAATGGAAAGGCACGATGCCAAATGCCAGCCCACATTGGTCTAATAAGCTACGATTCCACTGTGACAAGAGCTCCTATTATGCACCCACATTATCTCACGTCTGCCCTGCCTGAGGGTGTGAAGCCGCAGACTGTTTCCAACATCCAAGTAAAAAAGAGTGTATATACCTGTATAATGAATCACCTTGCCGTACAGCAGAAATTAACACAACACTGTATATCAACTGTACTTCAATTAAGAAAAATCCTGCTGGAGTTCCCTTTGTGGCTCAGTGGAAACAAATCCGACTAGGAACCATGAGGTTGTGGGTTTGATCCCGGGCCTTGCTCAGTGGGTTAAGAATCCAGTGCTGCCGTGAGCTGTAGTGTAGGTTGCAGACACAGCCCGGATCCTGTGTTGCTGTGTAGGCTGGCAGCTGTAGCTCCGATTTGACCTCTAGCCTGGGAACCTCCATATGCCGTGGATGGGTCGCTAAAAAAAAAGCAAAAAAGAAAGAAGAAAGAATAGATAGATCCTGGCAGAGTCCAAGGTGAGATGCATATTCCTGACTGGCTGTGTGACCACCACAAAGTGATATGAACACCCTCCCTCCCTCTTTTCTTCCTCCCTCCCTGCTTCCTTCCTTCCTCCCTCCCTCCCTGCTTCCTCCCTCCCTCTGCATCACTCTCTCTCTCTCCATGGGCATAGATTAATGTACTCTAACTGGCCTGTCTTAATCATTACAAGTGGTCACACTTGGGAAGGCACGTGGTCACTTAAGGCATATGCAGTAGGCACGTGTTTCACCTGATGTTGCCCTCCTGTCCTCCGAGGCCGCTGTAACGGCAGGGCAGCGGTCCAGCGGAGAGGACGCGGGAGGCTGACGTTTTGAGTGTGCTCTCGGTCTTCCTGGGGAAGAGTGTAGACACTCTGCTTTCATTCATTGAAATGGCTCAGTTCAGATCATCACTCATGTTGCTACTTGTGAAAAAAATCAATGACCAGTTCTCCGCTTTCCTGTTTCTAGACCCCTCAGCAGTGTTTGGTGAGCCGATCACTTCATCCTTCTTGAAACTCCATTTGATTATTTTACTTTATTCCATACTCCCTGGTTTTGTTCCAACCTCCTGTCAATTCCTCAGTTAGTATCTTTTCCTGGATCTTCCTCTTTTTTCCCCAAATGACCTAAATTCTA
This sequence comes from Phacochoerus africanus, assembly GCF_016906955.1. NCBI lineage: Eukaryota > Metazoa > Chordata > Mammalia > Artiodactyla > Suidae > Phacochoerus > Phacochoerus africanus. Next base: position 5,159,468 of record NC_062549.1, read on the forward strand.
GGAAATCTCTGTGCTGTACTGTCCACTTTTTTTTTAAACTTCTTTACCTCAGGGTCCTCTAGGTGATTCTGTACATTTCCTTGGTTTAAAATACTGTAAATAGGTTGAAGACTCAAATCTCCTTTCTCCATTGCAGAATTCTCCCTTGAGATCCAGAGGTATATACCCAATGCCTTCTCCAAACCTCTGCTTGGATTAATAATAAGAACCTCAAACTTTCTTTTTAAATTGAAGCATGTTGACTTACAAAATTATATTAAGAACCTCAAACTTAATATGTTAAATTAAAACACTGATTCTCTTCTCTGCATTTAATCTACTGCCTACAGATTTTCTCAGCTCAATAAATGTCACCATCAGTGTGCAGTTTCCTCGCATTCAATTAATCACGAAGTCTCCAAAATATATTCCAACTCTCAGCAGTTGACATAATTTCCACGACCAAAATCCAAGTCCAGAGCACATTCATGTCTTGGCCGTGGGATCCCAAGAGCCTCCAAACTCCTCTCTCCCATCCTGGTCTTGTTGTCCGCACAGGTGGCCTGAGGGACTTTTCAAGATGATGGATCGCATGATAACACTTGCCTAAAATGGCTTTAAAATCCTCCATGGAGGACATTAGCTTCTGCCTCATCTTCCACTGCAGCCCTTTCTACGCTGTCCTGGGCCATCATGGCTTTCATCTCGTCCCTCGGGTAGCGCAAACCTTCCTACCTAGAGACCGCTGCACTGGCTGTTACTTTTTCCTCATGATGCTCTTTTCTCTGTATTTGCATGGATATCACCTCATTATTCAAATCAGACTCCTCCGAAGAGGGTCTTTCCAGCTTTGGTAAAATAGTACCTCCTTCCTCCAACTTAGAATTTATACATTAGTGCCTTAAATCATTTTCCTTTGCCCATCTTTCTTTCCTGTTCATCCTGCTTCCTTTCCTTCCTTCCTTTACACTCCATTTTTCTTCTTTTTTTTTCATTCCTCCCCCTCCACTAAAGCTCCGCAGGAGCTGGAACCCTCTGGAGGTTCTATGTTAGTCCAGGGCACCCATAAAGCAAGTGCCGTGACAGAGTAGAGGCCTAGATCTTCTTAGGGGAAATACCTGTGTAAGGAAGTACAGAGACAACTGGAGAAGACCAGGAAACTCCCAGATGGTGATAAAAGCATGGCTCCCAGTGACCAAGAGAAGAAGAGAGAAGCATCCTAGACTTCTGGGTCATCCAGAGAAGGTCCAGCAGAGCCATCACATCCTTGAGCCAAAGTCAGCTGACAAAGGGAGTCAGCTGACTCCCAGAAAGGAGTCTGCCTCACCATCCACACCCCACACCTCACAGGTAGGATGCAGTCATGAGAAATGTGGCCTGAGTGCAGACACAGTGACTGATTCCAGAGCACAGCAGCAGGAGCCCTCCCTCAGTTAGATCCCCTTCAGGGGAAATCTGCCAGGTGCATTGTCTGGAGGCCAATGTAACCACCTTTTATTCAAGAATACAGCCAATTTTTGACATACAGTTGATGCTCAATAAATGGTCTTTTTTTTTTTTTTCCCCCAAGAGAGAGTTAGGAGAATATAACTCAGGGATAAGCAGGACCTTGCTCTCAAGCAGATCACCATCTAATGATAGAAATGGGCACATAAGCATTGCATTTAGGAGTTCCCCTTGTGGCTCAGTGGGGTAAGAACCTGACGCAGTATCTGTGAGGATGTGGGTTCAATCCCTGGCCTTGCTCAGTGGGTTAAGGATCCAGATTTGCCACAACAGCTCTGATTCTACCCCTGGCACTTCCCTATGTAGCAGGTGCAGCTTTAAAAAAATATGCAAGGCATTCAGAAAGAAGAGAAGGTTAACTCCTCCTAGGGAGGGCCCTGAAAATGACTGTGACAACCTAGAGAAGCCAAAACACATCAAAAAAGAGTACATGTAGGAGTTTCATGCGTAGTTTTACTCAGGGTGGAAGAGATTTGGTTGGACAATATTGACAAAAGCTGTGTCCTAACACTCTGTCTATTAGCCTCAGGCGTGATAGTCTAAGGAGGGATATCCATGTACTTTTTAAATGTATCAGGATGTTGGAGTTTCCACTACAGCAAAAGTGGGTTAAGACTTGTACTGAGGCAGCTTGGGTCACTGTTGAGGTACGGGTTTGATCCGTGGCCTGATACAGAGGGTTAAGGATATTACGTTGCTGCAACTGTGGCATAGGACCCTGGCCTGGGGACTTCCATATGCCACATGTACAGCTGAAAAAAGAGAAAAAAAAATGTGTCAAGATGTTAAAAAGAGATAACTGATAATATCGAATTTGTGAGAGTATATAATTGCACATATAGGAATGAGCCGGTTACCAATAGCTTTCAGATAATTTTCAGGAAACATGATAAATAAGATGCCATCAAAAGCTTGTTAAGTATGTTTGCCTCCATGAGTAAGAAGTCAAAAGCACATACCCCCAACATTTGAGAAGGCCTCAGGAGTAATAATAGCCAAAAACCAGTACCTTCTGGATGGCTACAATGAATAGGATGAGCTCAAAATTATAAAAGAATCAAGGAAATCTTATATATCACATTTTAACTAGAATTCCAGCTTTTTTTTTTTTTTTTTGGCTGCACCCATGGCACGCAGAAGTTCCTGAGCTAGGGATTGATCCTGTGCCACAGCAGCGACCCGAGCCACAGCAGTGACAATGCCACCCACTAGGCTACCAGGAACTTGTAGAATTCCATTTTTCAAGCACGTAATATAATTTATGGAATAGCATGCATATCAAAGAGGTAAAAAAAAAAAAGAAAAAAGCAACTCCTTAGTCTATTCACAGTAGAGTATCTTACTGGTAACTTTGTTTTTCCCTAAAGTGATCAGGTGTATTTTAGGGCCAGTTTGCCAAGATGGCACTTTCTCTTTCTAAGGGAAGAGTTCCCAGCCCTTTACTCAAAAGGGTGCTGCCCACCCATGGAGAGCACCAGAGTTGTCCCCACTCTGCACAATTCTGTCTTAAGGGGCAGTAAGCTGCCCTTTCATTAGGTTGGTTATCACTGCAAATTAGAGTCACCCGTGAGTGCACCCGACTATATTTACTCCACGGCAAATATTATTTAACCCCGTCTTCCCTTCTCTGTGACCTTCTGTTCGGTGATTTAATAGGAAAAAATGCCAGAGACTTATTTTTGTCTTTGGAATGAAGGAATTACGGGGCCCTGGGGAATAGCCGGCTATAGGGATTAATATGTTCTGGGCTCTCAGCCTGTTTACATCACGGATCAGAAGAAAACTAACTCAGATGGAAACGGTTGTAAAAATCAATCATTCCCAAAGGTTGAAATATCCAAAGCTTAATAATTGCCTCTGCCATTATTCACAGAATATACCAAAGCTTGCTTCTGCATAAATCAGTTTGGTCGCGTGGGTGCCAGTTCTTGGGAAGGAAGAGGCAGATATATTTTAAGAAATGACAGTATGGGCGCTTAAATGAATAGAGAACAGGAAGGAACTCGCAGAGTATTAGAAGCGAGTGAGGGGTACCATGAAGGTGTTCATTCATTCCGTAAATATCCAACTCTTCCTACCACGGCCCGGGCACAAAGTCCCCAAAGGGAAAGATGACCAACTGCCTCAGCCAACACGCTTGGACTTGGGGGGCCACGCTCCAGGCCACACCATCAACGAGGGCTGAAAAACCAGCCCTTGCATTGCAATGACTCCTGCATTAATAAGGTACAAGTGTGGGAGGGCTTATGATGCTTGCAGGCACATCAAAGAATTATTTCATTTGGGCAAGAGGCTCCTTGGCTGCTTCTGAAAACCACTTCACGAACATCTGTATTAATAACGACAATGCATACAGGTTCCTCCGATGCCGACCCAGCCTCTGCACACTGAGTTCACGTTCGGTTTCTCACTCAAGTTCCACAACAGCTTATGGGGTGTCCCACCCATGTCACCACCTCCTAACCCTGGGTCTGCCTACAGCTTTCCATTCAGGAACTTGTCCCTCTGTCCAAGGGCTTTCTCCAGCTGCAGGTCCTGGGTTAGCCTGCTTGTGGGGGGAGAGGCAGAAAGACTAGAAGTTCCGGGTACTTAACATCCTCCAGAGCAGCCTTCAGTCCGTTGACAGCTGGGGTTTGGTAGATAACTGACCCAGTGTTATTCTCACCTCTGTGGAGGGACAAAACGCAAGGGCTCCCATGCAGCTTCCCACTGAATGCCAGTCACCTGTTTATTAATGTACCCTCTCCTGGCTTTGCTCACTTCCTCGTCTGCCCTCCACCCCACCCTCCATCAAGGATCCAGAGATTCCCTCCCAGAGAAACTGCCCATAATGACAAGCAGGACTTAACACTATTTTGGGGGGAGCCTGACGTGAGACATTCAGTATATAGGCAAGTAGCACTACATTCATGTCAGACATGAAACACAGACACAGAGCAATGAAGCAAACTGTTAATAGAGGCAGGCGCAGAATTCAGAACTATGATCTTCTGAGAAATAAATAATTGTCATAATCCCCTAACACATAAACTCTGGAAGGTCCAACTCTTAAGACCCTCTCACTGCGAGGTATAGTCAAATTGTTGTTTAAAAATGTGTGATCACGTGATCAGAGCACCATGGGACATCTGTCGGTTTGGGAAAGTCAGACGATCGGGTCGTGTTCATTAAAGCCTGGGAGTCCAGGCACAGCCCCTCCTAGACAAGGCTTCCCTCTGCCTAAGGTGCTGATCGTATCAAGAAGATGCAACTCGTGGGAGGAACAGGGACTGGAGAGTGAGGTCCTGTTTCTTTGATAACCTTTGTCGTGTACAGACAGCAATGTCCTCGGCCGTATCGCCTTCTCTTCAGCTGAGCAAAGACATTAAGAAAGCGCTTCTCTGCCCACCTGCCAGGTAGTTACGGAGCATCAACTCTGCGGCAGGAGCCAGCCAGATGGATTCGGTAGGGCTGGGGGTGGAAGATGGGGAAGGCTGGTCTGCGTCGGTCAGCGGGTAGCCTGCTATGGTCCCTGGGGTGGCCCCAAGGTGTGGTCACCCGAAAGCGGGCGTGGCCTTGCTCTGACCTCAGAGGGTGGCTGTGCAAGCGAAGGACTTACGACGGAACGGCCCTCAGGGCAGGCCCGGCTCCCCGTCATGCCTCGGAAAGTGGTCACCCTGTGCAAGTACGTCAGGGCTCTGGAATTTCTCCAGCCTTCTCAGTCTCTAAGCGTGTTGGAGCACATCATCCCTCATCACACTTGAAACACACACGTGACTGTGCACACGCTCACACACACACACACGTGACTGTGTGAGGTGAGGGGTGTATTAGTGAACTGATTTATGGTGACAGTTGCACAATGTATATGAACTCATCTTGTACACGTTCAATATGTACCATATTTTGTCTGTTATACGCCATGAAACTGGAAGGAAAAAAACCAAAAACCACTGGAAAGAACAAGGAGCAGTTCTGAGAGCAGAGTCCACCGAGGTGGATGCCGCGCATGAGCCAGACTTGGGCCAGGTTCCCAGCACGTGTAAGTAACACCATGTGGTTCACGCTTGTTGCCAAGTTCCCTTGAGGGTTGAGAGGCTGGTGCCCTGCAGTGACCTTGGCGGGGTGGGGGGGGAGAGGTGAGGTCGGGAGCAGGCTCTGTCATAGGGTAGAAGCTGCTTTGAAAGTCAGGCTGGGAACAGCCCCAGAGGGTTTGCTCTCCGTTTTGTTACCGCCATGGCCATCCAGAAGGTGGCTTTTCAAATCAGAGTCATAGCTCGAGTTCGAACTGGATTCCAGGCCCATAAAACTTGTTCAATTGGTGATATTAGGAAAGGATAGCAAAAAAAAAAAAAGAAAAAAGAAAAAACCACCGGATACTATAAGACGTTAAAAATAAGATCAGCAGGTGGAGCACCTTAAGGTTATGGGAGCAGTACCCTCTGGTTTCTTGTAGGCTTCGTGTTTTTGCCTGTAACTTCAACAGTTTAAGGCCAGCTTACCCAAATGTTAAACCCTGGTGTTATGTATTAGCTATCTGTTGTCGTGTAATAAATTAGACCAGATGCTGGTGGCATAAAACACTGGTACCCATTCATCATCCCACATACTTCCTGTGGGTCAGGAGAAAAGCCAGAAGAGGTAGCAGTGAATTTTCCTTCTGTACATTTTTATCCGTTTTGAGTTCTGACTGCGTGACTTACTTAGTATTCAACATTAGCCACGTCATTTTCTTTAAACAGGAGAAATCGATCACAACCCCTTCCCACCTCAGCCTCCCTGATGGTACGGCTGAATTTTTAACCGATAACACTTCCAGCTCATAGATGCTGCTCTCAATACCTCACATCAGGTTAAGTCATTCAATTGTCTTCTCCTTGTGAGGTCAGCCTGCATTATTGCTTTTCCTTTAAATGTGAGACGACTGAGTCACAGAGGAATCAAGGAAGGAATTTAGCCAGGATTCTACATTCAGAGAAGTAACAAGCAGATTTGAACCCAGGCTTTCTGGCCCCAAATCTCACACCCAAACCTTTATTCTAAACTTCCAAAGCAAATGGATGCTGCAGACATAAGCCCTTGTTACATTTCAGAGTTTAAAGGGGAGAATTCCCTGTGGTTGAAACGGCTCTCCCAGGATGGCGCTCAACCAGAGATGGATCCTGCCTGGATTATCCTGCTCACCCGGCTTTGCTTTGGGAAGGATTTTCTAGTTTACAGCAACTTGGTGGGATTTTCATGGGGTGGAGGGAGTGCAATAAAACTGAGCATGGTCTCTTTTTTCGATATTTATTTATTTAGGGAGTATGCTGTCCCTGAAAGGTGTTTGTCTTAATCCATTGTCATTTCCAGTCAATTTATGATGCAGGGGGTGAGCTGTGGACAGTTAAATCAATGCCAATTATGACTGAGTGCCTGTGTGGAGGTTCAATTGTCCAGAATGCTGTACCGTCCTCAATTTACGGCCTCGTTGCTGGAGAAAATCTGAAATTCTCTTTCAACGCCGTCGCCCTTAATTATAATCTTTCAGAGGCGTTAGAGATGATGGCACCCGTGTCTTTCACACTAAATTGCTGAGTACAAGACAACTCCGCTTGCTTTCATGGGCCCCAGGAAAATAAGCGCCTGGCAGCATCCTCTCAAGGGTCCCCGCTGCACAGAGAGCTTGTTTAGAGAAAGGATGTGCCTCACGTGCTGGGGCAAGGACCACAGCGCCCGCGATGATGGGAGAAGGAGGAGGAAACACCTGTGGCTCCTCCACCCCCCACTACACAGGTATGCAAGCAGAGTGATGGCAAAGAAGGTTCTTCGGGTTCTTTGGGGTTCTTATTTTGTTTATTTCTCAGGTCAGTCTCCCAAAGCAACAGAAATAAAAGCAAAAATAAACCAATGGCATCTAATTAAACTGACAAGCTTTTGCATAGCAAAGGAAGCCAAAAAGAAAACAAAAAGACAACTTACAGAATGGGAGAAAATAGTTTCAAGTGATGCAAGTGACAAGGGCTTAATCTCTAGAATATACAAGCAACTGATACAACTCAACAGCAAAAAAGCCAACAACCCAATGGAAAAATGGGCAAAAGACCAAAATAGGCATTTCTCCAAGGAAGCTATACAGATGGTCAACAAGCACACGAAAAACTTTTCAACATCCCTGATTATTAGAGAAATGCAAATCAAAGCTACCATGAGGTACCACCTCACACCAGTCAGAATGGCCAACATTAATAAGTCCACAAATAACAAATGCTGGAGGAAGTGTGGAGAAAAGGGAACCCTCTTGCACTGTTGGGAATGTAAATTGATAAAACCACTATGGAGAACCGTATGGGAGTACCTTAGAAAACTATACATAGAACTACCATATGACCCAGCAATCCCACTCTTGGTCATATATCTGGACAAAACTTTCCTTAAAAAAGACACATGCACCCGCATGTTCATTGCAGCACTATTCACAATAGCCGAGACATGGAAACAACCCAAATGTCCATTGACAGATGATTGGATTAGGAAGATGTGGTATATATACACAATGGAATACTACTCAGCCATAAAAAAGAATGACATAATGCCATTTGCAGCAATACGGATGGAACTAGAGACTCTCATACTGAGTGAAGTGAGTCAGAAAGAGAAAGACAAACACCATATGCTATCACTCATATCTGGTATCTAATGTACAGCACAAATGAACCTTTCCACAGAAAAGAAAATCATGGACTTGGAGAATAGACTTGTGGTTGCCAAGGGGGAGGGGGAGGGAGTGGGAGAGATTGGGAGCTTGGGGTTAATCGATGCTTTTGGAATGGACTAACAATGAGATCCTGCTGTGTAGCACTGAGAACTATGTCTAGATACTTACAGTGCAGCATAACAATGGGAGAAAAAATTATGTATACATGTATGTATAACTGGGTCCTTATGCTGTACAGTGGAAAAAAAAGTATGCTGGGGAAAATAACAATAAAAAATTATCTATCAAAAAAATTAAAACCTTAGATACATAACAAAAAAAAAAGAAAGAAAAGAAGAGACACTCAGACTTTTCTTAAGACTGTTTTGGTCATAGGGGCCCTGAATTATTTTTGTGCACATATGAATATTTTTGGCTTGTTTTGCTTTGTGTTTTTTTGTTTGGACTTGTTTTCTAGTGTTTTAGCACAAGAGCGGAAAAAAAATGCTATAGGGAAGAGGTTTACATCCTCCGGAAGATGACCTCTTGTGTCTAACATGCCCTGTCTTGGAGTTCCCTGGTAGCCTAGGGCTTAAGGAGCCGGTAACATCACTGCTGTGGGCATGGGTTTGATCCCTGGCCTGGGAACTTCAGTGTGCTGCAGGCACAGCCTAAATAAATAAATAAATAAATAAACCCCTGTCTTCCGGCAACCTCATCCCCTGCCCCAAGCCCCACTGGGTCGATCCCTACCTACTGCTCTTTTAAGAAAAAAAACGAGGTCCTTGCCTCACCCACAGGGCCTCCCCAGGAGTCCTCCCATCCTGAGAAACCTCTTCATGACACTGCTGAGCCTCCTGTTTGCTTGCTCCTAAGATCCTCGGCCCAACCTCCTAAAGCGTTTAGGAAAAGGAGATCATTTCTCTGCGGGAGGCATGGTGAGGCAGAGCTTTATTTTCCCGGGAGGTGAGATCACAAGAGAAGAGAGTCCAGGGGTGAGAAGAGAAAAGAGATGGAGGAAGAGGAGCTTTGCTGTCTCTGAGCCAAATCGAAGATCTGGTGGAGGAACTGGTGGTGAGAAAGGACTGATGACCACAAGACTGTCTTAAAAATTAACCTAGGCTGGGCTCTCATCATCCTGTTTCCTGTCTTATGTGTTTGTCCGATGACTTTGCTTTATGGTTCCTGATGGGCCCTCCCAGTGGCACCTTCCATCATAGACAGGAAGTCTGTGCTGTGCTTTTTTCAGAGAAACACACTGGAGGCCTGGGTTTGGTTCTCTGCCTTTTTTTTTTTTTTTTTTTTGGCTGTGCCTACAGCAGGTGGAAGTCCTCAGGCCAGGGATCAAACCCAAGCCCCAGCAGTGACCTAAGCCATGGCAGTGACAACACCAGATCCTTCACCCACTGTGCCACAAGGGAACTCCAGTTCTCCGTCTTTGTGATGAGGGACAGAGACGGCAGAAGTCACCCGTGAGCCTGGAGGCGGGACATGGGGGTTGGCATCTTTGAACACGTCCCACAAACTCAAAGAGGCCCTTGAAGGCAGAGAGTCTGAGAAGGAAGAAACGTTATTTGCAGGTCAATGGCCATGCCAATCTCAGCTGATAATCTCGGTTCTGCAAGCAGTGGTGGCATAAAACCTGAATGTGGCTTTGACATTAGTCAGCCCAATGCTTTGTTTCCTTCAAAACGTTCCTCTTACTAAATGTGTGACTTTGAATATATTGCACAGCTGTCTCGGGCTCTGTCTGATCACCTGCACGGGGGCATATTAAAATCTCACTCTCAGAGCCGCTGTGATGATGAATTGTGAGAGATGTGTGGGTGGGAAGTAGCTGTCAGGGATCTTTTTTATTTGTCCAAAGTGTGAAGGAAAGAACACAATTGTTAAAGAACTTAGAATCCCTTTCCACATCCCAATACCCTGACTATGCTTTGAAAAGTTACCCTCGAAGCGTGTTTTCAACTGCATGAATCCTTTTACTATGAGTCATGTTCACAGTACACCTCGCCCAGCCTGGGGAGCCATGGTTCTGATATCACAAGCTGTTCTTAATTCCTCTGCAGGGAGAAAACCCCATGCATATATGATGGGACGAAAGAAAGGGAACTTGAGTTGACTCTGAAATAATGGGGAAAAGCATACCATCCTAGACGCTAAAGAAGAAAAGGGGAAGGCGTGCTTAAGACAAGGGCCATGAAAAAGGTGGAATTTAAATTTTCTGTGAGTTTTTCAAATTCTCTGTGATTTGCGACATGTGGGGCCTGGCACGACCCATCCTCTTGTTTTATTAAAAAGCAGAGGGTTTTTTCATTTCAGTTGAGTTGTGGATCATTTTTTAGTTTTCTGAAGAAACTGAAATCTCCGTGGGGATTAAAAACCACTACTAAGGGCTAAACCATAGGTCCCCCCCTGCCCCCGACCCCTGCCCACATGCTGCCTCCAAAAATCACATGCTGAGGTCCAAACCCCAGGACCTCCCAGTATGACTCGTCTCTACCGTAGTCACTAAATTAAAATGAAGTCTTCAGGGAAACTGGGACACAGACATAAGGTGATGTGGAGATACTAGGAAGCCGGCATCTACAAGCTAAAGTGGGAGGCCTGGGATAGACCCTTCCCTCATGACCCTCGGAAGAGGCTCCCCACAGCTTGACCTCAGATGTCCAGCCTCCAGAACCGGGAGAAAATCAGTTTCCATTACTCCAGCCCCCCTGTGATGCTTTGTGGGGCATTCCTATCACACTAATACAGTCATGAAACAGCACAAACATAATCCTTTTCAGCCCTTTCTAATTCCACTAAGCTTATGCAGAGATAAAAACCCATAGACAGCTTGTTAGCCCTCAGAGTCCTGATTTCCCCATTTGTAAACTGAGTCAGTGGCACTAAATAAGTTCCCCAATATTTGCGAAATTTCATTATATGGCACTACTTGCCAGTAGGCAAATTTATTAAATTCGTTCATGGAAATTTGTGGAACGAACCTGATACCTGAATGGTATAAACTTTTTGAATTGCCTCCTTGTCTGCCAGAGAAGCATCTGCTTGTGTGCAAGAGCACAGACATGGCATACCATAGGTTCAAGAGGTTTGGTCGACATGAGAACCAAGGTTTTGGAGTTATCCTTCCCCAGGAAACCCTGCTCCCTCCTCTAATTAGCTGTGCGACTTGGTTAGGTGACATAATATTGCGAATCATGTTTCTTCATCTGTAAAGTGGCAACAAAGAAACTGCCATTTCCAACCATTATGAGGGTCAAAGAAAGTACCTTATATGAGTATCTCACCAATGTCTGCCACTGACAAGACTTAAATGGCCTCTGGCTTTCTTTTCTTTTCCTTTCCTTCCTTCTCCTTTTTTTCTTTTTTGTCTTTTTAGGCCTGTACAGGCATCACATGGAGGTTCCCAGGCTAGGGGTCAAATCGGAGCTGTTGCCGCTGGCCTACACCACAGCCACAGCAACACCAGATCTGAGCCACATCTGTGACCTACACTGCAGCTCATGGCAACACCAGATCCTTAACCCACTGATCGAGGCCAGGGATCGAACCTGCATCCTCATGGATCCTAGTCAGATTCGTTTCTGCTGAGCCACGATGGGAACGCCAGCTTCTAGGTTTCTTTGCTGCCACTTGGAACAGCACTGTTGGTCCTGGAAGAGGGTCCAGGGTAGAGTCCTTCTTGGCAGGTATTTGTCTGGGCTTGGAGTTCATTCACTCCTTTAAGCTCATGCTTACTTTGAAGTTACTATGCTCTGTGTTAGAACATAGCTGTTGAATGTCCCCAGTGACCTGTTCGTAGCCCTCGCTCCAAAGAGCTTGGAAAGTCCAAAGGGTCCTAGAATCCGTGTCACGGTACAATGAGGAAAGGGGGGGGGATGTGCTTGCTGATCTGACTCTGAAGCCATCATGTGAGTAAATTCACGTCATTCGTCAGGTTTGACCTTCTTTGATGCCATCGGCCTGAAACATTTTGCGGTAGACTGTTCTGTGATTTTAAATAAATGTTTTACAGCACAGAAAGGTATTCGTTGTGAACACTGTTGAATGGTTATCTAAGAACAAGAGATTCGATTCATAAATTTTCAGCTCTAAAATTAAAGATGCTTCTTGAGTGGATAAGAAGAGAGGAGAGAACTTAAATAGAATCCTTAATCCATGTGCTGAGTCATTAATTCTAATAGAAGATGCCTCTTTCGATTAGGCAAGGCATTTTTTAGACAACCCAGGCAGTGTCACCTGAAAGCTTTTAGAATCCAGCAGTAGGCAACTAGCAGGTATTCTATTTCGCATGTTTCTTTGGGGCTTGCAGGTGACAGAGTGTGAGGAACCACACACTCTGATAGATGCAGTCACAATTTTGGTCGTTCACCTGTTCATTCCATCTGCTTGATCATTTTCTCCATTCAGATATCCATTTTTTCCCTTCTTCTTTGAAAAGCTATCTTCCAATGGTATACTAAGTTGTGGTTTATAAAATGCATAAGTACTCAAGAAGCCCACACTATCGATAAATACAAAATGAAAAAAAAAAAGTGAAAGCTGGGCTAATACATGGATCCTTCCTAAATGCGGATGCGATGGGAAGATTCACACAGGACCTGGGCTCTGACAGGTGGTAAAGGATCCTCAGTCTTAAAGAAAAGATGTGGCATGCATGTAGGGTCACTTATTTCAAAGACAACAGGGATACGAAATATACTCATTAATAACTGAATTAAGGAAAAACAGTCTTTGGGGCTTTGGGGATGACAGAGAAGAAGATGTCACCATTCTTACCCTCAGGGGGCTCACAATCCTGGGAGCCGTGTCCACATACGTGCTGAGCGCCCTCTCTGTCATGACCGACTTACACCAGAATGCTTTGTAAAGGGCATTTCCTACATGTCAAGCGTTACAAATGAAGCCTTTTGTTTAGCCCTTGTTTTCTGAATTGGCACTCTAAACCCTATTTGCCAGAACTCTTTAAATTTTATTTTTAATTTCAGAACAATTTTAAATTTACAAATAATCATGGAGCAAACACAAAAAGCTCCCCCATATTCTGCACAGTTTCCCCATTCCTAACGTGTGACATGAGAATAGTACATCTGTTGCAATGAATAAAGACTGAGATTAATAGTACATTGTTCTTCTCCAAAGTCTGTTGTTGTTGGTTTTTTTTTTTCCAGATTTCCTTAGTTTTTTACCTAATGTCCATTTTCTGCTCCAGGATTCCATTCAAGACGTTAAATTATGTTTAGCTCCTACATCTTCTTAGGCTCCTCTTTTCAAAACCTGATTTTCACATTTTCCTTTTGATGAACATGACAGTTTTGAGGACTGCAGATCAACTACGTTGTAGACTGTCCCCTCCCTGGAATTGGTCTCACGTTTTCCTCATAAGGAGTTACGGGCTTGGCAGAGGAAGACCACAGAGGTAAAATGTCCTTTTCATCACATGAAATGAACGGTATATATTACCAAAGTGGCCACTGTCATTGATGTTGACCTGGTCCCTTGGCCGGGGTAGTTTTCATCAGGTTTCGCTTCCCTCCCTTTCGAACTGTACTTTGGGGAGGAGATCACGCTGCCCAGCCCACAGGGAAGGAGTCAGGGGTTATGCTTTACCTCCTTGAGAGGAAATTATCCACACCAATTACTTGGACTTCTTCTTGGGCGATTTGTCTCTGCTCCACTAACTGCTGGGAACTCTTTCATTCTGCTTTTTGGTCCCTTTCACAGGAGTTAGCATAAATAGCAGTATGAACACGACTTTTTTTTTTTTTAGCACTTACTTTCTGGCAGGATAAGATGCACCCCTAAGTATTTTTATTCTTTTTCTGTAGATGTGAAAATTGAGGCTCTGAGAGATTTTGTGATACGACAAAATATCCCTTAGTAAAGAATGTTTCTAACTCATGCCTGTGTGGCTTCAGAATTACCATGTTTTAACATTACAATATCCTACATGTGAAAGACTATGGGATAAGGTTTTTGACCTAAGACCATTTAAAAAGAATAAGACAAAAATTTTGATTTCTGAAGGTTTATGATGTATTCAGCTCTATATGTTTGAAGGTAATAAAATGTAAGGTACCATGTTCCTGGACAGCAGTTTATTCGTGCAGCTCATATGGCTGAGCACCTACCCTTGTCCACAAGCTCTGATGAAGCTGTGGTGGGGGGGGACTCTAAGGGTGAGTGGAGACAGTCAAGGAGTCTGCTGTCCTAAGAGGAAAGATTAGGGTCATGTGACATCAACTGGGCCACCGCACGAAGACTTTAGGATTACAAATACACTTAGCTCCTGGGGAGATCTGAAGTCTGAAATTGGAGTCACTGGGCTAAAATCACAGCTTCATCAGGACAGTTCCTTCAGGAGGCGCTAAGGCGTTATTCATCTCCTTGCCTTTTCTCCTTGGCTTAAGGCTCCTTCCCTCACCTAAGTGAAAATTCCCAGGCCAGGGATCAAACCTATACCATAGCGTTGACCTGAACCACAGCTGTGACAATGCAGTGTCCTTAACCTGCTGAGCTACCAGGGAACTCTTGGATATGTCTTTAGTTGTCACAAGTAGAGGTGCTACTAGAATTCAGTGGGTGAAGACCAGGGATGCTGCTAAACATCCTACAATGCACGGGACGTCCCAGCACAACAAAGAATTGTTGAGCTCCCAAGCTAAATAGTTGAAAGGATGAGAAACACTGATTTAGAAAAACAGATAGTGGCAGGAAAAGAGATTAACATAAGGCCATAACTGCTATGATGGTAATATGTATAATTTGCAGAGGGAGTACATCCTTTGATTGCTCTGAATAGTGATATGCAAGATGAGATATAAAGGATGCAGAGGCTCCTAATTAAACTAACTGTGGGAGACTCTTACAAAGACACGAGGATGGGTGTGTGAATTCATCCTGGAATGACATGGTGTGTCCTGTGAATCTTCGAGAGCTTGAGTACTGCTCCGTATAAAGTAAGTGATGGGTGAAAAGTGTACATTTTGGGAAATGTAGTTTTAGATCAAGTGTTCGCTGGACCACGGACACTGTGCTGGGGCAACAGGAAACCTCTCAGGGTTTAATAAATATGGAGATTTTAAGGTAGAAGTTAGATTAATGCTTACAGTTATTTCTCCTTTCTTAATGAAAAAAAAGCACATCAAACATTCTGAATGTATCAACAACATTATTTTTATCAACAGGTCCCCAGATCTTGGAATTTTCCAGGAGATCCTAAAGATGATCTAAGCTAAGTCTCTTAATGTTATATTTTCTAGTTTTTCTGACATATTTCAGAATACAAGACCCCTTCATATCCTTACATCTGTTGTTCATACAACACACTTGTAAGCTCTGCAGAGGTGAGACTATTTTACAGGTAAAACAAAACAAAACAAAACCACGAATTGATTTATTGCAATTTGTTATGTCATCATCCTCTAGCTGCTACCAAGGCATCACTTTCACACAGTGGTTATGAATTATTGTCCACACAGTCAGAATGAGTTTCAGAAATTTTAGCGAAAACAGCTCCTGATGAGGAATGCAGAAAAAGAGGAGGCGCCAGAGTCCGCAGAGGGACTTCTTCTTCAAGTCTTCAAGTTTCTACATGGCTCCTGATTTTCCTGTAGTGTTGAGCAAGCAGTATGTAATCTCTTTTACAAATGAGTTGCTTAAAACAATATGGTTTTTACTTCCGCACAGTATTTGTCATTGTGGAGACTCGATGCAATAATATCTCTTTAAATCTATTTACGCAAAGCTTATTGAGTGCTGGAAGGTACCAAGCAGTACTTTTCAAGTTGAGAATTTTAAAATGAACAAAAGCTGGTCCAGGCCTTTGAGAGGTCACAATTTAATTGGGGAGACATACTTGAAGATAAATAGTTTTGAAGTCCTATCCATCATGGTGACTCTAAAGATGCTGGGCGTGGTGCTGCGGGGACATATAGGAGGCCACACGCATGATCAGTCAATCTTCCTGGAGGAGGGGAGGCTGAGCTGAGCCCTCAAGATGTGAAGATGTTGCAGGAAGGGGGACCCCTTCTAGGGCCCAAGGTGGGGCTCCTGTCCAACCCTCAGAAATGAACTGTCCGAGGAGACACACATGCTGACAAAGCAAAAGACTATTGGGAAGGGGCGCCCAGGCAAGAGCAGCAGGGTAAGGGGACCCAGGAGAACTGCTCTGCCACGTGGCTCGCAGCCTCTGGTTTTCTGGGATTGGGGTTGGTTTCCAGGTTGTTTCTGGCCAATCTTTTTGCTCAATTTATATTGGTCTGACTCAGGGTCTTTCCTGGTAGCACCTGCATCTTGGCCAAGACAGATTCAGCGCCAAGGATCCTGGGGGGGTTGGTGGTCTCTTCCCTCCTAGTAGCTCCCCCCATGTTCTCCTGGGTAGTCTTTGGGGCAGCCTGTTCCTTATCAGGGCCTCCTGTTCTGAGACAACCCATGCAAGTGGCTACTTACTATCATGCCTGGTCAAGGTGCGCCCACGGGGTTTGGTCAACAGCTCCCGAGCAAAACCATGCATCATTCACAGATGACAGGGAATTCGGATCAGTGAGGAAATAAGAAACCTGCTCTTTGTAGGGAAAGGATGTAGACACTACTCTAGTCTGCTAGGTCTGCAGGAACAAAGTACCACGGACCGACGTAAACAACAGAAAGTTCATTTCCTCGAGCTTCTGGAGGCTGAAAGTCTAAGATCAAGTGCTGGAAAATTCGGCCTTTGGTCAGAGGACTCTTCCCAGCTTCCAGATGACCACATTCTTGCTGTGACCTTGCATATGCTCTCTTCCATGCACACATGGACACAGAGAGTTCCCAGTGTCTCTTCCTCTTCTTCTTAGGACACCAATCTTATTGGGTTAAGGACCCACCTTTCTGACCTCGTTTAACCTTCATTTCCTCCCTAAAGACACTATCTCCTTGGTAGAGTCACATCAGGTGTTAGGTTCCAACATAGGAAATATGAAAGGGGACACGATTCAATTCATAACTGCCACTTAGATTTAGGAAATGGAACAAAACATGGAGCCTGAATAACCCGAAGGCTCAGCTACTGTAGAGTTTTGCAAAGAATCACAGGAGAGTTGAGTAAAAATGAGTTGTCACGGGTTGGAAGTGCAGTGGGTCGGCTGTGAAATTTCTGGGGGAGCTGTGCCCACAGCCTCTGAGCAGGGCAGAAAGCCCGAGGATTCTGCTGTAGTTCATCAAAATTCCACGACGAAACGGAAGCCCAAACAAATCAGGAGATGCTCATACATCCCGCAGGGCAACAGATGATGCCCCAGGCACAGCATGCATGAAACAGACTCTGGGAGAGAAAAAAAATGAGTACCAACAACATTTTAATTACCCTTCCTTACGCTTAGTGCTATAAATGTCTCCTGCTGCGATGGTGTGCTGGTAATGGCTTATAAGACTTCTGTCCTCTGAGGAAAGCACTCCGAATCTGCCTTGATTTTTTAGAACAAAGACTGTGTCTTGAAGATGGTATAACCGTCCTTGAATTTAGTCAGTTTTCTACTTTTCAGGCCAAAACTTTTAAACATGAAATTAGGTAACAGCCTTTTCAAAAACCTTTAATAATTGTACGTGCCTGACGAGGTGCAGTGAGTGGTGGAACTGGAGCACAGTATTACTGGAGACAGAAATATTAAATACAGTTTGGTGACCGCCTCTGACCATGATTCTCTGGAATTTGCTTAAGCGCTTTGAGCCTCAATCCTTTCACCTGTGAAATGGGAACAGCAGTGTCCAGTTTACAAATCTGGGCTGGCAATCCCAGGAGCCTGTGTTGTAGGGGAGCAAAACTGCTACCCCCAAGTGTCTCTCTGCTACACAGATTATCTCCAGCAGAAAATAATCAAGGCCCAAAAGACTCAGGAAGACACTTTTGTCTTCTCCTTAACTGCCTGAAACAATTTAGATGGAGGGTCTGTTGGGGAAGAGAGCAGTCTATCACTGAGATAGCTGCGAAAGATCTGAGCAAGGTGTCAGGGGCGGGGGAGGGGGGGGGACAAGCCAGGGCCTACAGATCCGTGTCCCCTCTGTGTCCCACTGTCTCTGCCTGCCCAGCATTTGCTTTCTGCAGTCTCAAATCTCAGTCCCCAACAGCCTCTTTTGTCCTTAGTTGAGGATAGCATTTCACACGAGGATTTCAGCCATTCTCAAGTTATTCACTTTTCCCAGCTCCCTCCCAGGCGCACAGGTTATTAACCTTCCGTTTGATTTTCCCCTGTTAATCTAGCACATGTCGACTGCATTCTTAGACCAGCCAGAAGGACCTGGAAGAGTAGAGGATATCTTCTTCCTCCCGGACAGCATACATCAAGTCCTTGGCCAAGCTCTAGCCACATCTATAGCAAGAGCCCTAAACTGTCCTTCAGAGAGAAATGCGACGGTCTTTGAATTTGGCCAAGGTGAAGAGGAACGAGGATTCTGAGGCTCAGGACAGAATTCTCTGCTGGGAGAAGTACAGGCTTGGATCAGGCACCAATTTCAATCTTAAATCCTTTCTTACTGGAGATACAATTTGGCATTTTTCTTAATCTCGCTAAGCTTTAACCTAACGTGAATCATGAATTTTCTTCACATGAGCATACAAATATAGTCTTCTCTGGTTAATATGAGAATGAGTGGATCGATCTATCATCTAGAACTAAGATGGAGTAACTTCAAGAAATGGTAGTTTCTTTACTCTCTTTTATGTGCAGCTCAGCCAAGATAGAAGACATTCCAGAACTTTGGGATGATCGTTCTAGAATCCCATTCCTTTCACCAGCTCTTGGTCTGCTTTGCACCAGGGCCAGGAACCATAATGAACCTGAACCTACAGGCGAGGCCCCATTGATACACACAACTAGGGAATCTAGGAAAGTCCACGGTAGGTTGGGGGCAGACAGTTGCCATTTTCTCTGTGAATAAAGGTTTGCATTCCTTGGAAGGATGCTTACATGTGTGCTGTTTCACATTTCTGTGGACAGGAAGCCAAAATAAAAGTTTCAAGCTCAAGAACCGGCCTTTGGCCAACATGACACAGATTGCAAGGGGCCCAGGGTACCTGCGTCAAGAATGCCTGCCAGCCCTGACATATTGTCTGACTGTGAAAGGCATTCATCCAATCGACCACCAATCCAGCTGTAATTAAAACCCAGCACAGTTTATAAGAGGAATCATTTCATTTGACTGACCACTGAGATACAAGAAAATGATTTATAGAGATTGTTTGAGAAGACTTAACCTCTAAAGAAACACTCGTACTATATTTTCTAACAGAAAACCGGCACAGTCATTTTTTTCCTATATTGTTATTTCTATCTAAAGGTAGATAGATAGATAGATCGATCCATCTCCTTGGACTTAGATTTATTGATCAATTTTATTAACGAAATCTCTCTGCATCGTAGTAGGAAAACTGGAATAATCTCTAAGGATAATGAAACATCAAGTTGAAACAAGGTTCACCTAGGCCAACTCTATGTCTCATCATAAATTCCACATATTCCCTCAGGTGGGACATCCTGGAGGCCCCAATTCTGATAAAAACAACCTTAAATATCCAAGAGTATGCGTGAAACTGTGATGACTTTCAAATAAAATATCAAATAGAGAGAAAGAGGGAAGGGAGAGGAGAGGAGAGAGATAAAGACAGAGACAGAGTTTTCAGCAATCTCCATTTTGCAGCAGATCTTCAAATGTCAATGTTTCACCCCAAATAAAATCTCTTCCAAGTCCCAGAATTGAGGTTCATCAGAGAAGAGAACACAGACACGTTAGGGATTCTGAGGGAAAAAAAATACCGTAAAGACCAAGACACCAAGGAAGAAAGACCTGCGTCAGAGACAGGGACACAGGCAGAATTTTAGTTCCAGAGACTGAACCACCCGTAGCGGAGAGAAAGGGAGAGGAGGCATGTCAGATTCAGAGGTGTACAGGGAGGGCTGGCAGCAAAGGGGCTGAGCAGAGAGGAAGCCTCTGGAAATGTTGCTGTTATGACCAGTGCACCAGGTCCTGAGTTTTGGAGGGGGTCCGCTTTAAATTTCACCCCTATTTACTCCATTGTATCAGGAAAGGGTTAGATGGTTTTAACAACGTGGTATATCTGCAGAGCCTGCGTCACTGGCAAAGCAGCACAATGAAACCAAGACAGGACCTGTTTCCAGTTAGGTCGGACTCCTCACCAATTTTTTTTTCCAGCAAAGCATGTGCTGCCATCCCCCTGTATCTTTCCATGTGCTGTTATTTCAACCCAGAAGGCTTTTTTTTCCCCTTCTCAGCATAAGACTGACTTCTTTTCAACTCTAATGTGAATCCCCTCTTTGAGCTGTCCCTTGACAGAATGAATATCTTTCTGCTCGTGGTCTCCTGGCACCTTGCACCTTCCAATGACCACTGATCTTGTCTTAGTATATCCCAGGATGACTTGAGTTTTCTGAAACAGTCTTTGAGCTGACCAAAGATACTTAGCATGGTTGCAAATATATAACAAATAATTGAAAGACATGTGCTTGTTTTATGGCCTTATAGGGAAGTATGGCATCGAGAGTCTGAAATTGTTTGGAAGTTCAAAAATTTAGTAGCATAGCAGCATCTCAGCAGGAGGCAGGATCTAAGGTTACTGCTAGTCATGAAGAACAGGTATCTTATGGAATGATTTTACAGCTTTTTTCTGTAAGGGAAGATGTGAGAATTTGAGTTCATCAAATTTTTTCAAAAAAACTTCTACCTGAAAGTGGGGTTCTGCCAGTTTTCCCAGCGCACAGAATGTCTCATTCCCAGTCTCCGCCCTGAATTCCTTTCAGGCTGTGCTGAAGGTCACAACCGCAGTGGCTCTAATGGCTTAATTCTTGTTGAACCAGATGGCGACTGGCATTCTTTAGTTGGCACAGGTGATTTGATTCATTTCCCTTTTTGCCAGAGAGATAGCGAAAAGAATTCAGCATGGCCAGAGTTAACAGACTCCTGACTACAAAGCTCTGGGGGCCCATCTGGGTGGCGGAGTGCTAATCACAGACCATGAGAGAGGCTGGGGGCTGAATCCGATGTTTTGCCCCATTTCCTCAAACTTATCAATGAGAATGGAATCTAGCATTTGCCGTAATTAGATCCTCTTTATTGAGAGGTGAGGAAAAGAGAGAGGAGGGAAAGAGTGGGAGCGAGAGAGACAGAGACAGAGAGACAGAGAGAGTCAGAAATTAGCAGTTCCTCTTGCTTGCAAATACCATTAGCTTTTAGCTTTCTTGATGGGATAATCATTGGCGTGTCCAGCGAGGTGAGTAGAGAGCCACCCTTTTATTCTTGCGTGAAGGGAAATTGGATTTTCTACACAAGAATATTCGCAAGCTTAAAAAATAAATGAATAAATAAGGAAAGAAACTCTGAATACAGCTCTCTGTCAAAAGAGAAGAGCCGGGCCGCCCAGATCAACTGCATTCTGTGAACTCGGGCGTTTCCTCCCTCCCCGGGCTTTAGTGGTGGTCCATCCAGGTCCTGCTGTTCATCACGTCACACTGAGCCCCTGGAGAGGCCACCCTGACCCTTTGGTTGTCTGCGTTTAATTTCCTGGGCCAGAGGGGAGCAGACAAGGATTCCAGTCCTGAGCGCCTCTGCCAGAAAACAGGGTTCAGGACGTGAGGCGCGTCAGAAGGTGCACTGACCTGGAGAGGCCTGAAGCAGCGGAACAGAAAACGGAAGTACGCATCACGTTCCCAAAGGAAAAGCGGAAGCTGGAGCTAAGGGAGATCCCCTTCCTGGAACTTCTAGAGCGAGTGGAGGGGTAGAAGAAACCAAGAAAAGTCGGGGTCTCTTCAGGCTGAAGGGTCTGCATGGCCAGCTGACGGAAGGCTGATCGCAGGCCTCTGGGACAGCCCACCCAGCATCTTCAACAGAGGGACAAATGCGCAGAATCCCGCAAATCATACTGGGAACGTCCTGAGCTGGGAATCCGAAGCCCACTGTCTTGGCCTGTACTCACCACGGAGACATCAACACACACGTCTCTGCTTGTGGAGCCTGAACATTAATTCAGGGTGAGTGATTATGGGCACATTCAACAATTATTTTGACACTACATCCCGTGCTCTTTATTCCACAAGCACAGCAGGCTATTGAAATGTGTATGTGAAGGTCAGGCAACAGGCTGTCCCGTCTGTGTGTGTGTGCGCCTCTGGGTGTGTGTGTTCTCTGTGTGTGTGTCTGTGTGTGTGTGAGAGTGTGTACGCTTGAGTACATATGCCCTCTAATGCTTTCAACCTGTGAGCTCTCCATATTTGATGCATTAATTTCCGTCTTGATTGGATGCTAAAGTGAGCTACTTAAATAAATAGCAGGAAACAAAGCATGCATTTGTCTTTTAAGCATCCATTCATCATTTCTCTTGGCTTTCTAAGAGATGTCAGCTAGGCATTGAATAAAAGATTTATTGTAACATGGATCAGTTAATCGGGCTTTTCCCTTAACTAACCGTAGATAGACAGGCTTGGGAGTTGAATCATTACACAAACACATACACACATACACACCCAGGCACACACCGAGCTACATTCACACATTAACATATCTGAATATAAATATAAGTCCATACATAGACTTATGTCTATTTATCAAATATTCATGGAGCGGTTGTCAGGCATGAGGCATTGTGCGAGCTTATTTACAGATGCACATGTACAGAAGCTGACAGGTTATAAATGGCAAGTTTTAAACATGAAGGAATGTAAATCAAACATTCATACCAAGGGTGTAAGTGTTCTACAATACACATATTAAAACATTCTCTGACATTGCAAAGCCGACCGTAAGAAACATTTCCAAATCAAGGGTGACCAATTTGGGGGTCATCTGCATTTTATACAACTGAGGCCACTCAGATTCCCTCTTGGCATGTTTCTTAATTTCCTAGCAGGTGGGCAGTGCTGGGCACACATGGGTGGACACCCCCATGAGGGCTCCCAGTCTACTGAGGGACCATTGAGCCTTGGCACTGACCTCATCTATGCTTGTGACATAGACCGTAGGCTGGAGCATCTGGAAGGCACCCTACAGAACACGACAATATGACTATTCTTAACTCTTCAGCTCAGCTCCAGCAAAGTGACTTCATCTACAGAAAGTGACTCTAGTCTGAGTGGAACAGAAATCGCCCTTCTCCCAGGTCTTCTGGGGCCTAGTCCTCTTACACTGTCTATTCCTCACCCACCCTAGGAACTCAAGGCCCTGAAAGCTTTCGCCATGTGCTTCCCAGAGCTGTAAACAGTCTGGAAGGTGACCCTGTAGGTACCTCGCTGTCTGTGTTGGGGTTCAGTTATACCTGGAACAGCTCCACTTTTATCCATGTTGTTCAAAGATGCCTGTTTTTGTTTTTTTTTTTTTTAAGACAGAGCTCTGCTGTTTGCCAAAATATAGCTTCAAAACCTAGAGTCTGAAGAAGGAGGAAAAGATGAGGTGAGAGTTCACACTACCTCCGATTCCTTTTCTGGGCTCCTTGCCCCCATAGGTGGACCAGAATAGAGCCCCACTCTTCTTGTTGTCAGTTCCTGTACTTTTACTTAAAACTTCAAATACACACACCCACCATGTGCCTGGAGTCAGGATGGAAACAATAAGCAAAACATCACATTTGATTCCTTGCAAGGACTTCAGAGGGTAGAGGGAATGGACTTTTTTAGACAAGTGCAACACTCAGGCATGAATACATAATACAATCTTGGACAATAGTAAATGAAAAATTACAAATCTGGGGCAATTCCTAAGAGGACTGCAGGCGAAAGCAGCAAGGACTCATGAAGCTAGAAATGTGTTTAAATTCAGGAACAGACACTAATCCATACCATGGATTTAGTTTCATCACCTATAAACTAGGAGACAGTAGACAGAGAAGTAGCACTTGGGTTAGAAGCCAACAAAAACACTAATTCAAAAGGACACACACACTCAATGTTCATAGCACTATTATTTACAATTGCCAAGATAAAGAAGTAACCTAAGTGTCCATCCACAGAAGAATGGATAAAGAAGCTGTAGTATATAGTTATATAATGGAATACTATGCAGCCAGCAACATGGATAGACTTGGAAGGTATTATGCTGAATAGAGTAAGTCAGAGAAAAACAGATAAAATGTATGATAACACATATGTGGAAATGAAAAATACAACAAACTGGTGAATATAACAAAAAGAATCCCAGATTCATGGATATAGAGTAGTTGCCAGTGGGGAGAGGGAAGGAGAACGGGCAGCTCAGTACACAAATAGATTAGGGTCTATCCCAGAGATTAAGAGTTACAAACTACTATGTATAAAATAAGCTATAAGGATGGATGGTACTACAAGGGGAAATAGAGCCAATATTTTATAATAACTATAAACTGAATAAAACCTTTAAAATTGGGAATCATTATATTGTACACCTGTAATATGTATAATATTGTGAAATACCTATACTTCATTAACAAATGAAAAAAATTAAAAAAAATGATTTTTAAAAAGATACAACTGGACCACTCTCAAGGTATGTTTCTCTGGGATTGTCTTTTTAACCTCTTGAGTTTCTTTGGGCATGAAATATCTGTAAAATGGTCTTTGTGAGGTTCAGTCTCAATAAGGGGAGGCCAAGCAGAATTTCTCTGAATGTGATCTGAATGATTTGATTTTGATTCGACCAGAATCACCTGAGCACCCATGCCAATAAATGTGATGGTATCATTGCCTGGCCGGAGATTCAGAGTATGTTTTTAATAGACACAGAACCTCTGATAAAAATTCAGAACTGCAAAGTTCGTGTTTTTCCTTATCATTTGAAGTCCATTATGAAAAATGAAATACTCTGATCCTGAATAACATCAATATCTAGTTCTGAAGTCCCACATACTGTTATGCTAAAATTGAATTACTTAAGTCCTTTTAGGGTTTTAAAATTTCCATCAAAGTCACCCTTGAGGAATTTCAGGAGGGCTGCTAAAGACCCTCCATTCTCTTCTCAACTGCTCCTGCTGCCCTTGACCCTGGCTTTCCTCTATGGAGCTCATTATGTAGGTTGGGAACCTTTAACATTTCTTTAATTTTCTCTAATGGCCCCATGAAATGGTCCATCTCTGGTTTCACCCTGAATTCCAAGTTCAAAGTTAAGCAAGAGTTCAGTGAGTTGGGAGGCTTGTTGCTTCCTGGAGGAAGGGGGCTGAAAATAAGAGCAATTGCCTGGAGCCTTGAAACCCTCTATGGGATGTGTTTGTTTTTACTGGACAAAGAAGAAATTTTCAATAAAAAGTATGCTGGCTCAGGGGAATTCTGTGTATTTCCCTCATCTTCCACTGCTTCCTACCTAGGCTGTTGGACTAGGCTTCAAGCATCTGCTCTGCACAATTTATCGCCCAAACATTCCCAAGGCTCTCCACAGGCCACAGCACACATGCCCATCACCTAGTCTGAGCAACCAAAGGCTTCCACTCTGTGCTCCTTACTCATCTTTCAAATCTGATTTTATCTTATTCTTTCATATTAATTTTGTTGTTGTTCTTGCACATATATATTATAGTTGATTTACAATGTTTCGTCAATTTCTGCTGTACAGCAAAGTGACTTAGTCATATATATATATATTCTTTTTCTCTCATTATCCTCTATCATATTAACTCTTTATTGAGGTAAGAGTGGGTCTTGTCAGTTCTTCCAAATACACTACCACTGGGCCTTTGCTTATACTTTTTCATGAGGCTGAAATAAATACATACATACACATAACACAAACATATGTATTTGGGTTATCATCTTATTTCAGATATAATTTAATCTTATATGTTTACTAAGATTGTTTCTACATTTTTGAAGTTTCAATGATCTCTTGTTATCTCTCTCACTCTCATCAAAGTTATTGTCTGTGCTTTTCATTTGATACAAATTTCTTTTTTCATTTTGACATTTATCATTATTACTACTCATGACCTTTGCCTAGATTCCAGGGCAAGTTACATGGTCTATCTTTAAACTTTGGGTTTTTTTTTTTTATTACTCAAATGAATTTATCACATCTGTTGTATAATGATCATCACAATCTGATTTCATAGGATTTCCATCCCACAACCCAAGCACATCCCCCCACCCCCCAAACTGTCTCCTCCGGAGACCATATGTTTTTCAATGTCTGTGAGTCAGCATCTGTTCTGCAAAGAAGTTCCGTCTGTCCTTTTCTCAGATTCCACATGTCAGTGAAAGCATTTGATGTTGGTGTCTCATTGTATGGATGACTTTACTTAGCATGATAATTTCTAGGTCCATCCATGTTGCTAAAAATCCCGGTATTTCGTTCATTTTAATGAGTAATATTCCATTTTGTATATGTACCACATCTTCTGGATCCACTCCTCTGTCAATGGACATTGAGGTTGTTTCCATGTCTTGGCTATTGCAAAGAGTGCTGCGATGAACACTGGAGTACATGTGTCTTTGCGAGTCGTGGTTTTCTCTGGGTAGATGCCTAGGAGTGGGACTGCTGGATCAAATGGTAGTTCTATGTTTAGTTTTCTGAGGAATCGCCATACTGCTTTCCACAGTGGTTGCACCAATTTACAATCCCCCCAGCAGTGTGATAGGGTTCCTTTTTCTCCACACCCTCTCCAGCACTTATATTTGTAGACTCTTTGATGGTATCTTTAAACTTTGGAATTAAGATTTCCTGGGAGTTGGGTTGTTTAAAGTAGGTTATCATTATAGAGAAAAATATTATGATTTGAATACAGGACACTTCATGAGAGTTAAGGTTATATCAGGGAGAGGCAGAGAAATGATGGCTGCTGGTAGAGTTTCAGATGCCACAAACACTCAATGAGGTGGCTCCGCAGAGAACTTTTTTTTATCAAATAACTTGGATGGGAGAACAGAGCTTCTGGAACAGAGCTCAACATGACGTCAAGCTTGCAGACATTCGATGAGAAAGGAATATCCCACTTCCTTCTATTGACCTTGAACAAAAG
Source organism: Phacochoerus africanus (assembly GCF_016906955.1). Lineage (NCBI taxonomy): Eukaryota > Metazoa > Chordata > Mammalia > Artiodactyla > Suidae > Phacochoerus > Phacochoerus africanus. Next base: position 5,186,572 of record NC_062549.1, read on the forward strand.
TGAAATAAACTATTTGGACTCTCACAAACTGAACCTGTGGACATCCTAGTTTGAAAGAAGAAATTCACTCAAATACCAATTGAAAATACACACCCTCGTCCAAAGGGGTCGAACATATGAACTGAGACTGAATGGTTGCGAATCAGATGTTCCTGCTAAAAATTAGATCATTCAAGCCAGGGGACACCAGCAGTGTCACTTATGCCAGATGGCACTCATGCTTCCTTCCTGTCACGCTCCCTATCTGACTAAACTCTCAGCAGAGGAAAAGAGAAGCCCTTGAATTTTTCCATCACTGTCTTCATAACCTAGGGAAGTAGAATTTATATTTGTCTTTTTCTTATTATCTTTATCTGTTGATTGCGTGAATCCTTACTCACATGACAGCCTCAGGACTGTGAAGTTCATTCAAGATCAAGACTACAGCCATAGTTGGTGAATATTAAGATGCTACCCCACCATGGGGGTATCATACTCTGTGGAGATGTTTTTACAGACAGTACTATCTCCATTGCCATGCTCATCAATCACAGACTGCTTCAGGGGTAGTAGGTTCTTTCAAACGGAACCCAGATAAGCTTCAATTCAGGACTGAGTCATTTGTGCAAATCTTCATTAGCTGGGGATGCTTTTCCATGCATGCAGCAAAATATCTCCTTGTCTTGCTTAGGAGAATACCTGCCACATGGAAAGGCACCCAGAATTTCACTTGAGCAAAGACTTATTCTCCTCACCAGCCAAAAAGCCTGATGGCAGATAGATACTGGTAGAGATTCTATGATTTAACAAAACCAGGACCTTTGTATCTGGTACCTTCTGGGGCTTTCTGCCACACATATGATTTGTTCTGCATGTCTCAGCCATAATGTTTATGTAAAAGCAGAATAAAGATGGGTTGATTTAACCTTCAGATATCCAATGGTGAATTTCTACTTCTGTCTCTTTTCCCTAATTTGTGCCCAAGAGGACCCCTACCTGGGGAAGGAGGATGTGTCCACCTCTACCTCTAAAGTGGAAGCGAGAGAAGCAAAGAGGGTTTGAAGAGGCACTGGGTGGGACAGACACTGGTACTGGGCACAGGGTCCTCCTTGAGCCAACGAGATCCTGGGCCAGGTCTTGAGGCCTGAGATAAACAAAGTCTAGGCTCAGCTATGAAGGACTTATGGGAGGATGTGTGTGTGTGTGTGGGGGGGGAAGACCCAGAAAAGAAAAGAAAGGAAAAGAGAAGGAGAAATGAAGGAAGAATAGGAGGAGGAGGAGGTGGAGGAGAAGCATTTGTTGCCAGGAGCCGGGCTAAATGATCACTGTGTACTAACACTAAAAAATCTTGCAACTTAACCATCAGCACACTTTACCATCCACATCGACCCTGCTTCTGGGCCTGCTTCCAAGGCTATTTTTCCTCGTTTAGCTGAAATTATTCTCTGTGCTATCCCACCTCTCCTCATACATATATATTGTCTTTCTGCAGAGAATTATCAGTGACCCTTTCTTAGAGAAATTCTACTTAAAAGTTAGAGGGTATTTCCTTATTGGAATCTACTAAATTTTATTATCGAACATCCATGACATACAAGAGAGGGGAAGTTGAAAGGAAAGAAGGGGAAGGGATGGAAGGAAGAGAAAGAAAGGGAGAAAAGGAAAAGAAGATGGCAATATCAACAAAAACTCAACCAAGCCACGCACTCGCCAATGACCCAATGACGAAGGCAGTGCTGTCTGTATGCAGATGGAGCGGTTTCTGAATTGTCCTCTGTGGCTGCAGTAGATGGAAGAAAAGTCTGTTTCTGATGTAACCCGCACATGGCAGGGGAAACAGAGATGCCTAGAGGATGCTGATGCTTTGGAAAGAAAACTCAACTGAGTGTGGGAAGAAAGTCAAGAGAAGTGTTTCAAATCCTCCTCTCTCTTCTTTAGCGAGGTGGGTGGTGGGAGGTGTGGGTAATCTTGCCAGAAATGGAGATAAGGAAATGATATCTTCATTCGAGCCTGTGCTCTGGGGTCTCTTGTATTGGTTATTAATTAAACATCCAAGCAAGCAGATGCCTCCCCTGGAACCTCTTCTGCTGGGTGAGGATCTAGAGGGAAAAGGACAGGCCTGACCATCAGGAGCCCTGGCCTTGAGATCTGGTTTTTTTCTGGGTATCTATTGGGGAATTATTTTCTCCTTCTGTGCCTTGGTTTTCTCATCTGTAAAAGGAGGCATGGGAGCAGACAGCCTCTCCTGTCCTGGGAATTCTGTTTGCTATGATTTTGGTAGAGCAGTGACCCTCTGAGGCTCCCACCCCTGACCCTTGTCCAGCCAGTTACTCCTCTCTGGGATACATCAGTGGCAGAAGACCTGTGGATGCAGAGATCCTCAACTGGCCTGGGGAGGAGGTTTTCGAGGCCGAGGAAAAAGATGCAGTTCATGAAAGGAGAGAAAGGGAAGCCCTAAGTATTAGGATCAAGAGTGTCCTGGAGAGGTCATGAGCTTTCAGCTGTTCGCCCCAAAGGGAGACGGTAGGCCATCTAGAAAGAACAGAGGCCTCCCCGTGAGAAGAACTGGATTTGAACCCCTTCCACTCACCTGCCATATATGAGAAGTCAACATGCCTGATGCTCTGTAAATGGAAATAAATGAATAAACAGAATGTGATGCATACGTACAAAGTGATATTATTCAGTTTTAAAAAGGAAGGTAAGGTGATCTCTGTAGCAACTTCTCAACCCTATGGTTGTAGAGTCATGGACAATATGTAAAGGAATGATCGTGGCAGTGTCCCACTAAAACTTTATCTATGGATGTAACATTTAAATTTCAGATAGTTTTCATAGGTCATGGAACATTCTTTTTTCTCTTTCTTTCTTTTTCTTTTTCTTTTTTTTTTTTTTGTGTGTGTGTCTTTCTAGGGCCACACCCATGGCATATGGAAGTTCCCAGATTAAGGGTCAAATCGTAGGTACAGCTGCCAGCCTACACCACAGCCATGGCAACATGGGACCTGAGCAGTGTCACCCACACCATGGCTCATGGTAATGCCAAATCCTAACCCAATGAATGAGGCCAAGGATTGAACCCTCATCCTCATGGACACTAGTCAGGTTTGTTACCACTCAGCTACAATGGAACTCCCGGCATTTTCAATTATTGCAAAAAAAACCACCCTTAGCTCTCATATCATACAAAAATGGACAGTGGGCCAAATTAGGTCCATGGGCCAAAGGAGCAAAGGATTTGAAGTCATTCAAAACTGGGTTCAAATTTTGGTTGCGCTGCACGTACAGTATGTGACCTTAACCAAAGGGACTTTATTTCCCAACTTCAAGGTGTTTTATTAGCAAATACACATGCAGAGCCGATTAGGGAATTAGAACACAGAAAGGACCTAGAAGTGACAGCCACCCGATATTTTCACATAGAAAATGACTATCTCCCCTTCTTCCATTTTCCTCCCTCCATAGTGATGTATAAAACTAGGATAAGAATATTAACTGATTTCAATTTTGCCTTAAGGATTAAATGAAATTCCTTTCAACTTTCTAAAATACAGTGTGGAATGCAAGATTTTAAAACAATATTAATATTTACTGACTGCTTACATACGACTTAGTACTTACTGCATATTCTATTGTGCTAAGTACAGACACTATACTAAGATTTCAACCTGAATAAATTCACTGACTCCTCACACCATCCTTACCAGGGAAGACTAAAGAATCCAGCTGATGGATTGAAAACTGAGATCTAAGAGGTCGGGACTCGTCCAGGGCTAGGAGTTGGTAGGCACTGCAGCCAGATTTCAAACCCAGGAAATCTGACTTGGGGACTATTGTCTTTAATCACTTTTTCTTTCCCTTTTCTTCTTCCTCTTTTTTTAAAAACCTGAACTCAGATAGACATCGATTTGATGTCTGGGTCTGCTGGAAAACAGTATGTACACTTATCATGACTATTTAATCTTTCAGATCCTCCTTCCTAACATGCACGGGGAGCAATTATTGACTGTATCTATTGCGCAGGATCAGACACAGAGTCAAATGTGATCCTGTCAAGTTGTGCTTCCAGCTTTGACCACGCTAGTCCATGAATGCAGCTCATCTGTGTGCATGCACAGCTCCAAGCCAGTTCCATGACAGGGAGAGGGAGAGATGATAAAAATACTGAGTGCGGTGATGTGACTCAGTCAATACCTCTTACGGCCCCGGAACTGTACATCTCTTCGCTTGGCAAGACCCACCACTGAATGTATTTCGTTCAAGCAACCGACCGATAAGAACAAAAATGGTTACAGACTCATTACTTGAAGAATTTTGAAAATGATCTGCATTGCTATTTGTGGATACGGAACACACATATTCAAAGAGGAAGTTAGGCGAATTCCCAGCTACATAGAGCAAATGACTGTGTGAGAAACAGCCAGCTAATCACATATTCAATGTCTTTTATTTTTGAAATCACACCGTTTAGCCACTTCACTTGAGGACTATCTGTAAAGTTGGTTCTTGCAAGCCTCGACGCTGGCTGACATAAGTACTAGGATAAAGCTAAAATGGCTCCCATCCACATGCTAAGCCTCCAAAAATAATTGGCTTCTTTGAGTGGACAATTTCATTCCTCTTTTTTGTTTATAACAGACATCTCTAGGAGGATAAAGTGGATGCTCAGCTGGCTTTAGTTCCAACGTTGTTTTCTTACACGTTAATGGGGAGAGAGACTGTGCAGGCTTAGTGACCCTGAATGGATTTGGATTTAATGAAAAAAAAAATCTGTGTCCTTTTGTATTCCTGCACATATATTTTGTACTTCTTTACTTTTAATGCATACTCTGTTCCAAGACGTTTGGTCCTGCAAGAGGACATCCTCATCATCAATCAAAGGGGAATTAATTGTTGGGTCAAGGTACACTCTTCAAGAGAACAAAGAGACCTGATTTCATTCTCAATTACTGTGACAAGGTCATCACCATTATTATTTAAGACACCAAATTCCTCCCACTTCTAACTATTCCAAGTCCAACAATGACAGTTTTATAAGCAACTTAAGTTATGTGTCTGATCTAGACTCTAAGAAGATACTAGTTATGAACCGATATACATATATATATGTATGTATAAATTTTTGAAAGATGCAAGGACCATGGTTTCTCTTCATCCGAGGCCTCAGGAGACTCTCACTGGCTATTCAGTGGTGGGTTTTCAAGCCTCCATATTATAGGCACATTCATTCCGCTGTTTCCATGTAGTACAGGACAAGGCAACACAGTTAGTCACCTATTGTCATTAACCTCTGTGGTCTGCATGCTTTTCTCCAAGCGAAGGACTAGCTGGAGACCATAAAATCCCTTGTATTACAAGGACTGAGTCCTGGGATTCGTCAGCACGAACGATCAAAGTAATTTATTCTGATAAGGAAAGTACACGCTTTCCACATGCAGATGACCCAGACAGGGGGGATGTACAAATGAAACTGAAACTACAGATACATGGTATTTATGGATTAGGCCCCGATTTCTTCCATTTTTATGTCTTTGTTTTTCCCCATCTTCTTCCTTTGCTCCCTCCCTCTCCTCCTCCCTGATGTCAAACTTTGTAACAGACACCAGAATGTCAAGAGGACTTAAACTTGCTGGTTACTTGGTAGTTACTGGATTTATTTTTTCTAACCATTAAAGCGATTCATGCTTGTAGCAACCAGCTACAGAGTTAAAATGACAAATTATCTCTTTATTCACAAAATTTATTTTAAAAAGAATTTTCCCCCCTTATAGAGAGTTATGTGTTAATAGCTGAGCATCTGAACAAACTGTGCATGTAGAAGCCACTATGGAGATATAGTGATAGAGCATAGTTGAAATTCTCATCTCACCAGGTCATAGATGTAAGGATATGTACCCTGTACATAAAGATATGAATACATACTTTGTAAAACTCTCAGTTAAGTCTTTGTTTTTTCAGTTGTAAAAACGGAGTTATGAACCCATCGTATGGGGTTTAACTAATGTTAAGTTGATTAAGCAAACAACTAAAGCTTAGCAGAAATTTTGAAATTATTTTCGTCCTGCTCATTTTTCAATTTCCTGATCCCATTCCTGGGCTAAGAACTGAGCTCGGTGTTTAACTGCTATCCAGGAAAGCAAGCGAAATTAATCATGAAACTCATTAGTTAGAAACAAACAACATATTCAAACTCATGGATTTTAGTCAAGGAGGTTTTTATAAATATTTGCTATGAAACAAAAGAATGTACTGTTGAGTCAATAATGAACTATGGCCAGTTCTGCTATCATGACACATTTGCATACCTCAAAAGCACCACATTATACAGAATTGTGCAAGAAATGCCCTAGGACTTACAGGGAAAATGTGGTTGGGGGCACAGGACTTGTAAACTTTGTCACAAAAATAATAAAAAGTGACATAAAATAATAAAAAGATAAAGATCTAATAAAAATGGAAACATAGTTTTCCATATGATGTGGCTAAAAACACTACATAAATATTATTTTTTAAAATATGGCATTTTACTTTTTTAAAAAAACTTGGAGATTACTTACAGTTTGGCGCTTCAAAAGGGTTCTGTCTTCTGAGTTACTCTGAAGCAGTGGAAGAGGGTTACCTGAAATGAGAGAGAAAATTGTAACTCCAGTTGGGGTGGGTGTGGTTCATACTAGTTGGTGAAATGATCATAGGTGTTTGAAACACATACATTTTATGTATTTCTGTGGGGCTAGGTTCAGGCGAAGTTCCTTTATAAATTGCATTTCATCAATGAAGAAATGTGTGTTATGCTTAGATTGTCTCATAATATAGCAGTAGTGTTGGAACAAATTCTAGTTTTCACAAGAGTAGGGCTGAAATGACTGTAAGTCTCATGTAAAATATTAATAATGAAGTTATAGGTTTGGAGCTATAAAAAGAACCGTATTGTTAGAATGACTTTGTAATTTACTTTCCAAACTCTACAGAGGGTAGAGTTTATTATTATTATCATTATTGCTTTCTAGGGCCACACCTGCAGCATATGGAGGTTCCCAGGCTAGGGGTCCAATCAGAGCTACAGCTGCCAGCCTGCACCACAGCCACAGGAACAGCAACATCAGATCCGAGCCAAATCTGTGACCTACACCACCGCTCACGGCAACCCAGGGTCCTTAACCCACTGAGGCAATGGATCCTAGCTGGATTTGTTTCCGGTGCGCCATGGCAGGAACTCCAGGGGCTTTATTATTAAATAGCAATGAGATAGCAGTAGAAGCCAGGACTATTCTTGGTAAATTGGAACTTACGGTCACCAAACCCTCTGGTATAAGAAATGAGACATTTTCCTAAATGCAAACCATTTCCCTGAGAAAATAACTGCAAAGTTACTTATTCTACAAACTCTCAACACATTACCCTATATATTGGAAATTTTAGGAAATATTTCCTCAGATAATACTATTTATAATGCACAATGCACCTTTCTGATATTCTCCCTCATTAAAATAAAAGCTCCATGAGGTTAGGAAACAACACTTGTGTTACAGGATGCAGAGCACACAACTGAGCCTGGGGTCTTCTTGACAGTGAAAACTGTTGAATGATGAATGAGTTAATCAACCTATCAGTTGCTAAAAGTAAAATATACTGATATTTTACCTGGCTGGTTTTATACAAGGCAAATTGAGAGAGAAGGGACCGTGCTAAGGTTATCTGGCATAAGCTCTTCAAATTGTTTTATCCACGGTAGCCTGAGCAATACTAAGCCAGGCTGTAGGATAGGAGACATAAGGTAACCCTCAGTGGCTTCAGCAAATCTCTCTAACAAATACTTTGAAAAAAAAATTTACAGCCAGAAGAGCTAACATACTGTTGAAGGAGAAGAACAAAGGTGGAGAACTGATGCTGCCTCCTTCAAGACTGAACACTGATGACAGCAAATGCTGGTGAGCATGTGCAGCCACGGGAACGCGCATTCATTGCTGGTGAGAAGGCAGAATGGTACAACCACTCTCAAGACAGTTGGACAGTTTCTTACAAAACTAAGCTAAACATGCTTACATCATACCATTTAGAAAATCATGCTTTCTTGGTATTTAGTCAAATAAGTTGAAAACTTATGCCCACACAACAATCCGTACACGGATAGTCGAAACAGTTTTATGTTAATTGCCAAAGCTTGGAAGTAACCTGGACGTCCTCCAGGGAAATGGATAAAACTGTGGTATGTCCAGACAATGGAACACTATACAGTACTAAAAACAAATGAACTATCAGGCCATGAAAAGACATCTGGGACCCTTACACACGTATCAATAAGTTGGGGGATGGAGGGATGCACTGGGGGTGTGGGATGGAAATACTATAAAACTGGATTGTGATGATCACTGTACAACTGTAAATGTAATAAATTCATTGAGTAATTCAAAAAAGAAATAAAAAAATCAGATGAGATAATGCACAGAAATGCGTCAAGCACCTCACCATGCATAAATGTAAGATAAATATTCATTTAATAAATATTCACTTTATAAATATTCATTTGATAAATCAATTGTTTTCCAAAAATGTAAATAAAAATAAATGTATAAGTAAAAAATAAAATAAAATAAGCTGGTATGAAAAGACTACACACTATATGATTCCAACTGTATGACATTCTGGAAAAGGCAAAACTATGGAGAAAGTAAAAAGAGCGGTGAGTGCCAAGGTTTAGGAGGCCAGGGGAGCATGAATAGGTGGCACACAGGGGATGTTTAGGGCAGTGAAAATACTCTGAATATTATCAAAATCATGACTACATGTTGTTTTACATTTGCCCAAACCCACAAATTGTTCAACACCAAGAGTGAACCTTAATGTAAACTAAGAACTTTAAATGATTATGATGTTCTTATGGGTTCATCAACCGCAACAAATACACGACTCTGGTGGGAGAGGTTGGTAATGGGGGAGGTTGTGCATATCGGGGCAGGCAATAGAGGGGGTATTTCTGTACTTTCCACTCACTTTTTTTGTGAACTTAAAACTTCCTCAGGAAAAAAAATAGTCTTAATAAAAAATTAATATGGTTGAGTAAATCCTGGACTCGTTCATCAACCAGAATCACCCTTCTATAGACGGCCTTGAGCTGGATGGGAGGAAGGTGCAGAAAACGAGTTCCCACAGTTGTTTGCAGACTAAACTAGAGATGTGGGCTTGTGGTGGTTATCAGGATCCATTTCGTCACGGTTATGATATTTTATCTCCAAGCTGGAGCCGCTAAGGAGAAACACAGGGATCTTAATTTTCATCACGTGGAAAATGTACACAGTGTCGAGCATTTTCAAGCATTTAAAAAACGATATTTTCTCATTTAAGCCGATAAACAGTGCACTATGAATTATAATCTCCTTTAATAGGTACAGAAATAGGCTCAGGTAAATTTAAAATATATGTATATTTTAAAATTTCATATATATATTATATAAAAATATCTGTTTGAATTATGTATAGATTCATTTACATAATCTTTTGATTTGTACCTATAGATTAATATATAAATGTAATTATGTACATATATAACTTAATGTGTATATACCCCCACAAAGCCAGTAATTAGAATAGGTTAGGCCTCAAATCCAATCTCCTGACTTAATATTGCAGGCATTCACTACTCAGTCATTCCTTTTCCAAAAAAATTTCTTGAGGCAACTTACAACCAGAGACCTAGGTAGGTAAAAGGATGGCGCAGAGATCACAATGAGGTCAGGAAGGTTATTATCTGACGTTGGAGTCTAAATTTCTGCAGAGGATTCAGGAAGCCGGGGCATCTGTCTCCTACTTTCTGCTCCTGCTGGCACCGTTCTTCCTTCCGTCCATCCTCCAGGCTCCTTGCTGTCCCCCAAACACATTCTGCCTGCAATTCCTTTCCTCCAGGTGCCTGCGAGGCCTTTCAGAACAATCCAGTTTCAGGTCAAATACCCTGTCTACGGAGGAGCTCCCTGGCACCTGTCCCCACCGGAGATCAGGCTCCACGCTGTTTCTCCCTGACGCCTTCATTATCCTTCAAAATACTTAGCGTTTCTTAGCATTATTATTCAATGTGTCTATCCATCAACTAACAATTTAAGGATGTGCAATCTGTTGCTTCCGTCTAGAAGAACACATTCTGAAGTCTGATCTTTAAACTTAGAGATGGGTTTCTGGGTCCCCAAGGAGTCAGGACCTCCCTGTGGGATCTGCTCAGAAAGGAAGCAGTCTTGCTTCAAAGGTACCCCCCCCCCCCGCCAAGCTTCACTCAGAGGAGTTGGCAATGCCACGCCCACGCGCTGCAATCCGACTAGCGTCTGCGCTGTGTTGGCACCGTGTTGCCGAGGCAGGAGGAGAGGTTGGTTGGGGACATCGTATTTTGGAGAACACTTGGACTTGGGAGCCTTACAAATGTGACGTCATCCCTGACATTTCTATAAGACAGCCCCCAACCCACTCCCCACGCACTGTTTATACAGACAAGGGACCCTCAGAATTGGAGAGATAGCAGCCTTCGTATAAGAAAGCCGGAATTCAAAACCAGATCTGTGTGACTCCACACTCTTTAAACAGCTCGGTGATTAATTACAAACGAACACCTGTGTAACCACCACTCAGGTGAAGACACAGGCTACAGCCCGCACCTGTAAGGATTTCCTTTCCAAGATCATCTCCGCCTTCCCTATTCAAAGGGAACCGACGTTTCCGAGGAGCGTCTCACTTATTTTCTATATAGTTGTATCACCTTAGCATGTAACCCCAACATTATGATTTTCATTTCCTGTTCGAGAACTCGCTCTACATGGAGTTATAACATAGGAGTGCTTATGTGCATGACTTCTTTTGCTCCATAATGTGCTTTGAAATTTAGCCAGAAACTTTGGAGATGGCTGAATTCATTCCTCTCCATTGCCGCATACAATTTCTTTGGGTACCTGTGCTAAAATGTGTAAGCCATTCTACTGACCCAGGCTACCAGTGGATACTTAATGCTGTTTACAATATGCAGCTATTGCAGTTATTTTGACCACAAAGACTCCTGTGCATGCATTCTAGTGTTTCTATTTATGGGTATCTGTTGAGTATACACCTAATAGCAGGTTCCAGGACTTTCCTTATGCATGTCTTCTGATGGTACACATCACCCCACTGATTTCCAGAGCAGTTGAACCACTGTCCATGCATTCCCATGTCTCCACATCACACGCATATTTCTATTTTTGGTGTTTTTTTGAATTGTGTTTAAAAATTATTTTACTACCTTTATGTAGTCAACATACTGCTATTATATAACATAAAAATTCTTTTTTTTTTTTGGTCTTTTTGTCTTTTTAGGGCGGCACCCACAGCATATGGAAGTTCCCAGGCTAGGGGTCCAATCAGAGCTGTAGCCACTGGCCTACGCCAGAGCCACAGCAATGCAGGATCTGAGCCTTGTCTGCGACCTACACCACAGCTCACAGCAACGCCAGATCCTTAACCCATTGAGCGAGGCCAGGAACCGAACCCAGGTCCTCATGGATGCTAGCTGGGTTCGATAACTGCTGACCCACGATGGGAACTCCCAATATAGAAACTTAAGTCTCTTGTATTTTAGCATTTTAATTTATAATACATCTGGAAAATAATTTAACTCACAGGGTGATATAGAAACTTTATTTTTGTCCCATTTTGATAACCATCTTGTCCACTGTTTTAATTGAAAAACAGTATTTCTTTTTCTCTCTCTCTCTCTCTTTTTTTTTCTTTTTAGGGCCGCACTGTGGCATATAGAAGTTCCTAGGCTAGGGTCGAACGGGAGTTACAGCTGCCAGCCTATGCCACAGCCACAGCAATGCAGGATCTGAGTCTGTGATCTGTACCACAGCTCACAGCAATGCTGGATGCTTAACCCACTGATAAAGGCCAGAGATTGAACCCACATCCTCATGCATCCTAATCGGGTTCGTGACAGCTGAGCCACAAAGAGAACTCCCTTGAAAAACAATATTTCTTGCCTAATTGTTCTCAGACGACACCTTTGCCATAAATCAAGTGCCCAACTATGCCTGATTTTCTTCTTGAGTACTTTCTGTAATTGCAATAGTCTATTTGTTTTCATTGCATGGATAACATACTATTTCCATCATGGCTTTATACTAAGTATTGATATCCTGGAGAGCAAATCTCCCCAGCGTTCTTTTTCAAACATTATTTTTACTATTCTTGAGCCTTATTTTCCCCACATAAGTTTTAGAATACTTTTTTTTTTCTTTTTCTTTTTTGGCCACCCTGCAGCATATGGAGTCCCTGGGGCAGGGGTCAGATCCAATCCATAGTTGTGATTTAAGCTGCAGTTGCCACAAGGCCAGCTCCTCAACCTGCGGCACCAAGCTAGGAATCGAACTCGTGTCCTACCACTCCCAAGACACTGTCCATCCCATGCCACAACAGGAACTCCTAGGAGAGTCATTTTAAATTTCAATTTCTATGGGGAGGGAGTGGGATGGATTGGGAACCTGGGGTTAATAAATGCAAACTATTGCCTTTGGAATGGATAAGCAATAAGATCTGGCTGCATAGCACTGGGAACTATATCTAGTCACTTATGATGGGGCATGATGGAGAATAATGTGAGAAAAAGAATGCATATATGTATGTGTGACCGGGTCACTTTCTACTGCTGCATAGTAGAGAACTGACAGAACACTGTAAACCAGCCATAATGGAAAAAATGAAAAATCATTTAAAAAATAAAATAAAATAAATAAATAAATTTCAATTTCTAACTGCTTGGTACTGGTATACAAAAATCAATATATTTCTGTACAGAATGCAGAGTACAATGTACAGAAATGCATTGATTTTTGTATAATGTATTATATACAATAATCTTGTAATATTGACTTAATAATTATAAAAAATTATGTGTAAACCCATTTGGAATTTCTGTGTACACAATTCTTTCATCTGAGACAAATATTCTTTTTTCACCCCTATAAAACTTCTACATTTTTTTCCTGCCCTTGCTGTTGTCCAGCATAAATTTAGATGGATATTGTGATAAGGGACATGTTTGTCTCATTCCCAGTTTCAGAAAGAAAAGTCTCTCACTTTTGACAGCAAGGGAGATGTTTGCTTAATTTTTGAAGTAAGAAATATTCACTTTTCGGTTTATTAAGATTGTTTATTATAAATGGTTGCTGAATTTTTATCTAAGGTGCATTCTGAATCTATTAATATAATTATTTGATTTTATCTTTTATTGTACAGTGTGATAAAACTAATTATCAATTGTTAAACCAACTCTGCATACCCAGAATAAATTCAATTGTAATTGATGTAACTTGATAGATGATAGACAGATAGATACGCAAACAGACATATAGATAGGAAGAGGGAGAGAGGCAGGGAGAAAAAGAGAAAGAGAGTGCGTGTGCTTTGCCTCTGATTTCAAGGAAGATGGGCCTGTAATATTCCTTAAGCTGCCTTCAGGTTTTATTTTTAGCATCATACGGGCTTCATAAACTGAATACTTGTCTCAGATGAAAGAATTGTGTACACAGAAATTCCAAATGGGTTTACACATAATTTTTTATAATTATTAAGTCAATATTACAAGATTATTGTATATAATACATTATACAAAAATCAATGCATTTCTGTACATTGTACTCTGCATTCTGTACAGAAATATATTGATTTTTGTATACCAGTACCAAGTAGTTAGTTTGGGAGTTTTTCCTCTTTTATTCTCTGAGTTTGTGCAAACCTTCCTGAAATCACTGTTTAATCATACATATGTAATTTGTTGTTGCTGCTGTTGTTTGCTTCTTTGCTTTCTAACGATAGCGGCTACACACTACGGAAAGAAATATGCCTAGACTTTTCAGAGATTATTAGATACTGGCTCTGACTCTATGGCATTCAAAGCAGTGAAGCTATGTGGTTATCAGGTGATGAATGGAGTTTGTTCCAAGTCCTTCTGGTAGTGGGTCCAATGCAGCTGAAGACCCAGCCAACAAGCTGCAATTGCCAACCCCCCCATGGGCTTCCTGACTTGCTGAGTCAAGGCAATTCTGCAAAAAGAGACAAGTGGAAGTTCTGGGGATTTGCTCTCCCGAAGATAGAAAATGGAAACCAACACTGCATCCCTGAGGAAATTTCGACCACCATCAAAGCCTGGGAAAAGGCAGGGCTATTTATTTGTTATACCCGCATTTAACTCTAACCTATACACAAGGCAGATGAGTCTTAGCGGATGGCTGTAAATTGCTATACTTTTAATAGCTGGTGACATCAATTTTAGTGGCTGTTCCAGATGTTGTATATTTGCTGGAAGGAGATAACACAGCCTCTGGTACCTGGTCTGCAATGGATGATTCTGAAAATGCATTCTCCTCTATGTCAATTTTAAAATCTACCAAAAAGAATAATTTGCACTTGTTAGAAGAAGAAGCCACTTTTACCATCTTATCCAGGTTTATGCTACCAGTTATCTTGCTTCTTTTCATAAATGCCTGTAGGAATCTTGACAACCGTGACTTTCCGTGAAACATTCCACTGGCATTCATTGAATCATCAGGCTCACTAGACATGATGAATAAAAACTACTAGGAAACATAGATGCCTTAGTGAGATGTATGCAATCTTCAGAGAGATGATAAACCGCAGGAAAATTCAGTGACCCACATCTCAGTAAAGATCTTTGAAGTCCAGTGAATTGAAGGATGTTGGCATTCAAATTAAAGGAGTTTGAGATGAAAATATATACACTACTACACGTAAAATAGATAAGCAACAAGGACTTACTCTAAGCACAGGAACTATATTCAATACCTTATAATAAACTATAATGGAAGAGAACATACAAATATATACATTTTCTGACTTGCTAATATATTCTGAATTTCTGACCACAGAACATCAATGGCCACATGATCTGATCTGCCCTTCCTTAGCTGAGCACCATCAAGTTACAGAATGCTGAGCAGTAATTTTTCATCATCTGTGTATAAGAGATCACATTCAATCCAGTCTCGATGTCAGAAGCAAGTTGCATGGTTGCAGGACCAGTTGGCTCACAATCTTACCTATACTTATCCCACTGCATTTCTTTCTTTCAATGTAATATTCAATATGCATTTGTGACACAGGAAAAGCTCTTTATGACCAGCTAAGAAAAAAAATGAATAAACAAAACAAAAACGTTTTTCTCAGGTCTACTTTACAGATGGCTCTAATAGCATCCATCACAAGAAGGATACCAGTCTTGGAGATCCAAGCAGTAGTGTTCTTGAAAAACCAGCATGATGGAAAATGCTCAAGGGGGCAGAGGCAGATCTTTGAGCAGCATATTAACATCACTTTGTTGGACTTAAAAGTTGGTCAGAGGGAGTTGCCGTCGTGGCTCAGTGGTTAACGAATCCAACTAGGAACCATGAGGTTGCGGGTTTGATCCCTGGCCTTGCTCAGTGGGTTAAGGATCTGGCATTGCCAGGAGCTGCAGTATAGGTCACAGATGTGGCTCAGATCCAACGCTGCTGTGACTGTGGCGTAGGTCAGCAGCTGCAGCTCTCAATCGACCCTTGGCCCAGGAACTTCTATATGCCATAGGTGTAGCCCTAAAAAAACAAAAAGTAGGGTAAATGAAAGTGTAATTGTGAGTGTGTTGTGTATATCTAAAAATTACTGGTTCTTTTTTGTGATCATGGGACTTTCTAAGACTGAAATCCATTCTGAAAAATTTTTGTGCAGAAAATGATGTTAAGGGCAGTGATGACAAAACATCGTATAATACTGAAGGAATGAAAAAAAAAATGAAGTCTTCTTTTAAATTCTGATCAGCAGTACCGGGAAGCATTATTTAGACAAGCGAGATGAGCAGGGCTTATTTCCTAAACTCAGAATCTGTGGTTCAGATCTTTTAGTAAACCACAGCAACTTCATTTTCACTGGATAGAGTCTGTCTCCTCCCTAAACCTGCAGAATGGGAGAGAAGTCCATACTCAGGTCAGAGCTTCCTCTGTTCCACAATCTGGCATCTTCCTGCGTCATCACGGACCTGTTTACTGTACTTATCAAATATCAAAGATTCCTCCCTCGTTTTTGTAGTGGTTATCTCACACAAAATAGTACCTCTAATATAAATTTGTAATCACCCATTACATTAGTCTATCAAGTATATATAACTAAGATTCTCAAAATGTAATTAGATCTTTTACATTTTTAAAATCAGTAACAAATTTGAAAGTTTTCTTATATAGGTGTAATTAATGTACTGAGCTTTTAACCTATACTGAACACAAAGTGCCACATGCCTAAGATCTGAGAATTCCCAATTCGGAGCAGTAGAGGATGTACTGTAGACACGTGGGAAGGGAACCACTGTGATTTACTTATCAAATAATTACCCTCATTTATGTGAAGCACTTCACATAGTAAATGCATTAAGTCCCTCTCACCCCACAAAATGTGGACTATTTCTTTTCACAGTGTTCAGATGAAAAAGCCAAACCTAGAAAAAGTGAATTGATTTTATCCTAAACACCAAGTTTGTACACTGTAAGAACTGTGAGAGCTTTTTATCAGTGATTGTATATTCCTGGTAATTTGAATACTGTCTGGAATATGGCACAGGGATTTTTTAAAAAGATATGTGGAATGAATTTCTGAAAAATAAAAAGGATTGTATAAAAACACAAGCCCACCTGTCTCCAGCATTTCTGCCTTTCTATTATACTGAAAAGACTTATGTGATCAACAAAAGTAATAGTAAGTATGAAAGCTTGACTTTTAGAAGAATTCTCAATTTGTTTCAAACTAAAATTTCTTTTCTGAGACAGACTCTCACTCTAAGTCATAGGATTAGAATATCTAGGTCAATAGCACGTCGGGATCTCCTAGTTGTTGGAGCTCACTCATTTTCCCAGTAATGGTAGTGAAACCTCTTTATTGTTCTTTCAGTTTCAGTGATGCTCACAATCCGACAGCAGTTCAAAAAAAAAAAAAAAAAAAAAAGGAAAGGAAAAGCTTGTCAGGCTTGGACTAAAATCTTTGAAGCTACTCAGAGCCACCTCATTCTTTGCTAAATTCATATCCTTGAATTCGTTTTCATGTCATAGTGCAGACTCTTGAATTGGCATTTTTAATTTGGCTGTTTGAAAGGGTTTAAGGCAGAGGTTGGCAAGTTACCACCACCTGTTTTATGAGTGCATTTTTATTGGAATATTGCTTTTCATTTATTTATGGATTGTTTATGGTTGCTTTTGGGCCCCAAGAGCAGACTGGAGTAGTTCCAGTGGAGACTATATGGCCACAGAGCCTAAAATATTTACTATTTGATCCTTCAAAGGAAAAGTTTGCCAACTTCTGTTTTAAAGTGCATAGGCTCTCTCAGAAGTGCTAGAGAACCAGCTGGCTGAGAATGAATTCCCAAACTTCCCAGAGCAAACTAGAAACACAGACATGGATCACGTGGATGGAAAACAGCCTCTCATTCCATCTGCTTGGCTTGCACAGTGGGCCTCCGAACTGGAACTGTAGAACGCAAGTATGGAAAAGCTGGTTTGCGCGCTATTAGAGGACATGAATGCCTCCCTTAGCATTGTAAACTTTGCATTCTGTGGAAATGCTCTAAGAATTTTCATGATCACATCACTGCTTCAGGAATATCCATCCAGAGATCAATGCGCAATTCAGCTGTGTTAGGGTGATCAAATTTCTTTTAATCATTTTTTTGTTGTTGTTGTTTAAAAAGTAGAGTAAATTCTGAGTCGTCACAAGGGAATTTTTTTTTAATTTAAAAAAACATTTGTGTCTCTATGATATTGGATGTTTACTAAATTTAGTGTGGTGATCATATCATGATGTATGTAAGTCAAAACATTATGCTGTACACTTTAAACTTACACAGTGCTATATGTCCATTATATTTCAGTAAATCTATAAGGAAAAGATTTAAGAATAAAAAATAGGTAGCATCTGTTTACACTCTACTTATGGGATAGGTACTGTAGCAATGGACGGAGTTACCATGCCCACTAGTCCACATCTGTCTGCTACTGGATGGAGCAAAATCTATCAAAACTCTTAATGCCGGCATTTCATTCACTACCATTATCTTCACGCACCTAAACCAGCAGGAGGCATGGCTGATTGTGACTTTGCAGATTCAAGTGCTCAGTTGGGTGGGCTGTCCCATATCTGGATGGGCCGTGGAGGAACTTGATGAGGGGAGAGAACCAGCTCATCTTAGCTCTCCACCTATCTCTTCATCAATTATCAATATGGTAGGCGGATTTTCTGGCTGCTGAGTATTTTCCAAGTGGTATTTCTCATTTGTTTCAGAACTTGGGCCGAGAAAAGTTTCACTATTCACTGTGTACCTTCAAACACCCCAGCAAAAAGAAGACCCCAAAATATCCAAACCATAGCTCTGATGGGGAGAAAGGGCATAGTCAAGCAAGCAGCACCTGTTTTAAGGTGACATTAGGAGGGTATGATTTCTCTCTGCATTGCTGTTTACTGCAGGATAATTTCCAAATATCATTTAGTCATAGGTTTTTAATATTTTTCAAAGCCAAATGCCAAAAAAAATTCTGTATTGCAAAAAAGAGGTTCTGATTGCAAAATGAGTGCCAATTTAAAATTAATTAACGACAGCTTTTCCTTCATTACCTCCAGTTGGGTACAACACGATGGCAACCTTAGTAATAAAGACCTGGTTCCTGCTTAGGCGCTTATTAATTTCCAGTTGCAGTCAGAAGTCCATCCCAGTAAGATGAAGGCAGATTTTTTTCTGACTTACTCTTGGACTTGAGAAACCTTGACATTGGCCTTTTGAATGCCAGAAGGGACGTGAACATCATTCTATATTTAACTAGTGCTCGTGTTGTCTGGTGTAAAAATCCAATGCGCCTTTCTTTTGAAACAGAAGTTATTTACAGTGAGTTTTTTTTTTTTTTCCTCAAGGGGACACATTTACAGGTACTATGTCAATAATTCTGGGGAGAAAACATGGTGATTATATCTGGAAAAAATGTCAAAAGATGAAATTGAATCATATTGTGAGTTTGGGTTTTTTTCCCTACTCTAGGGGTAAAACAGCTTTATTGAGAAAATTGCTACCTGCAGAAGGAATATCCTTCCACAATTCGGTTGTTGTAAGACACATATAGAATGGTGTACATGAAAAAAAAAAGGTGTGCGTAAAACACAAAAGAATTTGCAAATACAATACCAATATAAATTATCACTGTTATTGGAGAATATGCACGCCATAGAGGTAAAAGGAAAAACAGACCTAAATAAGCTCATTAAGTTAAATTCCAATGTCTGGTTACATCCATACATACTTGTGTATATATCTAGATATGGATGGATGTGATACAGGCACATGTACACAGATGCGTCTAAAGACGGCTCTTTGCCCTGTTCATTTAAGTGGACTAGTATGGGGGAGACGCCTTGTAGGCATAGATCTATGGTCCTACAACTCTCAGAGATGTTAAAGCCATCTAGTCCTTCCTAGTCAGACACTCAGTCATCTCCGTGACATGCCCTACAGGTAGTCATTTAGACCAGATTATCACACACCAGGAACAGGGTTCCTGCAAGGGACAGAGAATATCAGTTTGACCTTGACGCATCCCGAATGGAAGAGAGCTCACAGGCGGCACGAGTCACAGAGAAGACACTAAGTACCACATGTACTGAATGCCCACTTTAACTGGTCCCAATGCCTCCCCAAGCAGAAAAGGGAGATAGTTACTTCCATGCCCTGCCGTTTTCAGCTCTCCTCTGCCACGGTGATCACTAGGCCGGGTAGTAATGGCAGGAGTGCGCTGTGCACGGGGGCCTTTCATCGCTAACCTGAAAGCATCTGTCCCCTCTGGGAGGCCAAGCTGTGATCTAGTACAGCTCTAAACTTTCCGCCATTGTAGCTCAGCCCATTCATGCTGATAATTTTAAACTTCAGTGTCTGGAGGTTGGGTGTATTGACAATAAAAAGTATCCAGATGACTGACTACATTATAAAGAAAAAAGAAAGTACTTGTCCTAAAATGAATACTCTATTATCGTTGTTCTCTCAGAGCATATTGAAATATCTCAGATCACCGTCTTGGCCTTTGAGTCCTTCCCAGGTTCCATGATCATTTGATCACAGACTCCATATTTCAAATAATAGGAAGGGGGGAAGCTGATCAAGACCATGAAGAACTACCTACGATTACCAGGTGTCTGTGTTTGTAACACAAGGAAATATCTAATGGAAGTGGTCTGTGTCATTTCTTATCCAGGACCAATTTTGACTATACAGATAAGGATTCTTAAAAGCAGAGTGCAGAACAGACAGTCCGGTTCCAGGTCCAAATGATGGCACTCTTAAAATATTCTAACATTATCTTTTAAGAACCCAATCCAATTCCACAGCTTTATATCTTACAACAAACTGGATTTAGATTTTACAAGATAATGCTGGAGCATTTTAGGAGTGATACCATTTGGAAGTGGACTATTCTGCTTTCCACTTTTGAGAATCTATGGCTAACTGGTAAAAATTGGTAGTGGATTAACTCGTGTCACAGACCTCTTTCATTAGATATTGCCTTGTAGCTGAAACACGTTTACTATAAAGCTACAGCCATCCAAACAGTGTGGTACTAGCATAACAATACACATCTAGATTATTGAAATACAATTGAGTTTCCATAAATATATACATACGGCTATGGCCAAAGAATTTTTAGCAAGGGTATCAAGACAGTTCAGTTGGATTTCATCAAAATTAAATGTTTTTCCACCAGACTAAATTATCAAGAAAGGGAAAAAAAAAACAATCTACAAAATGGGAGAGAGTACTTTCAAATGACATATTTGATAAGGGCCAATTACCCAGGGAAAAGACTCTTAAGCCTCAACAACAAAAAGGCAATGCAATTAAAATAGCTAAAGCCTTGAATAGATATTTTTTCAAAGATAAATAAAGGGCCTAAAAGAGCCTGAAAACATTCTTAATGCCATTAGGAATTAAGAAAATGAAATTAAGAGCATATGCAAGTGTCATTTAAATTAAAAACATATTAAAGGTGATACTGCTTCATACCTACCAGGATGACAATATAAAATAAGCAGAAGACAAATGTAGGTGAGTGTGCAGAAAACCTGGAACTCTGATAATGTGCTGGTAGGAATGTGAAATGGTCTAGCCTCTGTGGAAAACAGTTTGGCTCAGATTTCTAATCATGGAATTACTATCTAACTCGCAACTCCATTCCTAGGCATGTACCCAAAAGGACAAAAGCAAAAATTGAAATAAATATCGTTCATTTATATTCACAGCAATAATATTCATAATCTCCGAAGTGTGTCAATAACTCAAATTTCTATCAACAAATGAATGGAAACTCAGAATATATATCCATACACTAGAATATTACTCAGCCATAAAAATGAATAAATATGTAATACTTCCTGTGCGGATGAACCATGAAAACATTATGCTAAGTGAAAGAAACAAGACACTAAAAGTTGCATGTTTTATGATTCCTTTTTTATAAAGTATTCAGAATAATTAAATCGATGGAGAACAAAAGAAGATTAGTAATTGTCATGAGCCAAGGGAGAGGGGAATGGACAGCGACTGATGGCTATGAGGGTCCACTTTTGGGGTTATAGAAATATGTTGGAACTCTATAGAGGCGGTGTTCGAATCACAGTGTTAGTGTAGTTCATGCTACTGAAGAGATGATTTTAGGGAGTTCCCGTCGTGGCTCAGCGGAAAACGAATCTGACTAGCAACCATGAGGACGCAGGTTCGATCCCTGGCCTTGCTCAGACGGTTAAGAATCTGATGTTGCTGTGAGCTATGGTGTAGGTCACAGACCCGGCTCAGCGCTGGCATTGCTGTGACTGTGGCATTGGCCAGTGGCTACAGCTCCAATTCTACCCCTAGCCTGGGAACTTTCTTATGCCGCGGGTGCAGCCCTAAAAAAAAAGACAACAACAACAAAAAGAGTAGATTTTTTAAATGGCTAATAAATGTTATGCAGATTTCATCTCCATAAAAACAAATAGATCAATTGTAATGTAGCACGATGGAGGATAATATGAGAAAAGAATGTATATATGTATGTGTGACTGGGTCACTTTGCTGTATGGAAGAAAATAGAACACTATAAATCAACTGTAATAAAAAACATTAAAAAAATAGATATATATTTCCTTTCATATTTAAAAAAAAAGTTGGCTTTAATGTCCTAGCTCATTTGGGGTTCAAAGCAGAAATTTCTTATATTGAGTTCTTGCATTTTATATATATATATATATATATATGCTTTTCATTATATCTAAATGCAATAAATATTCAGAAACTAATGCTGTCATAAGTCTGTTTACCCAGGACAGTGCCAACATAATAATTATTAAAGACATCACCCATTCACTCTCAAAATCGTCCTTATCTGAACAACATATTATACCATCAGCCTACCATTGATAAAATAAGGCTGAAAGTGTTCTCCAAAATATTGCCGTCTGCATTATCTGATAAAAGGTCATGGGCAATGGCTCTGCAAAGTGTTGATTCCAAGCTGTGGTATTATCTTCACATGTCCTTACATTTCAAAAAATTTCGGAGTCATTCTAATTTATTGCTTTGATGTCATTAAATGCTAGATGGATTTCTCTGCTTGAAAACCGCCATGTCAGAGAATTCTCCTTCTTTCTGGCTCAGTCCCTTCTCTCCACTGATACTTCCGACTCTCGGTGTGCTCTGAGCTGGAGCTGAATTCAGTTTCCCTTTATCGTTCCCCTGTTGGTCCTGGTTCTACATCTTGAGGGAAGTAATATTAATGATATTTTACACACGAACTGGTTTCTATTTACCAAGCCCTGGGGTAGAGGTTTTAGAGGTAGAAACTATGCAATCTTCATATCAAGAGTATGAGATTGGCCAAGAGCTCCCTGGTGGCCAAGTGGTTAAGGGATCTGCTGTTATCACTGCCACGGTGAAGTTCCCTGGCCTGGGAACTTCTGCATGCCAAAGGCACAGCCGAAAAGGAAAAAAAAAAAAAAAGAGAGAGAGAGAGAGAGAGTGGTACTGTAATTATCCCCATTACAGATGGGAAAACTGGACTCAGTGTGATTAAGCAGTAAGAGAAAGAGCTTGTCTCCAACCTCAGCCAACTGGCCTGCACAGTCCATGATCAGAACCACTAGCTGGACTGATTATTTTCAAACCCCTCCATCCAAGTATACTCAGTCTTTCTGAAGACAAGTCTTGTGTTTCATACCTATAATCTTTTCTTTCCAGCTCCTTCTCTACTTCCTCCTATTCTTTCTTTCTTATCTCATGCTACCTAATGACCTTAGGCAGACTGCAGTGCAGCTTTCCTATCTCCTTCCATTAACCCTGTAAGCAGTTCAACATGCAGAGAAAAGTGGGTTAGGAGACATGGATCTGATTCTTCTGGCTCTGCCTACATTTATGGGACGCATTAATCATGCAATTCAATATGATCCTGTTTCTTTCTCTGGCAGATTTTTAAGAAGAGTTTATGGGCTTGTTGGAAAGTATTCTAATCTCATTTCTAGCTCTAGCCACTAGGTGGCTTAGGCATTTACTTCTCACCCCTAAGGATCAGTGTTCTCACCATGAAATAAGTGCAGAGGCTCAGTGATGAGCATCCTAGCCTTCCCAAAGCCTGACAGTAGTCGCCACTGTCTTTTGAGTTTTCTTCCCTATGCAATTCTACGTACAAGAGCTCAAGGATGTGAGAGCCAAGAAGCCTGAAGGTGTTTGATCTGGATTCAGACCCTCTCTTACCTTTCTAAAGTAAAGGAGACAGGCATCTTAAGAAGAAATACAGAAGTTTGCATTTTTGTCTTTTTGAGCTTTTCTATCATGGCCAACCTTAGGCAGTTTGTCTTGGCTGCCTCTTTCCTTGGGATCTTTTATTGGTTACAAAGACAAAATAAAATACCAGGGAGGCCAGCACAGACACGAATGTGTCTTCCCAAAGCCTCTTCCTAGATGCTTAACTGGGAATGAGTCACATAACTTTTCTAAGACTCAGAAATATCCTTGGAATAATCGTGGTTGGTAATGAGCGGCTCTGTGATTTAAAGTAAAAACTGGGTGCAATGCACAAACAGGTGGAAATCTCAGCAGAGAACTGAAAATTACGTATAAAAAAAGAATCAAATGGAAACTGCAAAAGATAACAATAATGAAGTGTTCTGTCCTTACGGGCTTATTTTGAGGATTCTATGAGAAAATGGGCTTGGTAGAGTGCTTTAAACTATAAAGAGTTACATAAATAATAATATTAACATCACAATAACCCTTATGTGGTGCTTTGCAGGGTAAGAGGTGTTGAGAAGGCAGAGAACAAGCCTTCCCAGCAGTAAGCAGAGGAAAGAACACGGGTGGCTGACTGTGAATCAGGCCACGTCATCCTGTAGCTGCATTATCCCTAGAAGGTAAGATCTGTGAAAACCAAGGAGCCAGTCGGACCTCGAAGCCGAGGCAAAGCCGGTGGTTCTCGCCCCAGGAAGGCCTGGCCAGTGACTGCCTCGCTGAAGGTGGGTGGAAATATCAAAACAGTCATTGTTGTTGTAATGAGCTTTCATGTTTAACAGCTCCAAGCATGAAGGAGAGCTGGCTTTTCAGAGCTATCCATCCAACAATATGGTTCAGCACACAGAGGTAACTCAAAGCCACGGCCTTGGATTGAACTGGGCACAGTGTGTGTGTGGGGGTGGAAAGGTGGGGGTGGGGTTCAACCAGAATGGACAGGCTCACCAAACCTTCGCCGAATACATGTCTACTTCCCAATGCCTGGAGTCCTTCTCCAAGGGCATCAGAGGTCACTGGTCTTAGTAGTAATAAAAACAGTAATAATAAAGGCAATAATGGTAAGAAAAACAGAAAGCATATATGTGTCTCAGGCACTCGGCTAGGTTTTCCACACTTATTATTTCTAATCCTGAAAACACAACTATGGTTTCATTATGCTCGGGTTATACGTTAAAAATTGTTACCATGGGAAAAGAATCTGAAACAGAGTGGATGTGTGCATATGCACAACTGACTCATTTGGTCGCGTGGCAGAAAGTATCACACACGGTAAATCAACTAGACTTCCATAAAACTTTAAAAAATGAAGACAAAATGTTATCACTTACAGTTTGCAAAGCATATTCTTACAATTTAAATCACTGTTTTTTTGGGGGAAAAAATCTATGTTTGATGGAGTAATCTCTATGTCCTCCAATTGAGCAAATAACCTCAGAGAGTAGAGGTCAGAGAATGCAGCCAGCCAGGAGAGGCAGAGGCAGAAAGTTGCTTTTCTCCAGCCACAGCAGCCTTTTTACTTTTCTTTTTTTCTTAAACTGCTCCATATTCTGAATTTTTAAAAATTCTGTATCATTTTCTTTATAATAGCATAGTTTATCTTTTTAAGTAATACCCTGGCAATCCCGTCTTGAGCAGATGCTCTGAGATCCTCTTCCTAATGATGAGGGCTGCCCCTCCCCCCAGGCTGCTCTGCAGGTAACTGCTCTCCCAGAGTCCAGGTTCCAAGCATGCACTCAGCCTCCTGCACTGACTCCCTGCCGAAGGCCAGGGCTACTGGGAGAGCCGGCATCCTTCGTGAACCTCTCTCCCCTCTTAAAAAATAAAAAAATACCATGGCATGTTTTTGTTTTGTTTGTTTTCTCCTTCGCGGACTGTATTGCTTGCACAGCCCAACAAGCTCAGACGTAGAAGAAACACAGAAACATGAGCAGAGGCCCAGAACCGTGTGGATGTGCTTTATTGCTCTTCCTGGGCTCCTGGCCTCAAAACTTGGTGGTAACGGCAAGCCCCATGGAACTCACGTTCTGCTCTCCAGATCCAAGGAGGGTTCGCCAGCACCCACTTCCCACCCGAGAGTGGAGGACATGCTATTTCTTCCATACTTGAAAACACATTTTTTCTCTAATTAAGATTGAAAAGATAATTTATCTCACATCAGCTCAAGGCAAGCTTATTTATCAAACACTGCATCTGCAGGATGACACATGAAGAGGCATTAATAACTCACATGGTGTCACAGCTCCCGTGGCAGGAGGGGCTGGCTTTCAGTAAAACCGCAGTGACAAGACACCATAATGATCACAGCAAAGGGAGACTGCGAGGGAGCTACGGAAACAGAAGTCCCCTTTGTTGCAGGCGGGTTGCCTTCTTCCCTGGGGTCTCTGCAGAAGGCGTGACCGCCTCAGACACCTCTCTGCCCAAACGGGAAGCTTCCATCAGCCATTCAACAAACGCGTACTGAACACAGGTTTATTCTGAGGTTCTTGGAAACAGACTGGTGCTGTGGGTGTCACACACGTTTCCCGTTATACTTCCCGGGAAATGTGCCCGGGAGATGTGTGCCCGGGAGCTCTGGTGACCTGTGGGGAATGGGGCGACATCACAGAAATAGAGAGACTGGCTCTTGTGATCGGTGACCACTCTTGGCTTGTTCTCTGCTCAGAAACGCCTTTATCAAACTCCCCCAGAACCTGCAATCGGGGTAATTAATCTTTCTCTCTTCTCAGCATAGAGTCCCACTGGCAGGCTTTAACAGCATTTTAATAATTGAAGCTTTTTCATAATTATCAGGAGTAAATCACTACATTTTAGGCAAAACATCTCACATTAGGCATTGTTGGGAGCTGGGAAGAGGTTGGATATATGGGGAAATAATGGCAGGAAAGACTGGTACTCAGCTGTGGAACAGCCACGGCACTGATGAGCTCAAGTCAAACCCTCATTTCCCCCAAAGGCCTACTCCAGTAATTAACACGTATGGAGGTCAGAGAAGCTTAGTGCTACAATATTTTAATATTTGCACAGCGTTCATCTTCCTCCCCTATGCACCGCCAGCAAAGAACTCTGCTATCTCAAGGCACAGTAGCCTTAAGGCCAGGTTTCAGCCCAAACACTCCCTAACACATTCTTCAACTTTCGAGCTATCTGTTTCAGAATAAATTGCTTTTGTTTCTGTTGTTTTGCTTTTTAGGGCCGTACTGTGGCATATGGAGGTTCCCAGGCTAGGGGTCGAATCAGAGCTACAGCTGCTGGCCTACACCACAGCCAAAGCAATGCCAGATCTGAGCTGTGTCTGCAACCTACACAGTTGACGGCAACGCCAGATTCTTAACCCACTGATCGAAGCCAGGGATCAAACCCACATCCTCATGGATACTAGTCAGATTCGTTTCCATTGTGCCACAGCAGGAACGCCTTGAAATAAATTTACAGACCCTCGCCCTCTGCTTCTTTTATTGTGTGACTCTCTGAAACTTCCTGGTTTACATATCTCGGTTGTCTGCAATCTTCCAAAACACAGCGCCTTTGTGAATTTTAGACGGTCAAGGGGATGATGGATTCTCTCGAATAAAGAGGGCAGCTCTAATCAACTAGGGTGTGTCTAATCAACTCCTGAAAGTTCACTTTCTATGCTGGTTTCACCAGTGGAGTCCACTGGCTTCTTGAGAGCAGTGGAGTATTTTCCTGCAATTTATGTTTGTGATTGCCTTTCCAATAGGACCCTGGGACTAGAAGATGACCACGACTGCGGGAGAGAGACCTGAGATCCAGGAACAGTGACTGCCCTTGGGCGCATCCTGCTTTACAGGCGGCACATAACTGTTCACTCCCTGGATGCTCTCAGCGAGCCCGAGCCACCTCTAATCTCATATCTGACCACATCCAGGGAATCTGAGCAAGCTGCTTTTGCCCTGGTTGGGAGGGCTCGAAACACCGAGCCCTGGGTCTTCTGAACTGAGATCCTGGCACCTCTAATTTTATTGTCCCTTCAGTATATAGTATCACATTTAAGAGATTGAGAATAATGGTGAACAGTCTAAGCTTCTTCATTACCTGTTAACCAAGGCTGAACTAGTGTGTTCCCCATTCCCTGCACACTACATAGTTCTCCTGCCATAAAAACTATCACGCTGTCATCATTGTTGACTTAATTATACATCTTCTTTGAAAGATCATAGCTTCCCTGTGTGCAGGGACCATGCCTTCCTTGTCTCCTAGAGCTTACAAACGACTTCAGGCAAACACTCAAACAAAATAAAAAAAGTAAAATGATGACAAGGGCTAAGAAGAAAACACAGTGGGGGAGGGACCGTGGGAGTGCTAAGGGAGGCAGAAATTTTTTTTTTTTTTTTTTTGACTGTGCCCACAGAATGCAGAACTTCCCAGGCCAGGGGTTGAACCTGTGACAGCGACGGATCCTTAACCTGCTGAGGCATCAAGAAACTCCAAGGTAGATATTTTAAGCTGGATGGTTAAAGGAAGCCTGGCTGAGAATGTGGTCAAAGCTCCTAGAAGGGGAGGGAGCAAAGGCAGGGGCACCTGTGAGAAGAAGGCGCAGAGCAAAGGCTTTGAAGCAGGGGCTGGAAGGTGAGGGCCGAGGGGAGTCAGGACACACTGGGATGGGGGGGGCAGGCGGCTGCCAGAGACACCACTGGGAGCTCTGCAGGTCACCTCTCACAGGGGCCCAGGCTCTAATTCCCGAGGGAGTGGAAGCCATGGGGACGTGGACAGACGAAAATCATAACTTAATGTAAGTGATGCCCAGATATTTGGTTAAACATTTTTCTGGGTGTGTCTGCAGGGGTGTTTCTGGATGATATTAGCACGTGAGTTGGCAGAATGAGCGAAACCGATTGCCCGCCCGCCCCAGTGCTCTTGGGCAGCTTCCGCTCTGTTTAGAGGGACCTGAACAGAACAGTAAGGTGGAGAAGGGAGAACTTGCTCCCTGCTGACTTCCTGACCCTTCCCGGTCCTCAGCCTGGGCCTTACACCAGCAGTGCTGCTGGTTCTCAGGCTGGAGGCTCACCTGGAACCACACCACCGGCTCCCCAGGGTCTCCGGCCAGCAGATCACACGAGACCGCTCAGCCTCCAGAATCCTTCAAGCCAGGCCTCACAGTAAAGCTCTCGATACATGAGTTCTGTTTCCCCAGAGAACCCTGGCTACCACATCTGACTAGTGATTTAGAGGATCCTGCCAGCTATTCCGCTGAGAACAGATGAGAATTACAGCCTTGATAAAATATACAATCCTGGAGTTCCTGTTGTGGCGCAGTGGAAATGGACCCGACTGGTATCTATGAGGATTCAGGTTCAATCCCTGGCCTCGCTCAGTGGGTTAAGGATCTAGCGTTGCCGTGAGCTGCGGTGTCGGTCACAGACGTGGTTTGGATCCTGCATTGCTGTGGCTGTGGTGTAGACTGGCAGCT
Organism: Phacochoerus africanus; assembly: GCF_016906955.1. Classification (NCBI taxonomy): domain Eukaryota; kingdom Metazoa; phylum Chordata; class Mammalia; order Artiodactyla; family Suidae; genus Phacochoerus; species Phacochoerus africanus. The sequence continues at coordinate 5,215,812 of NC_062549.1, forward strand.
GTAGCTCCAATTTGACCCCTAGGCTGGGAAGTTCCATATGCCATGGGTGTGGCTCTAAAAAAGCCACAAAACAAAAGAAACAAAGAAAAAGATAAAAACAATCCTGCGGAGAAATGTCTTTAATGTGATTGGGAAGATCACCTAATATTTTTTGAATGAATGAATCTGATAAACTACTTCAAGCTGGTAATAGTTTATTGTTCTCCCCTTCCTCTCTAGAAAACACTGTAATTTGGAAAAACATAAGCCTTTAGTCATAGGAAGAATCTAGTGGGAGAGAAGGCTTTCCTAGGAACTTCTGACCATTGCCCCCTAAAAATTACATTCTCATATTTCTATTTAATATTCTAATGAATATTTTAAATGAAACTTTACATGAATTATTCCTAAGATATTTCCTGTTTACTCTTCCCCTTAACTTTTACTTATATAGAAATCATTCTAAATATTTTTATCTATAAAATAGGGATATAAAGGCTCCAACTCTTCAGTTAGATGAGATGAAGTAAGAAAAAAAAAAAAAGCCAACACAAATATTAGCATGTAGGAGATACTCCAAAACATTTGGGAGTTTTGTTTGTCTGTTTGTTTGTCTTAAGTAGGATTCAAAATGTATTCTGGTAGAGCTAAATCAAAGTCTATGCTTAAACAACAACAACAATAACACAACAACAAAACCCCAACTTCCTATACATTAAAATATTATATTTAAAACATCCTCAGTCTTTTGTCACCTCCATCATTGGAAATGGGATAAAAAGGAGCTCACGGTAAACCCAAAGCTTTAAAAAAGGCTCACAATTTCCACAAAGTAGATGAATCGTAAAATGTCCCTTCTGTGGGACATGGGGAGGGAATTAATATAAACAGGAGAAATGTATTATTGGTTTTCTTTTTCAAAAGCACTATGACCATTTTCACCCCAAACAACATACTTTTTTTAATTTACATTTTTGAAACCAGGTGGATTTTTCTCTTTCCCTGAGTTGAAATATAAGCAATGAAGGCAGAAACAAATGAATAGTGTCAATATTTCATCTCTAAGAATTTCAGGTGTTATATCAGGTTTTCTTATTCCTCTTTTGAAATTGTGAGGTTATTTAGTTATGTGACATTTTATGACTTTTTTCTTCCTCTTACTGTACACAGTGAATAATATCCTTCAGGATGTCGCTCAAATGCCACCTCCATGATTCAAAGGACCACAGAATTACACCAGTAGAGAGGGCCTGTGTGGTTTACTACCTATGCAATCACTTTTCCCCCCAGGTTTCTGCTGTGGTTTGGAAGCAGATTTATGTCTGAAATAATATTGTGTTTGTTTTCAGGCTTTCAGTTTCTCTCTGCTACTGTTGTCCTTTCACAGGTACCCTGGGAGTACTCTCCGAGCAGAAACAATGATGCAGAGAAACCTAGAGAAAGATACCTTTTCTTGATTCCTGGTCAGATATATTGATCCCAATGGTTAGATAAGCTTGAGAGGAGGGAAAGGAAGAGAGGAAGGAGGGAGAAGAGCGCTCCAGGGAAAGAAAAGACGGCAGAAGAAGAAGGGCAGAGACTCAGCACCAAGCTCTTTTCAAGTGTGAACCAGCCACTGTCCCAGTGATCCAAACCTAGGGATGGCAAGAGGTCTGGCGTCCTGGGCACTTGTCCGCCTTGCGAAGAGAACCTGAGAATGTGGTCATCTTTTATGGTGATGGGGACATTATGGGATAGCTCAGACCCTTGATTAGGATTGAACTATGAGAGGTCTGCTATCCTCCTTGCTCCTGGTGGCCTGGAGCACATGGTAATAAGCCTTCAGAGCTAGCTACGACTCACTATGGAAGCATCTTCTATTCCAGGTGTCACCCGAAGGTGCAGATGTAAGCAGATGATATAACCTTGGTGACTGCATCACCCCAGGCTTTCATATGTTTTAGTATCATTTAGAAGGTGTGGTTTTCATTTCTCTCCTTAAGCTTTAATTTCCAGAATGTCACATTAACATAAATGCCTTTCAAATCCAAAAATGTCAGTTGGGTGTTATACATGTATTTCCCCACCATGCCTAGTAGTCACAAATAGACTGTAGCACTCAACTTTCGAGTTTCCGACTGTACATGTGCATTGCGATTATCCCACCTGAGAAGCAAAGCAAAACCGGAGAAAGAAAAGCAAATGTTTCCGGGCCAAGAATATCTCTTTGTGGATATCCCGCAACTGGCTTTACTGGGATGTTTTTCTCCCATAAGAATCTTTCTGCTGTGCCAGGATAATTGGGAGCTTCCAGGGTGCTGGTTTGTTAGGCACTGTCAATAGCACGTATGTCTGTAGGTTAGAAGATGAGTCCCTTCTCTACCAATTATTGAATGACTCTAGGTGAGCAGATATGGTCAAATGACACTCAGCATCCACTCTCCCATCTTTCTCTGTGATTACCTGTACCACAAAACCTGAAAAGCAAAAATCAACATGTCTTGGCTCAATGGCAGGGAGGCTTCTGGATGCAAATTTGGTTCTGCCAATTACATGCACATAAGTGATTTAGCAGAGAGGGGCAAAGGGGAGGCTCCCTTCTGGTCAATCAAGTTAGGACCATGTGGCGCCAAGACTCAGTGGTAGGTATGGCAATGACAGCTGTGTTGGCACTTTCTGATTTCCCAGTCCCTGTAGTGGAGAGAACTCTAGCCTTGGGGCTGTTGCAAGTCCTTTTGTCCTGTTCCTCCAATCCTCTCAAGATTCCATAAGCACTAAATTCTTTGTATTAATTCACACTATGTTTATAATATTTACGTGGTGTGTTTCCTGCAGCGAGCCAAACTGCTAGAGCAAGTCTTTCTCTGAGACCTCCGTTAATTTATCTCTTTAGTGAGACTAATGAAATGATTAAATGCAGGGACCTGGAACAAATTATCCCTTGAGTTTCATATTATTTTTGTTTAAAGCCAGGTTGGAAAAATCAAAACCTATAGATAAATGATCCTTCAGTATGTAATCCAAATACTGTCAAATTAGAAGTGAAATGTATCATAAAAATATTCAATTAAATACTACCTATTTTTTAACATCTGTTATATTCCAAGCAGTATACTGGGTGGTGATTATACACTAATGAGCCAGACAAGTTCATTGCCTTCAAGGAGCTTGCTTTCTACCAGGAGAGGCAGACACACAATCAGGCAGTCTCAGAACTATGACATGAGGGGTTCCGTGATGACAGGCACAGCACACAATGAAGCAAAGGTGATCAGGACTAACCCCGCTTGGGAAATGAGATTTCACAGAGGGCTCAGAGGGGGTGACATCTGGTTAGAGCCTTAAGCGACCAGACAAACCTTAGGGGTGTGTCAGTTGGTGTCCTTACTGGCTGACTGCTTGAAGGTTCCCACCTCCCCCTGGAGTGCTGAAGTGCTCTGTGCATTGCCAGCCTCCCTTGCAGCTAGTTCTTGGCTATCTGACACCAGCTTGGCACAGGAAGAGAGGACGCATCTGAGGATGAGTTCTGGGGAACATTTTCCTCCTAATAAAAACAGCAATGCAGGGAAATTAACCTTGTCATCGCCTCCAAAGCTTACATACTGTTGACTGAGACTGGGATGCCTGGGGCTGTGGGCAACCACCTTTTGACCATGATGGGGAAGAAAAAGATTTCAAAGAGATTAACCTAGAGTATGGTGTCATCCCTGCCCTGTTGAATTCACGTATCCTGAAACTTCAGAAACCCTGACATGTGAGATAAAATGTACTATTACATAAACCATGTTAATTCATGTATTTGATTTCTTAAATAAAAAAAAAGGTATATAATACCATGTGATGGATGTGGGGGGAAAAAAAGATATGTGTTCTAGGATGGGGATTTATATTTGCAGGAGACAGGAGACAAAGAAGGCTGTTAGCACACGAGACAAGTTAGAAATTCACTGGGAACTGACCATAAGGAGAAAGTAATGACTAAAAAACCCCAGAAAACAAAAAACCTAGGGTTGTAAGATTTGCTGGATCATAATCATCTATACAAGCTTTCCAAGAAGTATGATTATGTCTCCATAGTGACTGCATTTTTTTTTTAAGAAAGTGCCTTGATGTCTTTATACATGGTTGAGATGGTTTTGAGCAGACTGGATGGACACCTGGTTGAAAACTTAGAAGTGAGGCGTGTAGTTATTAAATTCTACCTTCTGACTACAGTGTAGATAGTTATTGAGAAGGGAGCACAAGTGTAGTCCTTCACTGTCCACTGCGACGATGGCAGCTGTTATTCACGTGGGGCCACTGGGCACTTCAGCGTGTCTACTCTGCTGAATGGATGTGCTCTAAATGGAAAACGCACACCAGATCCTAAAGACTTGGTACAAAACTGTAAATTATCTCATGAATACTATTATATTGCTTAGAAGTTGAAGTCATGTTTTGGGTATGTTGAGACAAATAAAACATATTATTTAAATTTATTTTATCTTTTAAAAAATATAAGTACTACAAATTTTAAAATAATCTTCATGGCTTGCATTCCACTCCTATTGGGCAGAGCTGCTGGGGGCAATGATATATGCTAGGAAACTATTCAATTATCTAGAGGAGACATGGCAGTAAAATAAAGTGAGGTGTTACATGGAAAGAGAAGTTGAATGGATATTACAGAGTTAAGTGAATTAAATGTGGAGGGTTAAGAAAAGACAGAATCTAGAGTAACATTTCTTTCTTCAATTGGACACTTAGTTTCCATACAATACTATGTATTACGTAGTATAGCTATGGGAATGATGAACCTTAAATATAGTGACCTTGAAAAAAAGAACGAATGTGTGTACAGGTATAACCGAATCACTAAGCTGTACAGCAGAAATTATCACAACACTGTAAATCAACTGGACTTCAATTAAACTTTTAAAAATGAAAAAAAATCTAGTGACTTAAAATGTAAGCTTGTTTTTTTTTTTTTGTTTTCATTTTCATTGCAGTGAGAAGGATCAAGGATGGCTTTCTACTTGGTGATTCAGGGACCAGTTCACTCCATCTTGGGGGTCCTCTATCCCCAGGGGACTCTGGATCCTCTGATTCATCGACATTTGATGGACAGAGAGTCATGCAGTTTTTAATCATAATTTTTAATAAGCTAGGAATGGAAGCAGATTATATCACTCTGTGTATGTTTCACCAGCCAGAAGACTTACAGGTCTGTACCCAACTGCAACTGAGTCGTGTGCTCCGGAAGAAAGAAAAATGGAACTGATAAATAATGAGACTATCTGTTCATACAGGACATGGGATCAAGTATGTAGTGACTTCTACACAAAGACAGGTGACACCTTTCCATGACGGTGAGATGGAGGGGTCCGTACGTGGACAAGTCTATGAGGTGCTCAGGGTGCACAATTAAATTTCAGGAGGGCGTTCTGGCTGGCCATGTAGAGGCATCAACTCCAGGGCCATCATCAAGACATGAGGTGTGTGAGCTGACTGCGTCAAAGCCGTCTGAGGAACGGAGGCTGTGGCTTGGAAGGGAGAGGAACTTCGTGCTGCTCATTGCTCTGGGGAGGACAGACTCTCTGCCATTCAGAAGAGCACCTATGTCTCCGTAAGGGCATCCGTATCCTACATTTGTGGGACTACTGCCATGGTTTTTCTGGGAAGCTGCTCTGCCCTTGTATATCAAGAAGGAAAGGCAGATGCTTGGTTCAGCCCAATGGTGGGGGCAGACGTGTGAGAAAGAAGCTTTACCTACCGTGTTTCTTAGGGTGGGAGAACGTGGCAGCAAACAGCAGTCCCAGAGGTGGTGGAAGGGACTCCTCATTTTGATTTTCTGTTGACCTTTCTGTGCAGATGCTTTTGGCATCAGTTGCCTCATTTTTTCCTTTAAACCTCTGGACTGCTCATAATTGTAACCTGTGCTTTAAGATTTCATTTTCTCTCTCCCCTCCATCTACACCCAAGCCTCTAAAGTCTGACTTTCATCCCCTTGTCTCTACTGAAAATACTCAAAAATGACTCAGCGTTTACTGGCAAGGCTAGAAGGAGGATGGGGTGAGGGAGGCTCTTGCCTCAGGTGCAAGGTTTAACAGGTAAAGGAGGCCAAAAGCAGTCCAGACAAAATGAGTTTTAATGTAATATTTTAAAAAATTTTCTACATATCCCCAAATAGATACCTCCTCTCACACTCTATTTCAATTAGTGGTAAAAAAAAAAAAAATTTCCCTTTCATTCCCTGTGTTTAATCAGTCAGCAACTACTGGTATATCATTTCTGTGTATTTCTTAAATCCACATCCTTCTCTCTATTTTTACGAATGTTGACCTTATAAAGATATCATCTTTTCTCCTTGTCGCTATGCAACTTCCCTCCCCTTCCTCTTCCTGTATGTTCCCAGGGAGACACACAGACAGGATTCATAGATGTGTCTATCTATTCAACACTATATGTGTACGCAAACATATGTGTTACCATGTGTGCACAGTTTCTGTGGGCCTAATGTGTATGTATCCAAATATGACATGGGTTTTGGCAGGAGCATGTACCCCAAACTCATATGTCAAACCTAATGCCCCAAGTGGCGGTACTAGGTGGTAGGGATTTTAGAAAGTTCTCACGAGGCTGGAGCCCTCATGGATGGAATTCCACAAGGGCCCCCAGAGAGCTCTGTCTTTCCTTCCACCAAGTGAGGATACAGTGAGAACATTTCATCCATGAACCTGAAAGTGGGCCCTCACCAGATATCAAATCTGCTGGACTTGACCTCGGACCTCCAGCCTCCATAACTGTGAGAAATAAATTTCTGCCTCTGTTGTTTGTAAGCTGCTCCATCTCTGGTATTGTGTTGTAGTCCCAAAGGACTAAGATCGTATGCACAGGCTCACATGTGAATAAATTAAGATGGTGATGGAGAACAGAGAAAAGCATTACGTATAATTTGGAACTGTGACTATCCCTACGGAAAGTAATCAATACTACAGACTAAGGACCATCTCTCAAGGCAGGGGTCCCAGAGGACTAAAAAAGCTGTGTTGGGACAACTCAGCATCTTGGTCTGAGCTAAGGTCCAACAGCTGGAAAGAATGGTCCAGTTTCTAGTAATTCCATCACCAGTCAAAGCAGTTTGATTTAGTTTCTACTGAGTGCACGGGAAACTAAGTTACTCCAAGATGAAGTGTCTTTCTAGAACACTGGCCCCTCTGACATTTCTGAAAGGTGCTCAACCATTTGTTTATCTTTTCCAGGAGACTGAATGCTGCTCAGGCCCTTCCTGCCACCTGTGGACATCCGTTCTGCCATCAAGCAAAGGGTGCGAGGGGACAGGAAGGCATCCTATGCAATTTCCCTTTCCCCTCTTTCTCTCCCCTTCTGTCCTCAGACTACATAGCTGCCCAACAGAAAGCACCTTTTCTTCTAAAGTATTTCTTTGCTTCTGCTTTGCCTTTCAGAGATTTCCCAATAACTCCAGTGTAACCTGTCTCAGGGCATCCTAGAAATTCCACGAAGACTTTGCTCCTTGGGCTTTCTCAACAAGGGATGGGGGAGACACTTCGGAGTTTCTGAACTGAGTTCACGTCACTAACATACTTACAGCATTTTTTTTCTGTAACAAAGACCACAGTGGGCAAAACGAGGCAACACATTATGAGAATTAAGAGGCAGGAGGCTGATGTATTGGTCTGTTTTTCTTGCATTAAAATAAAAATAGGTTCTCACCAAAATAACTTCCTTGTGTGTGTATTTATTATAAAAACCCAGAGGGGGGTTTGATGGTTCCATTTACAATACCTATGCCAGGCAGGTATTTTTTCTTCCTTTCTATTTTTTTTTCTCTTCTATTGACAAGAGAGTTTGGGGAGAAGGTGCTTTTTAGTCATTACTTTCCTTTAGCAGGCAAGATTGCCCTAAGAAAAGAAATCCTGTGAACATAACAAATCAGGTCTCATACTGGGTTTGTGACAGTTCGGGCGGGAGGGACAGAGAGCAGAATTGCGTCAGGCTTGACATAGTCTCTGATGGATGTTCTTGCCTTGAAAAAGCAGACCAGTCAGGGAAGCTGAGTGTGATGCAGGGGGTCCAAGTGGACACACCATTAGGGACAGAGCTTCGGGATGCACTAAGTTCCTACAGAGCCTCTCCACCTGGCACATCCCTCCTCCTAACAACCTCCTCCTTGCCCCTGACACTTTATACAGGTTCCTAACTTGGCCCTCAAGCATTCCTGCCCCAAACATGTGTCCCCAGAAGTGAATCTCTACTTTTCTTTGCCCAAACAATTCCCAACTGTATTTTGAAATTCTGCCTTTACCACCAATTCTGGAAACACGGCTTGGCCCTGGAGTTGGGTTTGGATGCTTGTCTCCCATGTTTTTGGTACTTTTCCCACCCCTGGCCATCAGCTGTCAGAGTGCAGTGGCTGGAAGACTTCTCCCTCCCTCAGCCTGGCCAGGTTGTAGAAGCACAGCTCAGCATCACACCCAGGTAATTTGTCTCCGATATCCCCTCTATCATCCCCATGCTTCATTTAGTATGCTCCCTATCTCAGTGAACAACTACCCACGTCCCCTCATTGCTCCATAGGCCAAAGTGCTGAGTAAAGCCCTTTCCTTGGGATTTTCTTCTCCTCTGTGATGAGTCTCAATCTGGCAATTCTCCACTTTCTGTCCACTGGAAAGTGGCTTCCTAAGGAAGCCAGGTCTCGTGAACCTCAGAGCCTACTGTGTGTCTACTTCTCTCTTGGCTTTTGATTCCTGATAGAATGCACCAGACACTCCTTTAATTACCGGTCCTTCTTCCAACCCTTTCAGTGTCTCCCTGTCATATCTTTATCACCACCCCCGTTAGAGCCACCAGTAAATTCTGCTTCCTCTCCAGTTCTATTTCTAATTCCGTTACTCCTGTTCCTCAATGCCTTTCCTTTTTACTTAGGAATCAGGGCAACTGTCTTTAAAAATGCAAACGTTATTATGGTTGACAATAAATATCTAATACGTTTCAGGTAATAGCTTTAGTATCAGAAAGACCTTTCATGGAGAATGCATATGTCTGTGTGAAGTACCTCCAGTATTTATAGGCAAATCTGCAAATGTCACAAATTAGGTTCACGTGGTTTTCCCATTTAATTTTTGCAACAATATCAGAAAAGAGAGAGGGGTGGGAAGCATGTCCACAGTGTACAGACTCCAATATCCCCTCTATCTCTGATAGAGGAGGTGAAGGTCCAGAAGTCAGTGCCCATGATGGGGTCAGAATGCAGTTAATTCAAGTATGTGTTCTTTCCCCAAAGCCATGGTCTTCTCCCCAGGGAAGGCATTTCCAACATAATTTCCTAGTGGATTTGGCACGTGCCATCAGTGTGCTGGTACAGTTGAAATAGCATGAACAGATGCCCTTCACTTGTTTTTCAGGATAAGCTCACAATTAGAAACTTGAACACGGAAAAGAGGTTCCTTGGGGATAATTTTCAGAAGTGCACTTGCTATATAGCACAGCGAAGTTGACGATAACCTTGCATGGAAATTGCCAGCTTCCTTAAGCCCCTGATTTCTATGCCAGACCAGGCACTTGCAAAAAGGCAGTGTTGGTTTTGTAAATGTTACAACAGAGGGCAATCCGACAGCTCTTGGTGGTGGTTTCTCGTAATCAACCCCTTTTCCATCACTATCATTTTCCATTCATTACTAAGAAAAGCCCCAAAAGAAGATAGAACAATCTGTGGTCCAGGACTTGTACTTAGTGCAAATCTCACAACAATCCTAAGGGGTCAATAGGACAGCAGAGTGTCAGAGTGAAGCTCAGAGAGGTTAAGAACCGGCTCAAGGTCACTCAGCTGGGCAGGGTCAGGGGTCTGACTTCCTGTAGCGCTATCCGATACTCCACGATACCACTTCCCTGACATATGATGAATATACGACACTCAAAGCCAGTCCTTCCTCCCATCCCAGTTCCTTTTCTCATGTTGCTGCCCCTAAACACTCTCCTCTGGGGCCAGGAGAGCCCTAAAACCACCACCCAGCCAAACCAGCCTTTTCCACCAAAACACCTTCCCGGTAACATTTATCCAAGACTTCATTTATCCCTCACATATTATAATAAGCATATAATTTTTTTGACTCAGTTTGATTGCATTTATTTTCTTTCAAAATTTAGGAGGCCTTGGTTAGAAGGAAATAGAAGATAATAAAGAAGAAAAATTGATGTTTCCCAGCTTCAGTTGGGGTGGCCGAGAAAACTTAGAGAAAAGAGCAAGAAAGTCAGCAGCCAGGATCCTCACTCCCTCCCTTTCGCTCCTCCTGTTTTCCTGGGTGTTCTATAAGAGAATTCCCACCTTGACCTGGTGACCGGGTGCTGTGTCCAAGAGCACAGACAGGGTGACTGCAGGCATCCAGTGGAAGCCGTTTGCTGGATGCCTGGCAGGACTCCAACGTGGGCAGGTAAATCAGGTTCCTGCACACTCCAGGGAGGGACGGGAAGGTGCCAGAAGGCGGACAGCTGGCTGAGGCCCTAGGTCGACATAAAGAGGCTGCCGTTTAAAGAGATTTGAAGACCAGCAAATGGCTAGTGCCATGGACTCCAGTCCTGGGTATTAAAGCATCACTGCAAAGGGCCAAGAGAACCCCTCTTCTACCACCAGCCCAGGAAGAAGATCAGCCTGGCTGTTTACAGCAGAGGACAGCCAGGTCCAAGGGCAGCATCATGGATGAGAAGTCTTCCTCCCAGATCCATTCAACTTGGCACAGCACCTTCAGGAAGGGGGTAGAGACGTGGACGGAGGTGGAATTTCGAGAGGCCATCATTAAAGTTATGCTTAAATGATTAACTTGGATAGATCTTATCAAAATGGACATCTGAGTCTTTCATTACTACTTCTAGGGATACAGCTTTCAAAGAAAATTAGGTTAAAGAAAAAAATAAACTGAGTTTATTTGCACATTTGGGTGTATTGTGAGTAAATGCATGGCTGTGGTAAATCAGCCGAACACTGTTTAGCTTGGAAATGTTCTGAATGATTTATGTGCTGATGGCAGCCCTATGTTTTTGCTCCAGCCCTGATCTGAAAGATATAAAAGCTTGGAGAACAGGAGCCTTTCCATGAGGGTTGAGAGGCCGGATTGGATTAACCGTGTTTTAGACACAACATGGACCTTGGACTATGTATGTCTCCCCATAAAGGCTCAGAAATTAGACAGGGGCTGATAACCCAGATTATTGACAGACGCTACTTCCTATGGGATTAGAGGACCAAGCTGGCCGTGCACAGAGGGCTCCCCTCTTGCCATGCACTGGCGCTGGTGAACTTCCATATGCTGCAGATGCAGCCCTAAAAAAACAAAAGGAGGAAGAGAAGAGGAGAGGAGAGAAGAGAAGAAGAGAAGAGAGAAGAGAAAAGAAAAAAGACAAGAAAAAAATGTCCCTTCCTTTCAGGAACGTATATGCAGCATATGGAAGTTCCCAGTCTAAGGGTCGAATCAGAACTGTAGCTGCCGCCCTACACCACGGCCACAGCAAGGCAGGATCCGAGCCGCATCTGGGACCTACACCACAGCTCATGGCAATGTCGTACCCTTAACCCACTGAGTGAGGCCAGGGATCCAGGGATTGAACCCATATCCTCATGGATACTAGTCGGGTTCGTTACTGCTGAGCCATGATGGGAGCTCCAGGGGCATTTCTTATTCATTTCTATATCCCTAACTGAAGACTATGCAAATTGCAGAAAACACATTAGATCTTGAATTTCCTGGTTAATTAAGGCAAAAGAGAAACACCACCAATAACATTGTATTGTAATAATAGAGATATTTCCTGAATCCTAAACATGTGCCAGAATTCCTGAAAGCCCTATAAGGTTTGTTCTAGTGTTACAACTCTTCTCCACATTTGGAAGCTGAGCCTTTGAAGGTTGTGTAATATAACCCACATAAAAGAACTAGTGCACATGACAGAATCAGGATTAAATCAGGGATTTATCAGGAACAGTACCCGACACAATGAATCAACTTTAACACTGCCGTCTTAAGGAAGGCCTACCCTCTGGATGAAACTATGGCTTCCAACATGAGAAAAAGATACAAAGCAAAAATTCCATGTAGAGCAACAGGTAAACAGAAGCCTCAAAGAATCACCTTTGTCCTAAATTAAAAATTTTCCTGGCATGTCCCACTATAGGCATTCAGGGTGAGATCTTTTCCTTTTATTTCAATTTTCAGTCTGGAGGATTCCTTTGTGTCTGCCTGCTTGATCAGTGGCAGTTCTTTGCCGGAAATTTACAGTGATGTCAGTTTGTTTAAATTGATGATGGGGGAACAGTAGATGGATCTCAAGTTCCCAGACAATACACGATGACCTAAATTAACTGTCACCTGATTCTGCGTTATGGATGGGAACCCAGTGTGACCTGGAGATGTGGCTAATAGGAGATGGGCCAAAGTCTGTCTCAGACAGTTGGCAGCTGGTGACCTACACGTCTAACTGTTGAAGAACTGGAAGGTCTTCCCTGTGATGCTGAACTCTCAGGTTGAGATTAGCAGAGTTTCTTCCAATGGCAGCATTTCCCTCTCTTCTCCCCAAATTCCCACTCGGTCCCATTTCTGTATGTCCCAATGTGATTGTTCCAATTCTCACTCCATTGTCGTCCCAGCCTCCCAGCTGCAATGTGTGCTCACCTGTCTCCTTGGCTGCACTTTCCTTCTTGTTGCTGAGGCTCTGGACTCTGTTCTGTCTCTTTGCTTTTATCTTTTCACTGATTTTAAAGTCTAGGCTTTCAATCCTTCATAAACTTTAAAAGGACTTGTGCTCAAGTCCTATGGAAAACCAATTAAATAAAAATCTCTAGAGGTAGAGCCTGACTCTTTTTTTTTTCTTTCTTTCTTTTTTTTTTAGCTTTTTAGAGCTACACCTGCAGCATGTTGAGGTTCCCAGGCTAGGGGTCTAATCAGAGCTTCATCTGCCGGCCTACACCACAGTCACAGCAACTAGGAATCCAAGCTGCATCTCAACCTACACTACAGTTCACAGCAACACTGGATCCTTGACCCACTGAGCGAGGCCAGGGATCGAACCTGCAACCTCAGGTTCCTAGTCAGATTCATTTCCGATGTGTTACGACGGGAACTCCTAGAGCCTGACTCTCGATATTTTGTGTCAGTCTCCTCAGGGGGCTCAGTGGTACAGCCTAGGTAACTTCATTCATTCCCACTTCTCCAAATTCCTAATCTACACTGATAACTCTTATATTCCTCTTTCTAGTCTTTTTTCTTTTTTTTTTTTTTTGGTCTTTTTGCCATTTCTTGGGCTGCTCTCGTGGCATATGGAGGTTCCCAGGCTAGGGGTCTAATCAGAGCTGCAGCTGCCCGCCTACACCACAGCCACAGCAACACGGGATATGAGCCGAGTCTGCAACCCACACCACAGCTCATGGCAACGCCGGATCCTTAATCCACTGAGCAAGGCCAGAGATCGAACCCACAGCCTCATGGTTAACCACTGCACCATGACGGGAACTCCTCTAGTCTTTTTTTTTTTTTTTTTTTCTGAGATCTAGTTACATCCATCCAATGACTTACTTGAAGTTTTCAACTCTATGTCCAATAGGCATGTAAAACCCAATATGTCAAAACCTAAGAGTTTACTCTATCTTCCAACCCAAATAAGGCATCAAAGCCAGGAAAGTCTAAGGCTCTTGCCTTCAGGCTGTACCTTCAAATAAGCTGACTACACCTTAGTCTCTTCAGTAAGATGATTATAGTGTATCTACCTGATAATGGGGAGACTACGGTAACGCAGGCCGGGTTCTCAGCATAAAGCACAGCCTGCCTGGGCATCAAGGCCTGGCTTAGCCAATGGGAAGCCTCACAAGAGAATACAAATACCTGTCATCTTCAGCCCTACATCCCCAGTGATCAGCACCTGGTCTGGCCCATCGTAAGAACTCATGTCTACAGGGCCGTGATTATGAAGTCAGCAACGACTTATGTTCTTACTGTATCTTTGTGTTGAAAGGAAAACACACTGAAATGGCTCTTTCCTTTTAATAAGTGTCTAATTAGCAGTCAGATCATCTGGTCAAAACAGGCAAGGAGGATGACACCACAGGCCCTCTTTCTACTGTGAGCAGTCTCTTGAACACGCTTAATCTTCTGAAATGAGTCTTTGTTTGCACAGATGAGATTAAAAATTAGACTTTTTTTTAAAAGAAGCTTGGCATCAAACCTAAGCAATCATCTGGATACTATGAATGTCCCGAGTATGTCTGTCTTTGTTTAGGACACTATATTATGTATGTGGAATCCCAGTTCAAGGATTTATGTAAATTGGCTGTGTTATACGAGATGACAGCAAAGGGATTTGTTCAAAATTAGCTGATGTCTTCAGAGGCAGAGCAAATTACTCACAACTCCCAGGAAATCACTTGCTATGATCTCCTCCAGTACTTGCACTGTAGCTGTCAGAGTCTGCTATAGAGCTAGAAAACGGAACAAAGGGCCATGATGTGAATTGGTCACCCCATCCCCACCCCCAGTCTCCTGAAAGTTGAGGGAGGAAGCAGCTGTAGTCGGAGATAATTGCACCTCTTCTTGTCTGACAGTGATCAGCACTTAATGTTTTCCTCCTTGGGGGCACTGACCCCCCCCCCCCCCACAGTGTGGTACCACTTGGTTGAGCAGGCCTATCCCTTCTCCTAGGACTCTTGTTAACCACTATGCTCAGCTTTTCTCATCATAGCTGCCTGAACTATGTCTGACCCAAGATACAAAACCTCTTACCCTTTGCTAACCATGTGCCACTGGAAGATTCTTCCGCTCTCCATTGGTCTAGGTTTTCAGAATAAGTTTTCAACATTTGAACCAAACGGAGAGTGCGTGCATTTATAAGCATGAAAATATGTGACATTTCAGGATGAATATCTTAAAAGGAATCATCAGACCAATTCATCATCTTGTCAATGTAACTGATGTATCTAAAATGACTTGTGCTCTGAGTCTTGAAGCATCCAGTTCAGAAAAAAGGATGATCAAAAAAAAGTATGAATTCTTTCTTTTTCTTCACTTCTGTTAATGGCAAAATCATTTTACCATTTTCCTTTGGCTTTTCAAGCTCAACGTTTTCAAAGAATTTTTGGTCTTTTAGTTAGCAGACATCATTTTTTAGAAATTTTCAGTTTACAGAAAAACTGAGCAAACTGTACCTTTGTCATTTACAATTCCCCATAAAGAATTTCCTCTATTATCAACATCTTGCATTAGTATGCTACACTTACGGTAATTAGTTGAGCGATGCTGATACATAATCATTAACTTAATTACATAGTGTACGTTCAGGTTCACACTGTGTTGCGAAGTTCAGTAGGTTTTAACAAATGTATAATGGTATGTATCCTCCATCCCAGTATCATACGGAATAGTTTCCCAGCCTTAAAATCCTCTGTGCCCCACCTCTTGATCTCTCTCTTCCTCTCCCTAAACCACTGGTCTCTTTCCTGTCTCTATAGTTGTATCTTTTCCAGAAGGTCAGATAGTTGAAATCATATTGTATGTGATTGGCTTCTTTTACTTAGTAATACACATTTAGGCTTTCCTAATATCCTTCTGTGCCATGATGGCTCATTTTTAAAATCACTGAATAATATCCTGCTGTATGGATGTACCATTGTTTATATATTTATTCCTTTACTGAAGGGCATTTTTGGTTGTTTCCAGTTTCTAGTGATTGTGAATAAAGCTGCTATAGTATTTGTATACAGCTACTTGCATGCACATATTAAGTTTAGCTTTGTAAGAAACTGTCAGACCTTCTCTCCAAGTGGCTGTACCCTTTTGCCTTTCTATCAGCAATTATTGAAAGTTCCTGCTGCTCCACATCTTCCGGCATATGGTTTTGTTAGTTTTTTGGATTTTAACCATTTTAATAGATATATAATGATGTCTCGTTGTTGTTTTAATTTGAAGTTTCCTATTGTGAAATAATGTTGAACACCTTTTCATATGCTTATTTTCCATCTACGCATTTTATCAAAATCTCTGTTCAAATATTTTTAAATTGGGTTAATTTCTTATTTTTGAGTATGAAGTGTTCTTTCTATATTTCGGGGTTTTTTAATTTAAATTTTAATATTTTTCTAGGACTGTACCCAGAGCATATGGAAGTTCCCAGGCTAGGGGCTGAATTGGAGCTGCTGCTGCCAGCCTACACCACAGCCACAGCAATGCCAGATCCAAGCCACATATGTGACCCACATTGTAGCTCATGGCAATGCTGGATCCTTAACCCACTGAGAGGGGCCAGGGATCGAACCTGCATCCTCATGAATACTAGTCAGGTTTGTTCCCGTTTGGGAACCTCTTTTTTTAAAAAAATATTTTGGATATAAGTCCTTTATCAAACATGTGTTTTGTGAATATATTCTTCCAGCCTGTGGTTAGTCATTTCATTAGTTAACAGTATCTTTTGAAAATCAGAAGTTGTTTTTAATTTTAATAAAGTCCTACTAATCTTTTTTCTTTTCTTTTCTTGGGATACTGTTTTTTTGGTGTTGTGTCTAAAAACTCATCTCTATGCCCAAGGTCATCTATATTTTCTCCTATGTCATCTTCTAGGAGTTGTATAATTTTTGCACTTTGATCTATGATCCATTTTAAGTTCAATTTTTGTGACAGGTTTAAAGTCTATGTCTAGATTTTTCTTCTGTAAATTGATGTCCAATTATTCCAACAACATTTATTGAAAAGACTA
Organism: Phacochoerus africanus; assembly: GCF_016906955.1. Classification (NCBI taxonomy): domain Eukaryota; kingdom Metazoa; phylum Chordata; class Mammalia; order Artiodactyla; family Suidae; genus Phacochoerus; species Phacochoerus africanus. The sequence continues at coordinate 5,232,498 of NC_062549.1, forward strand.
TCTTTTCTCTACTAAATTGTCTTTTGAAATTATACCTTACTTCTTTGATATTCTGTTCTCCCCCCATCCCCTACCTCCTCTTTTTTTAATTAAAAAAATTTTTTTTATAGTTCAGTTTGGGAAGTTTACACTGACCTGTATTCAAGCTCATTGATTCTCCCTGAGTGGTGTCCAAGGCATTCTTCATATACATTATAGGGTTTCTGATTTCTAGCATTTCCTCTAGATCCTGTCTTAGAGCTTCCATCTCTTCTTTCACTACCTATCTGCTCCTGCATGCTTTATACCTTTTCCTTTATGGTTCTTACCACTTTAGTCATAGTTATTTTAAATTCCCCATCCCGGGGGAAAAATGTAATTGTAATGTATACATGTAAGGATAACCTGACCCCCCTTGCTGTACAGTGGGAAAAAATAATAATAAATAATTAAAAAAATTCCCATTTGATAATCCTCAAAATGCATGCATATTTGAGTCTGATTCTATTTCTTGTATTACTCATTGTTTCCTCAAACTTTTTTTTTTTTTCCTGCCTTTTAGCACCTTGGGATATTTTATTAAAAACCAAACACACTGTATTGGGTAACAGAAACTGAGATAATTAGTTTTTTAGCGTAAGTTTTATGTTAATCTGACTAGCAGTTGGGCTATACTTAATGTTTGCTGTAGCTATAGAAGTCAGAAGTATCAGTTTCCTCTAGTTTCCTTGTGTTTTTGCTTTTGTTTGCTTTTCTTTTTTTCTTTATTTTCTTTCAGTCTCTTTCCCCAAGACAGAAGGGACTTTTCTTTAATTTTTACCATAAATACCTGGTAGGGCTTCTGCAGGTGAAACCTTATGAAAGTGTGGGGACCCCTCTAAGAGTGGGACCCCAGGGATTTTAACTCTCAAATTAGGTTCACATTCTGATTCAGAATTCATCAAAATTGCCACATGCATATTCCTACCAGTTAGTGACTTCAGGGGCTTCTGATCTTGGTTATTATTCTCTGTATCCATCTGTATCTCCAGATTCAAGGTGATGATCCAGCTTGTAATTCTAGTTACAGAATTGGATCAAAGAAAAATAACTTTTTCAGCTTATTTTCTCTTGTTGTAAGAACAGGAGTTTTGACTCCAAGCTTTACCTGTAGAAGCTGAAACCAGAAGGACTTCCTGGAGTCATTTCATTCTTCCCTCAACTCCATCTTTCACCTTTCAACCTAGCTCATTTGGTTACTCAGTATTTATTGTGCTGCTGTTACAGGTACAGGCACTTACTGTCCTGAGACTCACCAGCAAGGAAGTCAGGCAAGGTCTGCATTTGCATGGAAGCTAAGTTCTGGTCGAATGACTAAAGGAAGAAAAAGTAAACAGCCTCTTCAGATAGCAATAGTATTCATAAAAGAACAGAATAATATTCTTCCTGGCGATGGGAGGAACCAGAAACACTTTGGGGAGACTGATCCAAGAAGTAATTTAGATGCTGTAATTAACTGAGAACTAAAAATTGAAAATGAAAACCCTGGAAATAATGGGATGTTCTATGGAAAGAGACCTCAAGCAAGAATGAATCCTAAATACATGCGCTCTTAGGATGAAAAGTGTTTAAATATTTTTTAAAAACATAGAAAACACCCTATGCCTGAACTATATTGAGTACAGTGAGGTCGCCCATGACATATCTGGGGAGAGGACAGACAGGGTCAAGATCAGGTCAAGCCTTGCAGGTTGCTGCACTACTTTAAATCTTATTCTAAGTCCTCTGAAATGCCATTGGAGTAAACTGACATTTAATAATCTATGTTTCTCTTCATGTCTGCAGAGAATGGGTATTTTAAAGTGTGGATATGAGGAGAATAACAAGAGGTAGTTGTGGCAGTTGAGGTGAGTGATGACAGTGGCTTGGATCTGGGTTGTCACCATGGAAAAAGAGGGAAGCAGATGGAGAGGGTTAATCTGTCACGTCCTTGAAGAGAGAAGATTCAGAACCCAGCTTTCGAAGGAGTGGAGGTGAGGCAGGGTATAGTGGATTAAGACAAACTCGAAGGTTTCTGTTGGGATTTATTAAATATTGTTCAGATTCTGGGATTCTGGGATTTACTTTTAAGGGAGAAACAAAAGGATCTGGTGAAGAGTTGAATGTGTGTGGGGGGGGCACTGGACACAGAGAAGAGGGGAATGACTGGAATCAAGATGCTTCAACTGAAGCAAGTTATGTGTGACTTCTCCCATCTTCTTTTTGAAATGAAAATGTTGATAACAATTTGCCAATTTCTTTATCCTCTGTACTTGGAAACCTGGACGGCATGAAATAAAGTCAGAGTGGAGAATGAGACTGATTTGGCGAGAAGACTCACCCCTATTTAAATCTCAAAACAATCACTTCTGTGCTGGAGCTTGGAAATGTTTTGTGAACGTTTTGAGCAGTAAGAATTCACTGCTTATAGAGCAGAGCTCTTTCTGTAGGAACTCTGGCTTGCCGATTGATGAGAAGTCAACAACTCTGTAGGCAGCCTAGAGAAATTCAAAATCATTTATCTGTAAATATGAGTGCTGCTGTTTTCTGCCAAAATGTCAAATAATAAACTATTAAGATGCTTTCCACATTAATATATTTAAGGATACTAACATATATAAAAAACACAGACTCTAGAAAGTGACCTTTGATTACACAGTAATCTAACTCATAATCTCTCTTCTAGGAAGCCACAGAAACGTCTCTGTTCTTACCACCTTACATGGAAAATTGCAGTGTATACATCTGTCGCCCACTACAAAAGTGGTTCTGAGTGTCTGGAGAAGCAGCCCATGGTCTCGAGTATTCAGTGTGCGTTTTGAATCTGATTGCTGAAATACATGCATACACACATAAGCATACAATTAAGTGCACGCTTGCATGATAGACCACCATCAGGTTCCTGGACACGACATGTGGAACTCTGATGGGTCATCTGAAACACTGCAGGACCAGGCTGCTATGTTTCAATCTAATCTACACTAGGTTAAAATATGACTTGTGGGGGTATCAGTTTGCATCTGTGCTTAGGAAAGCTGGCTTTGGGATAGGATTCAACTTCTCTAGGGCAGAACTATGATAGCTTTAGCTTTTCTATAGCCAGTGGTCCTAGAGAAAGGTAAAGAGTCTCTGAGGTCTGCTAGAAGAAGAAATGCAATACATGGAAGAAAACTTGGCCGAAGATACTGACGTCTCACTTAAGAGCAAAAAGCTATGGTTGAATCCCTCATATAGCACAGACTCTAAAGTCCTACTCTGTTCCATCTTCCTCCTTGGTAATCCTGAAAGGATCTGGTTCTACATTTAGGTATTCTTAGTGACAGGATATTCAGATTTTGAGTGTGTTTGCTATCCAAAGAATTTTTACTAGAGCATGCATAATTTGAACCATGCTCTTGTGTAATATAATGGGGAAAATAGACAGGAAAAGAATGAACTAGGACCTCTGGAGTGAAATAAGTGCTGACTAGGAAGCCTGTTAGATTCTTGAGGAGCAGGAGATGATTAATTCTCAGTAGGGAATCAAAGCGTAGCTCCGTTGAGTCCATTTGCTCCCAGGGTGAAACTCTTACCACTGTCTCTGGTATCAGTAAGGCGAGGATAAGCTTAGGCAATTGTAACAAACAATCCCTGTCTCAGTGGCTTAATGTGAAGGTCTCCCCAGTACACCTCAGATGAACTCTGCTGTAGGCTGGACAACTATGCAGCTGTCTTCTGCATGGGGACTCGGCAAATCAGCCTGCTTTATTTAGCCCTTTGATGTCTCACTCTCAAAGGTGCCCGGGCTTCTTGCCTTAAGGGAAGGCAAAGAATTCGAGGGAATCATGTGCTGAAAGGTCAGAGGTCACACACATTTTATTGCACAGAATCAGTCACATGTTCTCATCAAGGTGAAGGGAAGCTGGAAGTGGCTGCTGTGGGCTCAGGTACAGAAAAGTGACACAGGAAGGGATGAACCCACAGCACTGTCCTTGCCACATTTCTTTCATTGTTTTTCTAGACATAGCACACCTCTGAGATTCCTTGAGGATGCCCAGGGCTGACAGTGCTTTTCACCTGCTCCGCTCTGAGAATTCTTGGAAGATGCTTGTCATGGGTTATCTTGTCCCCTGAAAAGCTTGACCGCCTTTAAGACCCCTGTTCCAAGTCTATTCTCCCGAAACCCTCTCTTGCCCGCTTGGAAAAGCTGGTTGTTCCCTCATCGGTAACCCTCCAGGGTCTTATACACGATCTAGTGGACCATGGAACATATAGTATTTGTATTATTTCTTTCTGCCTCCTGTGTCTTTCTTACTAGTTTGTGTCTTTGCAGGTGTGTAGGTGGAGATTTTTTTGTTCTATCCTGCTTAGTTGTTTTCCCTGATTTTTTTTTTTTATTCTGCACTTGCAGAATATCTCAACATCATATTGCTTAATCAAGGATTGTTTGGTAAGTTGAATTTTTATCTGAAACTTAAAGAATGAGGACATATTTTGTTTTTTGTTTTGTTTTGTTTTTGGCCACACCAGCAGAATGCTGAAGTTCCTGGACCTGGGATGGAACCCACACCACAGCAGTGACCTGAGCCACAGCAGTGACAATGCTGGATCCTTAACCTGCTGGGCTACCAGGGAACTCTAATCATGTTTTAATGTTTCAAAAATCTATTCATCTTCTTCTTTTGGAAGAGTTCAACTGGGTCATAATTACCATCACCCCACACGTATTTGAAGTGCCTAATCCTCTATATAGAACAAGAAAACATTTATGGTCATTTTTCCACTTGACCAATATCTCACACTAACAGTTATTAATGGGAGTGAGATAGAGAAACTCAATTAGGATAAGGAGATGGTATCTCCAGCGAGAGAAACATCAAGAATAACTAAATTGGGTGAAACTTTCGTTCTCATGTCTAAGTTATAAAGAGCTCCACTCAATATATTTTTTTCTATTCTTAGCTTGAGAAATTACACTTAATTTCAATACCTAATTTAGTTTCATTTCTAATTTTCATTAAAATGCTGCAGATTCTCTTCCTCTATTCATGCAAATAGTAAGTCTGGACCCAAAATTATCCCCACCAGCACGTACTTGCTGCCAGACATTCTTTTCAACTATTTAAACAGATATTTTATAACAAATCATTTAATAGAAATATATGATTTACGTAGGCAGAACATAGTGTTTCATTAAAATAAATTAGAAAAGTTTTAGACCTGAGTTCAAACCAGAGTAATTACTTTGTCATTGCTTTGCCTATAGTCCTTTCATTTCCAATTGTATATTGATTGGTTAATTCTCTGTTCCATTTTCTTTGAAGAAATTTATAATGGTCCATAAAACAGACTTTGCCTCTCTTTCGCATGTGTGTTCTATATCTTTCACTCGAATACCATACCAGAACCATTCTGAAAGCGAAAAAGAGCTCTCCTAAAAATTATACCATGATGAGAGGCATACACAGAAATGTCCCAAGCATGGTGAGGCAGCAGAGATCCAAGCCTGCTACTTGGGACTTTGTATTTTTCTTGTTGTTTCTCTAAGTCAAGCATCTGGACCAAGCATTATAGTGAGAACCCCTATCTTGTATAGTGTGCAGTCAAAAACCATTTGCTGCCTCTTTCTTCACTTTTTTGGGGTGAGGGGTAAGGGGAGGTTTTTTTCTTTTTACCAGCTCAGTTCAAGCCAAACAACTCTGGATAAAAGGTATTCCTCAAAAAGCATTAATAAGAGGGTGATTGCAGGGTTCTGAAAAACAGTTAAGGTAAGAAGGTGTCACGGACTCAGGCTTGTGAAGTCAGATTCTCTCTTAAAGAATTGCGGCTCAACAATAAAATGAGCTACTGCGCTGGATGGTTGAGAAGCCTTAGAAATGGACAACTTTTACCCAAAGTTGAGAGCCAAGACCCTTTGCATCTATGACCCAGTACTTGAACACTGGAGGTAACCTGAACTATGATTTTCTCTCGAGCTCCTCCCAGCACCGCGTGGAACCCGCACAGGACACGCAGATAGAAGGAGACATGGGCTCAAAACACAACCCGCCACTTTCTCTCTAGCTACGACTAGACACGGGACTCCATTTCTTGTCCTTTCTCCTGACCGGGAGTAATCGGCTGACCCCATTCAGCTTATAGGTACAGAGTGGGGATTCCTAGTAAGAGCAGCAACCTGTAAACTAAAACTAACAATTGTTCTCATTCCTTGGGAGCTTACTAAAAGTCTGTTCTGTGCTAGGAACTTTGCATATGCCCACTCATTCGGTCCTTACCGCAACGTTGTAAAGTAGGGAGCATTTGTTTTTAGATTTATGAGGGAACTCATTCTCAAAAAGTGAATCTAGATTTTCCAAGTCTACCTAGAAATGAAGTGGTCGAAGCAGAAATTAAATCCAATTTTTTTTTAGGGCTGCAAAGTCCATGTTCTGCCTGTGGATGGGAGAGAATTTAACAATTAAAAAGTTATTATTAGGAACTATATCTAGTCACTTACGATAGAGCATGAGGGAGGATAATGTGAGAAAAAGAATTATGTATATGCGTGTGTGTGTGTGTGAGACTGGGTTTCTTAGCTGTACTGTAGAAAATTGACAGAATGCTGTAAACCAGCTATAATGGAAAAAATAAAAATCATTTAAAAAATAAATAAAATCTCATGTCTTGACAGAAAAAAAGGCATTACATATGGATTATCACCAAAGGGATTGTGTTGTTGTATTTATCGTTGTTTCTTCCCGGCGATCTGAGGATCCTGCTCCTTTCACGACTAACAAATGTCTGGGACAGTGATCACCCTTAGATGTCCCTTGTGCCGCTACGGAGGGGCCGCTGCTCTGCAATATGCAAATAAATGTAACTGTTTCATTATTGTTAGGGAGGCATTCTCTGTGTTAAATTACAATCCGATAAACAGAAGCTCAGAGTTTGTGATACACCTGAGGCTTCAGGCTCTGTGAGTGACGGAGGTGCGTGAAAACCCAGCTCGAGTTTCTTCACTTTCGCATCTTCCTTAATACATAAGGGGCACTTCTTAAATCCTAAATTTTCCATTTGCCGATTTAAACGAAGTTGGACTCAGCGTGACTGGAAGAGTTAGAGAGGACAGACACCTGTATTTTTCAATAAAGACAAACATTTTGGGATGCAGAAGTGCACATATTCTTTCAAGAGTTGAAAAAGTACGACAGAAACAAAGTGGTGACACAGAGAAGGCCCAGTAATGCAGATTTAGGTCATATTGGTCACCGAGTAGGCGACAGATTGTGCAATACTGTGGCAGCGAGCGAGGATAAGTCTAGTTCCTTACCCACTGAAGCAGATGTGTGTAGACGGGCCCATAAGTAAAAGCATCACGGCCAAGGGCAGCGTGGGGATGACAGGCGCTCTGTCAATGACCCTCTGCCCACCTAACACTGCTTCTCTGACTGTTCTCTACCTGTTGCTAACAGCCCAGGGCTCCTTCCCTTAGGAAGCAGGGTGAAGACTGTCAGGAGCTGGAAAGGACAAAAGGTTTGTCTTTCTTGTGTCTCGATGTCTTACATCCTCTAGAGGCGCGCGTCTCTTATGATACCCACAGGTTCGTCCTTAACTTACTACAAGGAAAATAAAGGTCTATGGGATTTCTCTGTATCATGTATCCTCGTCTTTCAGCTTGTGCTGCTGGGGTCCTATCTCTGAACATGTTAGCCTCGCCTTTGCTCTATTAGTAGCTCCCGGCATGTCCTGTGATAACTCAGTTCATCTCCTTCCTATTCATCGCGTGCGCTGATGCCAGGACAGGACTGGACATAGTCACTGCTTTATCTCCAAGGCTGAACAGACTGCCCAGTGTGCTCAAGTAAATCAATTCATTTCTCTGTGGCTCCTGATAACTCAGCTTCTGGAATTATCTCCCTCTCCCATAAATGCCTGACATTGCTGCAGATTCCTTTTATTGATACTGAAGCTAATCACGCCTATCAGGGAACATCCAGAGAAGCAGAACCAATACAGCACGCGAGCGCGCGCGTGCACACACACACACACACACACACACACACACACACACTTATTTGTTAGCAGGATTTGGATTTATGCATCTGTGGAGCTGGTTAAAAGCCTCTGCGGGAGTTTTCCTGCAGCTCGAAGTCCACAGGCACACAGGCTAGGACCCTGTGGGCATAAACGGGACCCCACATGGATTAGCTGAGAGCTCTGCCTGTGAGCAGAGGTCTAGTGGAGTCAGAGCTGGCAGTGAGAGCCAGCCTTCTCGGAGATCCTGATAACACTGAGCCGCTGTCACCTTCTGCAAATGCCCAACTTCAGAGCACTCCAAGAGCAGAACCCAGATGAAAATCTGGGCTTTCCTGCCTGATTTCAAAGATGGTATTTCCAGAGCCCATAACACACTACTTTAGAAATGACCACACGACATCACTGCAGCTTTTTTACTTTCTGCAGCTCTTATGCCACAGATCCTCTCAACAAATCATTAGAGTCAACCTGACCTTTCGGTGAACAACTTATCCCATTTGTCCCAAGTCTTCAGATTTACGACATTTATTTAAAATGAAATTTCCTCATATCTTGGCTCAGTGAAGAATTTTCTCTGTCCTTGAGTTGCTGCACTCTGGGCGAAATCATTTACCTAATCCTAACCACAGCAGTTTTCAATTCCTAACTGGAGCATCCCTTCCATGTCATTATCTTATCTTGGCATCATGCCTTTCTGAAGTACAACTTCAGCATCCGTGTTCCTAATATAACTTGTCTGGCAAGTGCCTTATTGTTGTATCAATCTGAACTAAAGATGGCTAATATTTAAGATCACATTCTTGGTTAGCAAACAAAGCAGAAAGTTCTGCATAAGCATCTCCTCCCTACGTTTCCTTGTACCCTGTGGTTTCCCACGCCACTTGCTGGATCACATGATACTCAAAACGCCAGCAGACATGTGCTCTTCAGGTGAGATTTTAGAACTAAGAAGACATTTCTGTCTGCATTGGGACTTTGAAGGTAAGCTCTGAAAATTGTGTCACTGCTGATTTCTTCAACCTTCAGGCAAGAGACCCGGGCACTTCAACAAAGGAAAGCAAAGGTGGCCTCAATCTTATTAACCTGATGCTTCCACACCCCAGAAGCAGCCTCCTGGCCTGGCTTCCAGGGAGGCCCCAGCAGCTTTGGCAGGCATGGGAAAATCTTTAACAAAGGGTGACTTGTGGCGCCGCCTTCCCAGATTGTAGATGTCCAGACTGGGTTAAGCCTTTCCTGGTTTCTGAGTAGCTGTTCTAAGTGCACAGGGCTCTGGGATATAGTCCGGGGAGGGGGCCACTTTGCAAGGTCTGTCCAATGGGACAGGCTAGTGTGGTATGGATGAGGACTTCCCAAATTTGATCCGTGCACAGTCTTTATGACACTGCTTTAATTACATTTTTTCTTATTTATTTGCATCTTAGTTAAAGGGTTTTATCCAAAAAATTATCCACTATAATTGGAAAATCAGCATGATCCGCCATAAAGGACTTAATTGCAATATCATAATAAAGAAAACATTTTTATAGAATACATTTTTGATATAGTTGAAATAATATCAACCATGTTTGCAACTGTTTTGTATATATTATTTTTTAACTGACTGCTTTGTTGAGATCGAATTCACAGACCGACAATTCCAACACAGAAAGAGCTTAGAACACATCACTCTTATTTTGACCAAAAAAACCCCAAAACCTGAAAACGTGATGTTGAACAACTTTTCTTGGATTTATCAGAGAATGGAAGTTGCCGACAAAATGCCGTTCCACAAGCTGTAGAGACACGTCAATCCAGAGTCACCGTCAAGAGCTACTTACCTGAGGCAGAGGCTGCTGGAGCCATAAGCCATTAGAAATGCTGAAATGGAAATTAAAAAAAAAAAAAAATTGCTGGAGGCTGAGTTTAGCCCAGTGTGAGAATGAGAAACTCTTGGGAGCTGCTTTTGGTTGGATACCACGCTTAGATGCGTTTTAGCAGCAGGAACCCTGCCAAGCTGTCCTGGCGAAGGAGATGCCCGAGAGATTCCCTGTGACTCTAGGCAGAGGAGGGCAACACCGCCTTTGTAAAAACCTGCACCCAGGCCTCTTCCCCAGGGCAAAAGTCCTTCCCAGGGACTTTTCCCACAAGGACAAAGGGCATTCCTCTTACTCCCTCCCCTCTAGACTTCCTGTCTGAGGCAAGGGGAGAATGGGGGGCACCTAGGAAGCTCTTGCTAGGGTCCCAGCGCATGGTGTGGTTGCTGGTCTGCTAGAACAAAACATTAATCAGAACGTGCTGGAGCACGTCCCTCCCCGCACCTTAGCACTGCACCGGCGGGACCTCAGGACACTGGCAGGCTAACAGCGGAAGGAGAGGCCAGGCTCTCTCAGGAGCCACACGACAGGGAATCCAGCACCAACAAGGAAGATGAAAAGGAGAACTCTAGAAGAAGCTGATGCCTCTGACCCTTCAATTACAACAGTGCAACCCCGAGCCAGAATAACGTAAAGCCTCTCATGGAACCTGTGCACGTTGGCTCCAACTCTCCAAGGAAAGGGGATCACCTGAAATCATACAAAACGCTTGAGTAAAACCAGAGGAATTAGGGGAAAAAATGGGGAGGGGAAAAGAAGAAGTTCACTAAATATAAAACAGTCATAAACATGGTTGATGTGAACCCAACTCTTGGAACCAATAGTCATTGTAATTTAAAATCGTACCAAGTAAAACCAGAGTGACTAAAACAGAGAAACAAGGACTCAAGTCTATTTTGTCTGTAAGAAACCCACTTTAAATATAAACAGATCCATTCAACGTAGAGAGAGGAATCCAAGTTTATCATACTAAGACTAATCAAAGGAAATCTCTAAAAACTACAATGATCTCAGATAAAACAGACTTCAGAACAGGGAAAGTGATAAAAAGTAGAGAGGTCATACAGTGAAAATGGAGTCAGTTTTCCAAAAAGAAAAAATAATCTCATTAAGCATGGGAGGGGTCTTTCCCACCCACCAGCCACTGTGGTAACACAAAGTGCTTTAACTCACAAAACATTTTCACATATACACAGTTATTTCATTGCCTACCAACATAACCTCCTGGAAAGATGTCTCCGTAGAGGCTCCACACGTTGAAACACCAGAGTCAAGTCCTCACGCTAGGATTCCTATTTCCAAGTCCTCCTCTTCCTACTCCTGCAACTTGCGTCCTTTACTCCATCCTTTTCATACGAGACGGACACGCCCCGTCTGCTCCTCCGTCCACACAGCAGCAACAACGTCACCATCAGCATCACACCAGTCTGGGGTTGGTCTTACCGCTCAGCCCACGCTACTTGGGAGAAAACTGCACGAGCCATGTTCTTACATGTTTTCTTTCCAAGGAGTATTAATAAAGTTGTATATTGTTCTTTTTCCATAAGATATATTTCTTCCGTTAGTTTTGTCCAGGACCATAAGAAAGATAGGAAGACATAGCATTAAAGGAATCTGCTATTTTTAAGGTCCCTTTCTTCTAAGGAAAAACTGCAATAAGCCCCAGATGAATAAGCAGAACCAGACATAAAATTCCTGCTGTCAATCAGAAAAAAAATGGAACTTGGGCTTCTTCATATCTTCAGAAGTTTTCATTTCCTTCTAAGAAATGGTGTTAATGTCTGGTCATGTGACAGATAAATGCGATGAATACTGTAATTATCAATGCTAACATGAAACCACTGGAGGTCTTTAAAATCAGAATAAACTTCAAATTATCTTCACGGTATCACTTGGGGTTTTAAAGAATGTTATATAAATTATGCATTTGCAAAGGTAAGAGGAAAAGGCATCGTCACATCCTTATTCATGGTCACTTCTTCAGGGCCTGCAATGTGCCAGAAACCGTGCTAAGCACAGAGGGGCTGGGCTGTAGGCTTAGTAGGCTTTAAAAAGTTAGCTCTTAATACCCCTGGTTATTCACTGTCAGGCTGTGTGATGGAAAGACACGTCTGCACTTATTCCACAATAATAACTGGCCTTGACTTGACATCAACTTTAGTCAAAGCTCTTTGGCAACGTATTGTTTCATTAAGTCTTTAAAACAACCAGTCACAGGAAGACATTACAGTAACAGTTTAAGCAACTTCCTTCAAATCACAGAGCACAAAAAGGACATTTTCAGTCTGTTTGATTTGTTTTGTTTTTCAAAACGTTGGAGCAAATCATCTTTAATGTTGTGCTGCTCCGAAACGGACTAAAGCAATGCCGCCGACTCTGCCTCACACAAACCACCAAGGCCAAAGCCAAAAGGTGGCCCCATTGTTTCAGCCCAGCTCTGCAGCTGCCCACCCACCAGCCCCCCTTATGGACGGGCCTCCTCAACAGCTTGATGATAGGCTCTACGCCCAGCTGGCCAAGTGGCCAGCATCTTGAACTTCGAGTGGTGTGTTGTGTAGCTCCACAAAGGGGAACTCAGGGACGATAACTTTGAGGAATCTAGTGCAATAGACTCAATGGCCATAAGTGAACGTAACACCTATTAGACACCGATTATATTCAAGGCACCGTATATGATGCTTTATGTCATTATGTGGAATCCTTACCTACAGCCCACAGCCCAAGCCAAGGGACATGTATGAGCATTTTAGCAAGTTGAGACTATTTTTAGAGTGATGTTCTTCCACTTATTCTGACGCAGACTGGTGCACTTCACTTCAATTGTGACACTAACTATGCAAAGTTAGCTTCAGACTCCGCAGATTTAAGGGCATGATTCCCAATAAGACTGTCTCAACTTGAGAAGCAAGCCACAGATGGGATTCCCCAGGCCACTGGCATTTCTGGCCAGTCTGACATAAATCTAGGAGGCTCCTATAATGCCTCTCAAGCTCAATAATTTTCTAGAATGACTCCCCAAATTCAGAAAAGTAATCATTTTGATTGCCTCATTATAAAGGAAACAAATCAGAAGCAGTCAAATGAAGAGAGGCACAGGGTGAGTCTGGGCAGTTCCCGATGGCAGAACTTCTGTGTTCACCCCTGGTGGAATCAGGGCACAGTGTTGTCCTGGCTCATCAGTTTCCAGCAACCAGGAAATTCCACTGAGTCTCCATGTGCAGAGGTTTTATTGGGGTTTCATTAAGCACGATTCACTGAATTATCTGTTACGCAATTTAACTTAGCCTCCATGGAGGTTGGACCAGCTCAAGTCCCCACCCGCTAATGACATGGTTAGCCTTTCTGGTGACAGCTCTCTGTGTCCCTATGGCTCATACATAAGGGAACTCCTATTGTTCAGGAACTTCCACATGTTTAGTCTCCCTCCCAGAAATCAGGGACGAGATCAATGAAAACAGACATATGTTCTTCCCTCCAGCAGCCCAGCCCCCTTTAAAACACTTAAGAGTTTACTGAGATTCTTATAATCACTCTGCAAGGCAGGCAGAGTCTATCTCATTAATTCATGTCAAGAAGCTGATTCTGTTCATTTCCTTTCTGTTTGGACGCTTCTTTCCAAGGAGTGGTGTGTGAGTGGTGAGGGAGGGAGATGAATCAGAAAGGGGAAAGGAAGCTTTTGTCCCCAGAGCCATCAGGCTTTGACCCAAATCAACTCCCTGGGACCCCCTTGACTGCCCTAACCCTGGTAACCAGCCTGCAGCCTAGGGGTCCAGAAGTAGCACATGCAGAAAGCAGATTTCTAAAGGGTTATGGACATGCAACGTGTCCACCAGTTTCTTTGGCAGGTACCTTGGCATGGATGACAGACACAATATGTAAACATCTGACATTAGTGACGGGCAAAGCCCTTGAACTCATTACCCTTGGGCATCTCAGACCCTGTTCCCTGGCACACGCTTTGAGCATAACAATAAGTTACTCCTGCTACTAGGTAATTCTACCAAGTGTTCACCATGTGGCAATCACTAAGGGTGTCTCATCAATTAATTTAATCCTCCCAACTATGCTGTAAGGAAGGTACTATGTCTATCCTCAGGTTGTATAATGGATCCACTAGGAAGTTTAGCATCTTTTCAAAGTTTGAACATTAGTGAATGTTGGAGTGGGGACTAAAATGTGTCTGACTCTGAGGCTTTCTTCTGACCAAGGATGGCCCTTGATCTGAGCCTAAGACCGGATGGGCTCTGAGACCATGATCTGATGGCCTCTATAGATGTCCTGGGCTGTACTCTAATTTAAATTAGACCTGACTGCGAGTTCCTTGAAGGTGGGTGAGTGAGAATCTCACCTAACATGTTTTCACATTAGTTCATAAATGCATTCATTCATTGAATATATATCGTTGGGTATTATTCTAGGTAGGAGGGATACAATGATGAATAAATAGAGACACATTATACATTATACAGTGGAAATGCTTACTGAATTTCCAGGTGGCCAGCGTAAGGCTGGGGCAGAGCTCAGAAGACAGGCTGCACAGGGTGAAGAGAAATGAAGGAAGGGAAGGGAAATAGACCACAGGAGGGATCTAGACTGTGATATGGAACTTCGGGGTTTCTTCCAACTATCATAAGAAGCCACTGATGCTACTGGACAAGGATTTGGCAAGATCAAATCTCTCTAGTAAAGAATCATTCTGGATACCCTGCAGATTGAAAGGACACTGGGGCAGGGGGACCCTTTGCTGGTTAACACAGTGGTCCAGGTGCAGATGACAGGGACCAGGACACCGTGGTTTTGATGAAAGTGATAAAAAGGCTTGACTTTGGCACATACACAACTGAGAAGGAAGTGGCATGACTGGTTGATGAGTGGGATGCAGGGCGTAGGAGACAGAAAGAAGTCAAGAAACCACTGGCCTGAGCAACTGAATGACTGATGGACACCACCTCGCATTGATGGAGGTGTTAAGAATGCACTGGACTGTCCAGAGTCCAAGGCATAGGCATCTGGAAGGATAATAACAAAGCGGTTTCAGACACTGAAGAACCGACCTTACCACTCAGTCACAATTCACAGGCTCGACCTTAGAAAAGTGACGTGCCATGGCTGAGCCCTGAAATAGGAACCAGAATAATGAAGACAATTGTGCCTTCTTCACAGGATCTGCGTGTGATTTCCTGGGAGTTACAAGAAAATAACAGCAACCTAACCAGGAAGGGAGTAAGGTCTGCCCTTGAGTCAATATCCTTTCTATTGAAAGGACACGATCATGAGCAAATGGTATAAAAGGCAGCCCAGTGCCCACTGCAAACGCCTAAGGGTCACACTGGGCTCTGAGCCTGCGTCATGCCTGGGAGGTGAGCTGTGCTTTGGTGTCACCAAGAGGAACTGACTTAGGACAGTGACTTTGAACGGCACCAAAGGAAGGCTGGTGAAATTAATTATTGAATAAGTCATCGAAATTGAGACTGTCTTCCGGCTCCTGGGAGGCGGGAGGGGGGAGCCCTTCTGGACATTTTCGGTGAGATGCCCCATGTGGGGTCCGCAGTGTCTCCATAAGAATTATCCAGTCTTAGGCGGCTGAGATATCTGGGCCCATCTCGGCAGAGTGAAGCAACCGCGTGTGAAAACACTCTGCTGTAATAATAGCAACAGCCTTTTCTTAGTGAACAAGAGGATCATGCCAGAAACCGCTGAGCTTCATTATCTAAAAATTCTCTAGAGGACCCTGGAGACAGTTTTTATGCTTCCCGATTTCCAGGAGGTAATCCCAGGCACAAGGAGACTAAGCGCATTTGCCCCGGGTCGCAGGACCCCTGGCTGTGGAAGATGGGGGTCTGACCGACCCGTCTGGCGTCCCAGCCCTGCCTTCTCACTTCATGCAGCCGCATCCACCTCGCTCACGTGGTGGATTTTTATCATCACCGCGTGCCCCCCACTTCCCCGTCTGCTCCACCTTATCGTCGCTCCCCTAATCATCCCTCCGGAAACCACGCTGCTCGGCTTAATGAAACCCAGGCCACTGTGACAGGAGCCAAACCCAGAGGGGCCCTCGGGATGGGACGAGGCCCAGATCACCCCAGCGGAGGATGCGAAACCAGCCCTGCTCATTAATCACATGGTGTCAGCCATTCCACAGCCGCACATGCTTCTCAGCCCGATGAATTCCAAACACAGTTATCTCCACCAAGAGCAATTAGAGAGTGGAGCCTTTAATATTAGGGAAGCAAGTCAATGTCAGGGGCGAGCAGTCTGAGCGCCTTTGTTCCTCCTCTGCCCTTGGACGGCAAGGGGCGGCCCAGCCTCCCACCGAGCGCTCCGGAGGATCCGGGTTTATTTCTCCGGAGGTTCTGTACCCTGCCTCTGCAGTTGGCCTGCCGCAGGTACACTAATCTGATTTCTCAGGCAATCTAATCCCATTTCTCCCTCAGGTGCAAACTTCCAGTCTCTAATCATTCCCCTTTTTGCACCTTTAATTAACAAGCTGCTGTGATCAGGCAATCAAACCTTTTAAGCCCACATTATTATTACATTTTTAAATATCTGATGAAAGAACTTATACAGTAAAGTGTTAGCATCCTTCTCCCTCTGCCAAGTCTGGGCTTTGTTAAGGCGGCGGGTGGGGAAGCAACTCTGATTTGGAAGGGATACACACCTTTTTCCTGAATTTTTTTTTTTAATAATTCTGATTTCTTAGCAGTTTCAGTCTTCTGGTTCCAATAACTCACTCGCTAAATGGCACAGAACAAAAAACCCTGGTGTTTTAAGTCCCAGGAACATCAACTGCACAAATATTTTAGGAGCGCTTTGTCATTTGCAAAGCTTTCTCACCTTACCTACTCAAAGTCTGGCTGCTGCCTCTCTCTCCAAGTGCATCTCTGCATCCCCACCTTGCTCTCTGTGCCTCAGCCTGGCCCCCTCCGTCCGGCTTCCAGTCCTTGAATGAGCCATGCCCCCTCCACCACAGGACTGACCACCCCCGCCTCAGAGAATGCCCCTCTGCCCCTCCCCTGCTTTTCTCCCCATCCTGCTGTTCAGGCCCCCCACCCCCACTCTCCTTATTTTAGTTCAAATTTCACTTCCCCTGGGAAGTCCTTCCTGACTCCATTCCAAGTCAGGAGCCTTTGCTCTCCACGATTTCTTGAGCCTGAGGTTTCTTGCCAAAGCTATCAGCTCAACCGCGGTCGCCCAGGCTGTGTTATTTACGCCAAACGCTCGGTGCCGTGGTCTCATGAAGGCGTTGCCCCCGCTAGAGTCTCACCTCTGGAGAAGGTGCCTCGGTGGTTCTTTACGCTCTTATTCCCAGTTACTAGCACCGTGCTCTGCACATTGCAGCTGCTCACGCTTTACCACTGAAAACATTTACTGCTGTTTTATAGGAACCCCCTGATGCGCATGTGCAGATTCAGAAACCAAGGCTCCGAAAGGTAATGCAACTCACGAAAGAGCTTCGGTAGTTAGTGGGTACTCGGCACTGTCACCAAACACATTCTAGTTTTTTTATTTCCATACCATGACGGTACCCGTGGTCACACACACACACACACACACACACACCCCACCCCTCCAGCGGTGAGGATGGAGGGTGAGGAACGGTCTGATGACCTCACCCTGTGTCTGAAGAGGAAAGGCGGAAACCCGGGCCTGTGCTGTACACGCCGCGAACTGGATGATTACAGGGAAACGCTTGAGGAGCCTCTCTTGGCGCCAACGTTCTGGAACACGAGACGGATGTGCCAGGCAGTATGCCATTGTCTCTAGGCAGCAAACCCTGTCTCTTCTCCTCCACTTTAGGGTGCTGGACCACGACTCGGCCAACAGGATTTCTGCGGAGAAAACTGACTCCATTTATCATCTGCATCCGGAGGGCTGGAGGAAGGCCTGGAGGCTGCAGGAAGCAGGGCTGTATCGCATCACGTTTACCATCTAGATCTGCTTTTGCCTCCTGTATTTATGAGCTTCGCGGAAGCGATGGTTCTTGGCCCAGAAACTAGCAGTCTATTCCAGGGTGCAGTGCTTCCAACACTCACAGAACCAACCTCACCTCCTGCCCCTGGAGACGTGGGCCCTGAGCCAGTGCGCCCCCAGCCCCCGCGGCGTCCAGTGCCAGCCCTGCAGGGCTCTCTTCTGCATGTCTCAGTGCCAGTCGCGCCAGCCTTCTCTCTAACCCACTATGTCCTTCCAGGCCTTCAAAACCTGGTTAGCAATTATTATATTACCTTTTCTCTTTTAAAATAACTGGCATGTTTTCTATCTACTAACTGGACACTGACTAATAATCCATCACATATGGAAAAAAATAACAAAGAATGTGTATATGTATATGTGTGTACATACATGAATCATGTATGTATACGTGTGCATGCCAAACTGAATCACTTTGCTGTACAGCAGAAACTGGCACAACATTATAAATCAACTATACTTTAATAAAAAACACTTTAAAATGCAGCTTTAAAATATAATTTAGAGAACAAATAAAGTGAACCCCTAGCGGTTTCTAGGTTAAAAATAATAAAAAATAACATCTATCACACAAAGTTCCTGTGACAATTAAATAATACTATCTGGAAAAACTATTTCCTAACTATATCAAGGGTAATATGGCTGTTAATTTTTATCTTGTTTAAGAAGATATAGCCATTGCCTCTGACCCCCCCAGAGAGAAGAAACACAACCGTTTTGGAATGCTACTGGGAGGCATAGTTTGTCCCAGCATAAAAAGAAAAACTGTAATGGTTATAGTTATTTCATAAATGAGGATGATTCATTATGAAGTCATGATTTTTGCATCAGTGAAAAAATTCAAGTTAAGCCTGGTTATAACTTCTATATATATTGTACGAGAATATATACATATTGATATTTATATACGTGTGTTCAATTCAATCAACATTTAAAAAATACATATTGTATGCGTATTACCTTGCAATACACTTAAAATAGTGAATATAGCATGCTTGATGCCATAAGAAGCTTACATTTTAGGGGTGGAGGCAGGACCTAATGCTAGTGACACACAGTGACATGGGCTAGGGGACATGTGGAGATAAAACGCACATTGTTATGAGACCATGTCGAGGAGGCAACTAACCCAAGAGATGTGCAGTGGCTGCCCAACAGGAGCGGCACCTTCAGGGCGCTGAGGATAAATGACAAAGGGTGGGTGCGCGTGGTCTGGGGGGAGGTGGGTGGAGCCAGGAGAGGAAATGGGCAGAGAGAGAGGAGTCTCAATGAGACCTGGAGAAGGACTCTGGTCTGGACTCCGTGTGTTTATTTTCCTCTTTCTCGCGAGCACAGCTGGATTCCAAATGCCTCCTGGCTAAACTCGCCCAGGTTGTGGCGACGAGAATCCTGTGGGCAGCGGAGGTGGATCTGCACTTACAGGTGGAAAAGGAGCATTCTGTCTATGTCAGCTTTGTCCTCTTACAAAAGGAATTAGGAAAGAATTATCTAATCAGATACTCTAAGGCATAAAAAATTGTCTGATAGAGTCCCAATTTTGGGGAAAAAAAAAGGGGGGGTTTCTACGATTATTCCAAAATGATAAATGAGGGACCTGAAGTGTATAGCGGCTCTGGATTGCCTTAGGGTGGACAGATGTGAAGGGAAGCAGACCCCCAATCCTTTCACAACTCCACTCTGTTGGAATTAGGTGCTTAGTTTTGAAAACATTTTTAATTATTTTGTAAAGCTTTCGAACTTTCCATTCAATGCAGGGTCTTAGTGTTTCTTATCTTGTTTCTGTTACTATGAATTCATTTTATGTCCTATTGTACTAAAGAGCCCAGGGGCATTTCAGATTTGGGAAAAGCGGCTTGGCTATCACTTGCACTAATCACCAGCAGCACATCTAGAGAGTTGAAAGGAAAATGAAACAATCACTCTTCAGAACCCCTGGCGGTTGGCAGGCTTTTGCCGGTGAGGCTGGGAGGAAGCTTTTTAAACAGCAGAATAAGGTGCCTGACGGAATCTGTGAGACATAGCCCAGACATTTCTGGAACAACAGAAATGCCAAATCATTCCGTTTTCAGCATTATTTAAATGTCCACATAAATATGTACCCAACTGACCTTCGACCCATCCTTTGGGAGTATCCACCTCCGAATCCCACCTGTTTTTCGTCCTTTCCCTCTTTCGATGATTACTTTAAGAATGACAATGATCTGAAAAGTGGTAACGACTCACCTACGTGGGTCGTGCGTCAGACAACCATGTCACCGATCTAGGTGGTCTAGGTAGGTATCCTTTGCTATTTTCAAACATCTTAAAATGTATCCACTGGAGACAAACAGATAGCTTTGTTTTTGATCCTTGCTATCGGAGGGCTCAATAACAGATTGCTCTCAGCATCGTCCACATTCAGTGTCACAGAGCAGTGTTCCAACGGACAGGTGGAGATCACGGGGACCCTGAGCTGGTAATACCCACATGTAAAGGCACTTGGAGGGTGTGTGGTTCTCGTGTAAGGACCAGACTCCAGCCACAGGCGGGGGCTGGCGTGGCAAGAGGGAAAATTCTGATGTTAGAGAGAACAGAGTGAAAGGTTTAGAAATAGGTGGTGACAAGGAGGAAAGCCAAGTACGTTGAATGGGGCGTGGAATTACTCAAGTGTCATCAGCAACATCAAATGCTCTTTCTTGGAACGGAACACTTCAAAAATCCTCACACCTTTCACTGGGACTTATCTTAGAAATTGGGGCAGGATGTGTCTCAGTGCAGGATCAAGTCGTTCCCCCTCCAATGAGAAGAAGTACGCAGAGGCAGGAAGCCAAGACATGAACAGACACGCTCGAAATGTGGATCGAGGGTGAGGTTAAATGGGGAGGTAATTATTGTTCAGCAAGGAAAGATCCAATAAATAAATCCAGTCAAATTTGTGACGTCCCTAGACCCTCAGACACAAATGTAAACACATGCATATATAGCTATACACACAGAACACATGCATACAAACATGCCCACAACCATTTGCATGTATATGGACACACATATAAAAATGCACGTATACCCCTAGTCACAGGTATGCACATGTACATACATATGCACACATACACAGATATACTCACATCCTATGCACATGCATACAGGCACCCACATGTGCTTGTATCTTTAAGTCAGAGATGGTTTGACAAATCAAACAATATTTGACTAACTCTCTACAGTTTACAAGTGTTCTCAGGACCATTATCTCATTTACACAGACAAGCTGGATTGGCTCCCTCAGAGCTGAAGCCACCGAATCCTCTTTCGCAGGGTTGTGGGATACCTGGTATGAGGTTAGCCAAGCAGACCAGTGCCCGGGGCACTTTCCATTACAAGGTTTAAGCAGTCAGAGTAATTTCCTGGGGTGATGAGGAGAACAAAACCGGGCGCCAGACAAAGAACTGGATCACTCCAGAAAAGCCAGAAATGTCATTTGTCCAAGGGATATTATCTGGAAATAGAGGTTATGAGAGAGACAAACAAACAACAGGAGAAAGGAACAGGTCAAAAGGCAGACGGAGGAAAGATGGTTCTCGCCCCATTCTGTCCTGAAGGCCACCCACCACCTGAACGGCTCAGTCGATGCTGCAAAGCGTGTGTGAACCCATGTGGTTAAGGGCCCGGGGTCCGGGAGGTACTGCGCATATCATCATATGTGTTTATCTTAAGCAGGAGTGAGGTTTGACCGCTCCAGTTTCATGTTGGAACCAGCTTTATGAGTCGAAGGCGACACACACAATTACAAATACCTCTAATTTTAAGCCAATTTCTGTTAGAATTTGAGGCTCAAGGAACGTTGCTTTAAGTGAAAAGTGGTGGATGGCCTCACTTTTAAGTCAGGTTAAATTACCGCAAGGTGCTCTCATTGAGGCTGTAGGAAGAGGAAGATGTATGGTTCTTAGAAACAGCCATAGCTCATTAACTATTGAAACTTATATTACTGGCAAAATGCACACTGTACATCATCAGACTGAAATAAATACTCTTCTTAGGCACTAGATTGGATACATAATTTATCAGGAAAAATGAGTCATTTGGAAGAAAAAGGAGTCACCTCTCAGCGGACACCTCCACTTCATTAGCTGGAGGCAGTACAAGCTGAGAGACATACAAGCTGAGACGGGACAGCCCGTGGGAGGGAAGCCAGTTCAAAAATTTACCACTTTTAACAAACAAGGAAACTCAGTTCTAAAAAGTTCAGGTAATCTACCGAAGGTAACCCATAAGGTGCACGGCATCTATCAGACTAGAGTCAAATTATTCTACGTCTAAGCCAACCCACAATGAACATACTGGCATTTTTTTTTTTTTAATTCAGGGTAATTCATTTAGTTAAATATTATAAGAATTAATGGTAGAAAATATTCTCATCAGTCATTTAAACATAGATCAAGCTTTACTGGAGACTGAAATATAATAATGGTCGAATATGTATCCTGTGGGAGGTCGCGTTATTTTTACTGGTGATAAATCTCCTCCTTCCCCCCCAGCTACTCCCCTTCAAAGCCTCAGCCAAGGACATTTTTGACGTTTTCTATCTTCAGACATCGTTTGCACCCAGGCTGCACTGGCCAGATGGACCCCAGGAAGTTCATCTCTCAGAGACTCTCCTCTTCTTGATAAAAGGGAGTTTCTCTCCCACCTTCTTTAAAGGATTGTTGCAAACGGCAAACAAGAAGATGAGAAAGCACACGGCAGTTTTCAGCAGCAAGTGTCTCTAGCTTTAAAAACTTGCTCTAATACACATTTACTACAAATAGACGGGAGCAAAGGGACTGGGGGAACGGAGACTGTGTTTCACTGCTGAACTGAAGTTGGACATGATGGTGGCCTAAGAGCGGGAACTCAAAGAAATGAGTCAATGAAAGACACAGGCATACGTGCTAGGGAAATGTGTAACCTAGTAGACATTCAAATTTAAAAAAAGAGCAAGAACTTCAAGAAGATCTCTAGACTTCTTGGTTAGATCAGAGAAAGAGAACAAGTTAGAGGAAAAAAGTTGAGGTTGGTTTTAATCATTTTTGGTTTCTGTGCTATAAGATATCTCAGTCCAAATATCCAGGAAGTTGAAAGGATGTGTTGGTGACTTTTGCTGCCAGCCTAGTGATAAGAGATAACAGCCTATGGATGATGGATGACAACAGAAACTACTGGGGTCCTGATGATTTGGGGGTGTCTACTCTGCTCATCAAAGTTCTTAAACATCTCCCCTGCACAGCAGTGGTTCCCAGAAGCCTTGTGTGTAGGGTGAGCCCCCACGCCTGGCCAGGACCTATTGGATAGCAGGTGAGCAAGGTGGGCAGCTGACCCACCCACGCTGCCCGAGTCTCTTCCCCTGAGAGTGACAAGCAGATCCAGAGGGATATAGACTCCCTGTGTGGCTGGATGTGTAACAACGATAAACTAAGGAACTGTGAATGACAATTTCCTCTGTATGAAGTGCCATCTGTGAATGAGGATAAATCATATGTAAAAAGAGAAACAGAGAAAAGAAATGGAGAGAGAATGATACAGGATTAGATTTCCAACAGGAATCTAATTCCTGGTTCCAGGTCCTTCCTGAGCACTAGCTGATTTTCTGTCTTGAATTCTGTCTTGAATGATGCATTCTCCTAAGTCTGCCCTCAGCCTTATTATTGGTCCTTCTCTCCCTCCGCCCCCCAGCCTTTCCCTTCCCTCCCCAACCCTCGCCTTCCCTTTACTTTTCTCATTCAGGAAGCTGAAGTGTCTCACATTCCTTTGCAACCAGAGAAAGAATGAAAATGATCATCCAGAAGGTGTGTGTCTGGTGAGGAGGAAGCGTGGGAGTCTCAAGGGCACGCCAATATCAAGGGCCAAGAAGAGACAAAGATGCCGCCAAGAAGACTGGACAGATGAGAAGAGTCCTAGTAAACAGTACTGTGTTACATACTTGAAAATGTGCTAGCAGGGGGTATCAAGTATTCTTACCACAGAATAATAATAATAATAATATCAGGAGCTGGATATGTTTATGGCACTGACTGTGGTATGGTTTCATGGGTGTTTTCTTATGCCCAAATACATCGAGCCGTATCCATTAAATATATACAGTTTTCATATGTCAAAAAAAATGAGGGAAGGAAATAGGTGAATGAGAAGAAAACCAAGAGGAGAGGAAGATCTTCCACTCTGTCACCTGCTACAAAGGCCAGGAAGCCCGTCTCTGCCTCCGCCATCTCTCACCATGCCAATTTTCCCAGCGAGACTTTAGTCAAAATGTCTCACTTAAAGCAGTACATGGATGCAAAATAAAGAAAATAATGATGCAGGAGAAAACCAAGTACCACAAAACTGGTCTGAAAAGCATTCCCTTAATAAATACTTACAGAGATTTTTACCTTGGGCGCATATCTAAGACTGGGGCCACTGAACAGCGAGAGGACGCCAGGAGACTTTTTGGTTTTTGTTTTGCTCTGTTTACTGCTTGGTACTTGTTGTTAAAGATTTATTAAATCTAGCAGAGCAAAGTCAGATGGGGCATATTAAAATAAGAATGTTGCATCAGTGTATGCAAAATAAGAGCCCAGAAAAAGTTAATGCTAACAAAAGATGAAGGCTCTCTTCCCACAAGTGCCACTTGTGGGAAGTGTCTTGAAGTTACTGGACAGTAAAAAAAGGAAGATCTTTCAAGGCTGCGTGAACAGACGTCATAAAAATCAGAGAGGATAAACATTTCTTGGCAATGTGTGTTACGTCTAGAGTCTTGAGTGCTGGAACAGAAGCTGTGTAAAAAGAGATGGAACAGATATTTGGGGGTCTTTTGCAGGGATTTGAATAGTGCGCTACGATGCCTGGAGTTTATTCTTGAGTCAGAAAGGAGAGGAGGCGTTTCCTCTCTCAACTCGGGCTGGAAGTGCTTCTTCCCATCCGAGTTTGCATTCAACCTTTGGCAGCCAAATCACGACGTATTCCCAAGAGTCTTGCCCTTTAAATAGGACTAAGTTCTGTCTGTGGGGTCCTCAGCCCTGGAACAAGCCCAGACCCCTCCATGGCACTTCTCTCATGTTTCCTCAGCACCCACCCCGGGGCCGGCCCTGTGCTGGGCGTTAGGGGTTTAGCACTGAGTATGAAAATGACTGCCACCTCAGGTGGTCTCACAGAGAAGGCAGCCCTGGGCACAAATAAACCCACCAAGTGTTTGCCACCTGTGAAGGAAGCTTGTCAGTCATCTTCCCAGGGAGAAGGAGAGACGAGACTGCTGGGAGGATCGGAACAGGACCACAATGGTGGGGGCTCGAACGATGAGCCCCTTACCAGGTAAGTGCTGGAGAGGAAAGCACCTTAGTGGATCGAGTGCCAGAATCACGTACACGAGTGGGGGGGGGGTCGATGTTTCTTAAGTCACGGAGAAGGCTCGTTTGGAGGCGAGACGGGAGGCACTGCGATTCGCACAGACGCGCTGTGTTGGGATCTCCTCTGAAGCCCACACGCTGGCTCTGCCTCTGAGTCTCCAGGTCTCTAAAACACACATTCCTCTGAGTCTGGCATCTGGCAGGCCCTTATTGCGACATCTTTATAATTAGGTGCCAGGAAAAACTGTAGGTAGATGTCTTCCTTCCCGATAATCAGAATTATTTAGCTTGCTGGGTCTTACTCTTTGCCATGGTAACCAGGGAGTCTAGAGACTAAATTGGCGGTGGAATAGTCCTTTTGGTTAGTGTATTTCATTGTTCCGGCTTCCCATGGTTCTGATTTCTGTTTATCCTTGCTTATTTGTTTTGTATATCACAGGAGAGCATGCCAGCTATTCTTCCTGTCTCCAGCGCACACACACACACACACACACACACACTCTCTCTCTCTCTCTCTCTCTCTCCCTGACACCTCCCCTCAGGATGCCTTATTAAACCCAACAGAATTTGAGAGAAATGACTGAAACCGGGCATTCCATACACACCTCTGAATACTCACTACAAAAATGGGTCCATGTACCAGGTTCCTAAATTACGGCATCGTTAGTCGTTGGACCAGAGGCACAACAACTAACGAGAGAAGTCATTGCCAGCTCAGCATGTACAGCTGACCAGACCAGTGAAGATGTGGAAACAGGAATGAGGGCAAAGGGAGGGATGAAATGCTGCAGACGCACACGAGATGGGGAAAGGAACTGACTGTTTTCAAGACGAAGAGTCTGTGACTGTGCTGGTTGTTCTAGAACTGCTCTTTCACACAAAGTCCACCTCGGCCAATTAGGTAAATACTAACAACTTTGTTTTACATACAACAACACTAAGAGTTTAGGTAAATGGTCTCAGCTAGAAACTGTGTGTGAGATAGAGAGATAACATTCCGATGTGAGTTTTTTGACTCAGGTTATGATTAATTTTACCTGCATCTTTGTAGTCGATCAGACTCTGAGGAAGAAGAGATCACCAATTTTTTTTTCTGGATGAAATGTGGGGTTCAGACTGCAGCCACTGGCTTATTGAGAGTCTTTGACCTTAGCCAAGTTATGCAGTTTTATTCACGATTTCCTTCTGTCTACCACGGAAGAAGTGACCAGAGGTTTTTTGGGAGGATGAATGTGGTAATACATGCAAAAATGTTGAGTATTGCATTTAATGCATAAAGAGTACTCGGTAAATAATCCTTTAAACGATAATTTATGGAAAAAAAGTAAACTCAATGAGCAAAGGAAGATAAGTTATGAGAAAAAAAATAATACTGGAAGAACTGCAAGAAATATATGGCAATTTTCCTAGAAACACCTTCAGAAGATACACCAAAAACTTTGAGGAAGTGACATGCATTGTGAATAGGTTCTGTCATTCTTGTTTCCAAGTTAAGCTAAATAACAAGTCAAAATTACGGCCAAGAGAAGAGAGGTTATTTGGCAAATATTAGGGCAGAGATTTGATTTTAGGAAGAGGTTGACTTTTAGGGAGACTGACCTTTTTAAACTATCTTCCTTATTGGACTGCCTGACTCTAATCTTTCCAACCATTATTTTTTGGCTCCAGACTGAAAGAGGAAGCATCTTCTGAAATCATAAGTTATTCCAATACCTTCATTAGAAATATCATTGGTTCCCTATTAGTTACCAGCAAAAAGCCCAACCATTTTATCATTCATCCAAGACCATTCAAAATGTGGGATCAATGTATTTTCTTTGACACAGAAGATTTTTTATTTTATTTATATTTTTCATTATTAGTATTACTAAAGTATAGTTGATTTACAATGTTTCAAGTTCTGTTGTACAACAAAGTGACCCAATCACACACATTTCCCTGCGCTGTAAGTAGGATCGCATTGCCCATCCACTCCAGATGGAGCAGTTTGCATCCCCAGAAACCCCTAGAATGCCTGTCCCTCCCAGTCCCTCCCCTTTCTCCCTACCCTGGAACCCCAAGTCTGCTCTTCCTGGCCATGATCTGTTTCTGGTTTTTGTTTGTTGTTTGTTATTTTTAGATAGGATCATCTGTTCCATATTTTAGAGTCCACAAATAAGTGATATCATATGGTATTTGTCTTTCTCTTTCTCGCTTACCTCACTTAGTGTGAGAGTCCCTAGCTCCAACCATGTTGCTGGAAATGGCATTATTTTGTTGGCTGAGTAATATTCCATTGTATATGTGTACTGCGTCTTCTTAATCCATTCACCTGTCAATGGACATTTAGGTTGTTTCCATGTCTTGGGTATTTTTCCAATCTTGTTTTATCACACTCTTTCCCATGGGCCACGACCACCAGACATCCAGAAGTTAGCTGGCATTTTCTGAATTTCAGGCACATGCCTCAAGGCTGTCACACGTACAGTAGGCAAGTAACAGATGGCCAGTAAGTGAGAACACGTTCTTGTACTTTGAAACACTTGACATTGGCCAATGCCGTCTCCCAGACATCAGCAGTTAAGTCCTACTCTCTGCTGTCATCACTCCTCTGTGCAGCCTTGCTGGGGCACCCAGCACAAGAGGCAGTTTGGGCAGTGAGGAAGAGCTGCTGACTCTGCTCCCAGGTGTGCTGCAGGGCTTTCTACCATGGACCACAGAGATATAGGAGGCTAATTCTTTACATGCCCCTTATCTCCTGTTGACTACCATAGCCTTCTGATACGTTTTTTTCCGGCCACCCCATGGCATGTAGAGTTTCCAGGCCAAGGATCAGATCAGAGCTGTAGCTGCAACCTACGCTGCAGCTGCAGAAATTCTGGATCCTTTATCCCAGTGTGTCTGGCTGGAGACTGAACCTGAGACCTGGCAGGGATGCAGCTGATCCCTTTGCTCCACAGCAGGAAGTCCATAGTCTTCGAATACATTTTTTAAGCATAAAGAAAAATGCTTACTTTCATTCATAGCCAAGAAATGTATTTTAGAATAGAGATACTATTTTCCTCTTATTAATTAGCAGAAAAGTTTAAATAATAAGATAACAATTATTTTTTTGTATTAAAGTATAGTTGATTTACAATATTCCTTCGATTTCTGCTGCTTAGCACAGTGACCCAGCCACTCACACATGTTTTTCATGCACATTTTCTATTGTAAGACAAGGCTAACTTAAAGGATACCACCGAGAATTGTTGAGTTAAATTAAAATAGAGAATTTATGATTTGAACTAGAAAGCAATGGAAAACATATTTCAGTCCAATCCTTTCTTCCTCCAGCATATGAAAAGAAGAAAAAATGAAAGAAAACAACTTAAATAAAGTAAAACAAAACTGAGTCCTTGAGAGATTAAATAACTTTTGCCAAGATTATTAATTAAGTTTTATAAACAAAGTTTTTGACTCAAAACAATTTTTTTTTTTGTCTTTTTGCCATTTCTTGAGCGACTCCCACGGCATATGGAGGTTCCCAGGCTAGGGGTCCAATCGGAGCTGTAGCCGCCGGCCTACACCACAGCCACAGCAATGCTGGATCCCTAACCCATGAGCAAGGCCAGGGGTCGCACCCACAATCTCATGATTCCTAGTCAGATTCATTAACCACTGAGCTACCACGGAACTCCTCAAAACAGTTTCTTCAATGACGCTCCACAGCACAACTGGGACCTGTCCCCTAACAAATCACGTTTAACTTAGATTTTTGAAGGTTGGCAAAAGTGTCTTTAGCACTGGCTTTCTCCCTTTTTCCCACCTCTTGTGTCTGCGGTCCTCGCCCATCTCCTGACTCTCAAAGCCCACAGTGGCTCCGGTTGTCTTTAAAAACAAAACAATAAACAGGAGAATTCATACGTATGGCTGAACCACTTGGTTGTACAGGAAAAGTCAACACAATACTGTAATCAACTCTACTTCAACAACATTTTTAAGAATAAAAAAAGGAGAATTTAGCATGTCTTATATATATATATATATATATATAGGCTAGGCGTGATCCAAAGACTTTCATTCACGGCAGGCTTTGTCTGCTGCTTGGCTGGCTAGCTGGTTTGGTCAGCAGGCATGTCTGAGAGGGGTTATTCCCTCAGTGTGGCAGGTTCAGCAAGGTGGTGTCACCCTCCAGTGACAGAGATGAAATGGACATTGAAATAGTCTAGGTCTCAAAGCATCTGGGGACTGTTACTGCACCATCCATGCCTCATTCACTCAACAGATCTCCTTGGAGCCTCTCAAACCTGCTCAGGAGTGTGCATGTGTTCTGAGGATGTCCCAACGGAGTAAGTGAAGGCGAGATGCACACAGACTCAACCGTAAGGAGTCCTGGGAAGATGCGCCGGGGATTCATAGGGAGGGCCTGCCACTGCGGGGAAGAGACGGGCGTCAAGGCATTGACATTCATCGTCCCCCCAGATCCTCGATCCTCACAAGGCCCTGCTGCTCTCCGAAGTCCCTCGGCCTGTCCCCATCATCCACAGGATGGGTAAGCAGTGGGAATCAATACTTCAAAGGCTGAGTGTAAAAGATTGGGTTGGTAGATGCAAACGATTCCATTTCGAATGGATAAGCAAGGAGGTCCTGCTGCCTACACACAGGGAACTATATCCAATCCCTTGGGACAGGCCATAATGGAAGATAGCACGAGAAAAAGAATGTACTTATATTTATATTTATGTGTGACTGGGTCACTCTGCTGTACAGCAGGTGTTGACTCAACACTGTACATCAACTATACCCTAAAAAAAGGAATTTTTCTAAAAGTACTTATAAAATCATTTTTGAAAAAAAAAAAAAAGGTTGTCTGCTTTCACAGCAGATAGTTTTCAGCTGACGCCTGCTTCCTCCTATGTGTTTTCGCTCTGTCTTCCCAGACAATAGCAGTGCATTTGTAAATTACTATTCTTCCAATAACAAATCATAATGGGATATTCTTCTCTCTCTGGAATATCGGCTCCTTTCACAATGTTTAATGCCACACATCAGGGATTTAATCTGTGTCCTTCTCAGAGCATGTCAAATGCAACTAAATTATAATGTCCTCAGAACACAGTGTATTGGATTTCAAGATAAAGCAGATTATGGTAAATATTAATCTTTTCAAATTGATAGAATGAAATATTAAACTATTTCAAACAAGAATTTTAATGTGGAAATTAAAACTTTGTTAATATTTCTAGCATTCGAGCATAGAGAAGCCAGGTGACAGGGTGATTATTCAAAGGTTACAGCTTATCTCGTCGAGCTGCTGATACGTTAAATTGTTCGTCTTTTCTTCAGAATTATGTAGAAAGAGCATTTCTCCAAGTGGAACAAGAAAAGCCAATTGATCAACGGAGACGGATGACGCCGGTTTATAAGTCTTCGTGTTTTTATTTTTTTCAAATGGAGTTCTCACCATCTTGGATCTGTGACGCTTGCAAATTTGTAATTGCTCAATCTATGGCTTTAGGAAAAAAGAGGTTACTAATTAAATTAATTCTACTTGTCAGTAGTTTATCACGGTCACCGCAGTTTCTAATGTAAAAATGTAACTTCAAGTATGCATATGCATAGAAAATTCAAGGGGGAACAGTGAATACAATGTCCAGAAAAATCAGGATACATGCTATGGTATCATGCAAAATATCAAGGGATTAAATGGAGAAAAATAACCACTGGATCATAAGATTAATGTTCTTGCTCTGCCACCTCCATGCTCTGTCAACCTTAGATAAGTCAGTTTCATACAAAATGAGGACAAAGATACTTTCTGATCTACCTCAAGGGGTTGTTATAAAAATCAGATAATATACCATGAAAGATTGCATCAGCTAAAAAATAATAAAATCTAGGAGAATATCAGATATGAGATATTCTTTGTGGAAAGACTGCTTACAAATCAAAATGTCTGTGGGGATTTTTTTAGATGGGGTATTTTTTAAAATTTTGTTTTCTGGCTGCAAGCTTATGTATTTTATCACCAGAAGAGTAACAGAACATTTCATTTAGGTTTTCTATTTAAAATTCAGAGTCATCCTTTCAAAGTGAGTCCATTTTTACACAAATGCACTTGCATTGGTTTTAATTAAAATTAGGTTTTGTATTTGTCTCTGCACTGAGTGAATAATTATTTTTAATTAAAAAATCAAGAAATGCAATGTATTTTAAATGTGTGTTGCCTCGCCCAGATTTGGCTAGTATGTCGATGCTTAATTAATGCAGATAATAATTTTAGTAGGCCCTAAACAACTTATTAAAGGAAATAATTATTTACAGTGTGCCTGTTTTGTACCAGGCTTGCCTTTGTTTTTTGTGCTTCATGGAGGCTCAGAATTGAACACCAGGAAGTACCTGCCCACCGAATGTTCGGTAACAGACTTGATTCATATTTATTATATTTCTGATAAAATATATGCATGAAATTTAAAAAAAATAAAATAACATTAAAAAGGAAATACAGAGATGAGAAATTGCTGGAAATGAGAATAATTAAATGGATGCATATAAATGTGTGTGTACATGTATGTTTGTGTGTGTTTGACAGCTGCATAGAGATAACCTGTAACACTGGAGGTAAATAAAAAGATACATACTTTCCTCAGTCTCTGACCCTAACCTAAGTCACAGAATTCATACCATAGCAAACAGGGAGCTTCCTGTCCATTGCTCAGTCTCTGCCACTTGACAGCCCACCTTCTCCACTAGTCCAAAGGATTTATCTCTTGTTAAGTGAGTGTCTTGCACTAGAGAGGAGTGGAGTAGGGCCATGTAGGTTAGTGACTTTGCATTGCTTTTTCTGCCCATGATTGGGATGGGTGTGCTCCCTAAAGGAAAAACCTAGTAGGTGAGAACTGGAGAAGAATCACTCCATGGCTTTCTGTATTCCATCAGCTCATCTTGACAAGAAGGAGAGACTAAGGTTAGAAGTCCATGTGCGTTAAGCAGAGTTATCCTGGAGGAATACTCGATAAGCACGGGTGTTCTGGCAAAGGCCAAGGCTGAGGTTGCTCTTCTTCAAAACCACGTGTGACATTCCATCAGTATCCAAGAAAACCATGACTGAAAGAAAGGATGATAAATAAATGGACTAGAAATCACCTTATTTTCTTGTCATGACCAGTACATCAATCAATCCTGCAGATAGGAACTTCAAAATATGCCCTAAATTCTTCTGTTTATCATTAGCTACCAACCTACCACCCTAAGAGGTAGCTACAATCATCTGTCTTATTTATTTCCTAATGTTTGTTCTAAACTTGCTCCTTGTTAACCTAAAATGAATACTGAGATGGCAAAGAGCAAAGAGTTTCATATGAGGTCTTAAGAACTGCAATTTGGCGGACACTGATTTGGGTAAAATTGATGTTCCAGGGGGAAAAAAAAGAGTCAGGGAAAAGGCAAAGCCAAGAGGCTGTACTCTGACACAAGAAAGGAAATATCTGCCCTTAAGGGATGGCTTTCCTAAGTTGTTTTAGGGTATGGATCTGATAAGTAGATAGGTTATCACAAGTTATTGTAGAATAAAATCCAATAAGTATCCTGAGCCTTCTGTAGATGTTCTGGATGCCTTCACAGCAAGTAGTCATAAGGTCAGATTCCACCACGGCTGAGACTGTACATAAATCACACTTCCTCAGTGGCCTCCTGCTCCATTTCCAAGAGCTCTCTTAGCAATACTGAGTCCATTTTTATTTCACATTTCCCCCTTTTGATAAATATCTTTCTTTGGAAAGCACTGGTGTTCAATCATTTGGTTATTTGGCATTGGCATAGACTTCCTCCATGCTGAAAAGGCTCATTTCCAGAGAGCCATGTCCCACAGAGGAAGGAAAGAGGTCCCTCGTGCTGCCAATCCCATTTTTTTCCTACTGAAATGTTTAGTGGTTATGCTTTTATTATTGTGATCAGTATCTGAAATAATTTTATTTTTGTTTCCCCTAAGACAGAGGTATATAGAGATTCATAGCTATTATGTCCCCTTTTTTTCTTCCATTAAATTACTCATTGACAAAAAGAACTAAAATAAATGTTTTAACCCTAATAATAATGGTGCTGAGAAATACCAACTTCTTTATATTTGGTCAGTCCATCTGCTGACAGGATGGTTAATGTCACCTGGAAAACACACAGCACAGATGATAGCAGTGGCATGCCTAAGTGCATAATGAGGATAAGCTCTAGAATGAAGTTCAACACCAGAGAGTCAATCCCCCAGGCCCTAGGTTTCTTGCTGGGGAAGGGTAAGAATGAGGTAGATAGCAGATCTTTAGCAAAAGTTTATCATCTTTAGACTAAATGAATAAAATTTTGCAAGAAAAATAAGACAGCCTGATAATAAGAATCTAGTTTTATTACTTGGTTTTTCTGGAGTTCATCACCAAATTTAGTTAATCTATATTACGCTATTGTTTCATGAACATACATTGAAACTGCAGAAGGTAAAAGTAAGGGAGGCAGGAAATGGGAAAATAGTCCAAAGGCATTCGACTTAATTTTATTTTGAAGTCTCTATACAGCTTCTAGAATTTATTTTCTTCTGTAGTATATCTTCTGCTTTTTTTAGGAGAAATACATTCATGCAGATTTCCTCCACAATTGTTTGGTCTTATTCAAACTCAACCCTTTAATCTTTCAATATTGAGACTTCAAGTTTGTTATCAACAGGCTTCCTAACACAGATTCAGCAAGAAGATTTCATCCATACTTTAGAGTGACTTGATTCAGAATTGCAGGAATGCTTCTTCTGAGAATACTTGAATAGTAGACAAGAATGATGATGTCGCTAAAACAACGGCTTTCTTTTATTGAAATATTACAATGCGTGAAAACTGTACTAATAAGAATTTAAGCCACAGTCATTAAGACAGTGTGGTACTGGTACCAAAACAGACATATAGAGCAATGGAACAGAATAGAGAACCCAGAAATAAACCCTGACACCTATGGTCAATTAATCTTTGACAAGGGAGGCAAGAACATAAAATGGGAAAAAGTCTTTTCAGCAAGTATTGCTGTGAAACCTGGACAGCTGCATACAAATCAATGAAACTAGAACACACCCTCACACCATGCACAAAAGTAAACTCAAAATAGCTTAAAGTCTTAAATATAAGACAAGACACCATCAAACTCCTGAAAGAGAACATAGGCAAAACATTCTCTCAAGCCAGTCTCCCAAAGCAACAGAAATAAGAGCAAAAATAAACCAATGGGACCTAATCAAACTGACAAGCTTTTGCATAGCAAAGGAAACTATAAAAAAAATAAAAAGACAACTTACAGAATGGGAGAAAATAGTTTCAAATGATGCAACGGACAAGGGCTTAATCTCTAGAATATACAAGCAACTTATACAACTCAACAGCAAAAAAGCCAACAACCCAATGGAAAAATGGGGAAAAGACCTGAATGGACATTTCTCCAAGGAAGATGTACAGATAGCCAACATGCACATGAAAAAATGCTCGACATCCCTGATTATTAGAGAAAGGCAAATCAAAACTACCATGAGATACCACCTCACACCAGTCAGAATGGCCATCATTAATAAGTCCACAAATAAAAAATGCTGGAGAGGGTGTGGAGAAAATGGAACCCTCCTGCACTGTTGGTGGGAGTGTAAGCTGGTACAACCACCATGGAGATAAGTATGGAGATACCTTAGAAATCTATACATAGAACTTCCATATGATCCAGCAATCCCACTCTTGGGCATATATCCGGACAAAACTTTCCTTAAAAAACACATGTACCCACATGTTCATTTCAGCTCTATTCACAATAGCCAAGACATGGAAACAACCCAAATGTCCATCGACTGATGATTGGATTAGGAAGATGTGGTATATATACACAATGGAATACTACTCAGCCATAAAATAGAATGACATAATACCATTTGCAGCTAAGTGAAATAAGTCAGAAAGAGAAAGACAAACACTGTATGATATCACTTATAACTGGAATCTAATATAAGGCACAAATGAACCTTTCCACAGAAAAGAAAATCATGGACTTGGAGAATAGACTTGTGGTTGCCAAGGGGGAGGGGGAGGGAGTGGGAAAGATTGGGAGCTTGGGGCTAATGGATGCTTTTGGAATGGACTAACAATGAGATCCTGCTGTGTAGCACTGGGAACTAAGTCTAGTCACTTATGATGGAGCATGAGAATGTGAGAAAATAGAATGTGTACATGTATGTATAACTGGGTCACCATACTGTACAGTAGAAAAAAAAAAATTGAATTGGGGAAATAACTATTTTAAAAAATAATAACAAAAAAAATTAAAAATTTAAACAAGAATTTATGTTTCTATTTATTCTTCCAAACAGACCTTGGAGATATGCACCCTTCCTATTTTTTCAGAGCAAAATACATTGGTTTAGGTAAATCACTACTTTATATAACCAAACACGGACAGAGTAAGATTTGACCTGAGGCCAGTCTGATGAGAGCAAAGCTTTCTAGCACTACTCTGCTGTTGCTGCTGCTGCTGCTGACAACTCTAGTAACAGACCAGAGAAAGTAGAGAGGAGAGGAGAAGGGTAGGGGGGAAAAGAGGGAGGGAGCTGAGGGTGAGGAAGAGGAAAGAGAAACTGTCATGACTCAGGTCTTTCTCACTTACAGTCAACCATCTGCGGATGCTCCAGTCCTTTAATGGTGGTGCACAGATTGGTGGGTTGGCTCCTCAAATATGGAATCCAAGTGTACAGAGGGTTGACTGCATTTTCTTACTGACTCTTTTGCATTCTCTGAAATAGGCAAGACTTGTCAGGTGTTGGGCACTACAGGGGAGAAACATAAGTGGATGGACAGGAAGGACATAGATAAGACAATACTCTGAAGGATGGTATCCGTCTAGTCAGGGCTACAGGGAGGGTTACTGAATGCTCAAACCATTGGAGGAGGGTGGTCCCAGAAATACTGAGTGTGTGTGGATGTCGGGTTGGGGAGAGTGAAAACCATCCTGCTCAACTAACTAAGCGGACGTCTCCCATACCTGTTATGGGTCACCCTAAGAGCATGCCAAATGGTTGAATCAGCTCCCAGTGCAGGTGTCAATGTGGATAGAAATACTCAAGAGGGCTACCTGATGAGATAGATGATCAAGGCTGTTTAAAGAACTAGAAAGATGCCAGACTGAGAGTGCCGTGTGTTGAATACAGCATTTATATATTCAACACGGAACTCTGCACAATGGCGCCATGCTGGGGCAATGCCTAACAAACAATAAACTCTGGAAAAGATTTAATCTCCTTGCCTCTCAGCCAAGTAGCTTACATATAAAGGGACAAATCAATGCACATGGGCAAATGGGAGAAAACGTGATCACAGTTCCCAGAGACAGAGAAGTCATTCAGCACAGAAAGGTTTGAAGTCCTCAAGGAAAAGCTTCTAAGAAATAGTGCCCCTGCTTTGGCAATCTTGGGCTCAGGTTGCACTGACTGTCAGCGGAAAAAGAAATAGGAAGAACTATCAGGGGCTGTGAGTCAGGTAGTGCCACCATCAGTCATTTAATCAACTCTGGACCATCGGCTTTCCAATAAGCCTTGGAGCAAACTGGGGAAACATACACGCTCATTTTGGGATGAATAGATTCCTCTAGCATTGCCTTGGACAAAGCACAGTGGGAGGGAATCTGGAGTGCTCCCAGTTAGGAGACCTGGCTCCAGTTCCAGTACCAGCCGGCTCTCTGACCTTGAACCTCTCAAATTACACACACTCCTATTCTTCCCTGAGGAAACCACACAGAAGAAAATTAACATCATGGAACTTAAAACACGGACACTTCTTAGAGCTCACTGTCGTCAATCTGAATGGAAAACATACCAAAGAAAATAAAGGAAATGAATGTTGCAAAGTTCCCTCCATCAGCTCCAGAGGTATGCTGGAGGGTTGGTACATTTTTGGTGTTTAATCCTCAGAATACAATGAGAGGTATGTTCTTGCTTGAATCTTGCAGAAAAGGGACCAGAAGCTCAGGTCATTTATGAGTAAGTCTTCCTGGTTAGAACCATCAGATTCCAGGAGTTCCCATCCTGGCACAGTGGTTAACGAATCTGACTAGGAACCATGAGGTTGCGGGTTCGATTCCTGGCCTGGCTCAGTGGGTTAAGGATCCGGCATTGCCGTGAGCTGTGGTGTAGGTTGCAGATGCGGCTTGGATCCCGCGTGCTATGCTCTGGCGTAGGCCGGTGGCGAGAGCTCCAATTTGACCCCTAGCCTGGGAATTTCCATGTGCCATGGGAGCGGCCCTGGAATAGCAAAAACAAACAAACAAACAAACAAAAAAACCCATCAGATTCCAAGTCAGCTCTCACAGAAACTAAAAACCCACAGCATTAGGTCTATATACTTGAAGGGCTGACAGGGTGATCCTGAAAATGGTGAAATTCATAGACAGAAAAGGAACCATAGGAGAAAGCACTACACTTAGCGTCAGAGATATGGTTTTGAACCCAGATGTCATTCACTAAAAAAAAAGAAAAAGAAAAAGAAAAAAAATTGAGTAATGTACACAACTTCTCTGAAACTATAGTCTCATGAAAAAAAAAAAACAGAGATAATAGCAGTTCTCCTAAATTGTGAGAATCCCACACCCAAAATTAATTATAATGTTCTATAAAAGTGAAACTGAAATGTGCAAATAGCAGTTACTTTTAATATAAAAATAAACATTGACATAATAATAGATCAATATTTTTATGCTTCCTTTGGATTAATGATCATGCTATAGTTAACATCTATTCTGAAGTCTTGTTTTCATCCTATTCAAGTGGAGATGGAGAATCAAAATTTTAATTTTTTGAACTAAGGTGTTAACACAAGGCCCAATGAATGCTAGTAAATATTTGTTGAATGTATGACAAACGTCAGGAAAAAAAAACCTGCAGAGACCAGAGAGAGGCCTAAACATAATTTTTTAAGGGATCCTCATAGGCTTCATGGAAGAAGGTCAACATTCAGTTACAGGTAGAAAGAAGACCAGCAAGCAAGGAAGGTTTGATGACATCTGGGTCACGCTGGTTTCTGAGGACACTGTGATTCCCGCCTGAACAGGGCTTATTATGGAATTCTTGGCTTAACTTGGAGAGCACTGGACCCATTCCACATGTCTGGGCATGTTGGTCTGGATTACACAAGCCTTGTAAGCTTCAGCAAGAGATTTTTAATAGCAGGGAAATCATGAGAGGGCAGTTTCCAGCTGGGTGCAAAATGGGGACAGGTGTAACCTGGACTCCGCCCAAGTTAGTACCAGGCCTGCAGAAGGAAGCCGAAGAAAATTACAGAGAGAAGGCCACATGCTCACTCTTAGGGAATCTGCAGAGTCAAGAGGTCCACTGAATCTTGTCCTAATCAAACTTTTTTCCCTACAAATAATAAACTTATAATAGCCTTAGTTAATTCAGACACTTTCCCTTCCCCTACTTATCCTCCAACCATCTGTCCATTCGTTTGTGCATTGATTAATTCATTTATCAACTGGGTATATTTTGAGCTTGTTGGGTTAAGCGCTGGAAGTAAAACGATGGGGAACAAGCACAGAAAAAGAGAAAGAAAGAAAGAAAGAAAGAAAAGAAAAAAAGAAAAGAAAGAAAGAAAGAAAGAAAGAAGAAGAACGAAGAGAGAGAGAGAGAGACGGAGAGGAGGTAAGGAAGGACGGAAGGAGGAAGTGACTGAAGGATGACAGGAAGGAAGGAAAGAAGCAAGGAAAGTAACGAAAGAAAGAAAGAAAGAAAGAAAGAAAGAAAGAAAGAAAGAAAGAAAGAAAGAAAGAAAAGGAATTATGTACCTTCTTTCCAGTCCTCCAAAGTAGCTGTTTTTTCTGTATTCAACTAAATGTCCAATTTAATTCTTACAACAAACCTGAGCAGATTAAGCTTTTGAATTCAGATTGGGATTTTCTAAAGCAGATCACTTTGAAATCTAATGATGTTCTTAAGGACAAACTAGCCTTAATGGAGTGTTAAATACCACAAAAGTCTCTCTCTATTGCCATCTCTCTGTTCTAGTCTCAGTCCTCTTTTGCCCACAGCACGTAGATGCACACATCAATCTTACTGTTTTAGGCAGCAGAGTGAGTGCAAGGACTATGTAAATAATAGTTCATTAGGAGACACCTTTGATACCCTACACTGTTCCTCCTAAATCACAGAAGGCTCTCCTCACTTCTCTTATTCAATCAATCAACACTTATAGATGATTTTATGCCAGATTCTGTTGGGCCCTGAAGAGGTGGATAGAATGACTACGGTTTGTGAAGTTATTTAGCTTACCATTTATTCTAAAAGACACACATATAATACTTAATTATAACATTTTATTAATCTTAAGTGTGCAAAGAACTGTGGCACCAAACATGGTATGAAGAAATATTTTGTGATTTTTCAGGTATCTTTCAGATTCTAAATCTTGACTCTATCACATTTATTTAATACAACTCCTCTACTTTGGGCTTTGATTCTCAATTATTTTTCCAAAACTTGGGACTAAATTCTTGAATTGTCCTATCTTGGAAAATTTCTAGTAGAATACCCTGGGCCTAGCCTTCTGGATCAGCCTCTTCTGGAGCCAATTTGATCATAAAAGTTCTAATCTCTCTCTCAGATTCTGAGATGGGAAGGCTTCAGAACTCAGAGTCACCGAATCTGAGAGACTAGAAATTTTATGGTCAAATTGGTCCGACCGAACATAGTCTGGATCCTTAGACTTCCAGAGATCACAAAAATAGAAGAACGTAATTTGTATGACTTAAGACAGTTTGAAAAACAATGATAATAACAACTCACTGACATACTGCTTTCTTTTTGCCTGCCATTATCACAAGCTCTTTACCTGTTTTTCTCACTTAAGCTTTACACCAACTTTATGAAAGAGACACTATCAAAACACTGTTCATTTCATGAATAAACAGAGGCCAGCGATGACAAAGACCTGTCAAAGGGCACACAGCCATAGAGTAAGAATTAAAAACAAGATTTCAGGAGCAAAAATAAACCCATGGGACCTCATCAAACTGAAAAGCTTTTGCACAGCAAAGGAAACCAAAAGAAAACAAAAAGACAACTTACAGAATGGGAGAAAATAGTGTCAAATGATGCAACCGACAAGGGCTTAATCTCTAGAATATATAAGCAACGTATACAACCCAACAGCAAAAAAGCCAGTCAATCAATGGAAAAATGGGCAAAAGACCTGAATAGACATTTCTCCAAGGAAGATATACAGATGGCCAGCAAACGCATGAGAAAATGCTCAACATCGCTGATTATTAGAGAAATGCAAATCAAAACTATCAGTCAGAATGGCCAACATTAATAAGTCCACAAATAACAAGTGCTGGAGGGGCTGTGGAGAAAAGGGAACCCTCCTGCACTGTTGGTGGGAGTGTAAGCTGGTACAACCACCATGGAGATAAGTATGGAGATACCTTAGAAACCTATACATAGAACTTCCAAATGACCCCACAATCCCACTCTCGGCCATATATCCGGACAAAACCCTACTTAAAAGAGACAGATGCACCTGCATGTTCATTGCAGCACTATTCACAATAGCCAAGACATGGAAACAACCCAAATGTCCATCAATAGAAGATTGGATTCAGAAGATGTGGTATATATACACAATGGAATACTACTCAGCCATAAAAAAGAATAACATAATGCCATTTGCAGCAACATGGATGGAACTAGAGAATCTCATACTGAGTGAAATGAGCCAGAAAGACAAATACAAATACCATATGATATCACTTATAACTGGAATCTAATATCCAGCACAAATGAACATCTCCACAGAAAAGAAAATCATGGACTTGCAAAACAGACTTGTGGCTGCCTGATGGGAGAGGGAGGGAGTGGGAGGGATCGGGAGCTTGGGGTTATCAGACACAACTTAGAATAGATTTACAAGGAGATCCTGCTGAGTAGCATTGAGAACTATGTCTAGATACTCATGTTGCAACAAAACAAAGGGTGGGGAAAAAATGTAATGTATACATGTAAAGATAACTTGATCCCTTTGCTGTACAGTGGGAAAATAAAATAAAATTAAATTAAATTTAAAAAAAAGATTTCAGATTTCAGATCCCATAATTTAATTTTATGCTATTTGCCTTACCAAATTTATTCTGAACCAGTGACTCAAATGTATAATTATTACTTTTTTTGGCATGAAGTTA
The DNA here is from genome assembly GCF_016906955.1 of Phacochoerus africanus. Lineage (NCBI taxonomy): Eukaryota > Metazoa > Chordata > Mammalia > Artiodactyla > Suidae > Phacochoerus > Phacochoerus africanus. The sequence continues at coordinate 5,273,839 of NC_062549.1, forward strand.
TATCAACATGGTTTAGTAGTACACTTATTCATGCAAAGCAGAAGTTGAAGTCACTGGTAGGAATATCTATGTTTCGTTACATTCAGAGAAGAGTCTTCTTCTGTTTTCTAAATGATAAGGCTCTTAAGAACCTGGTGGTAGAAATTGAGAAGAAATAACCATCTTCATTTTTTTGAGGTTAGAAACTGAAGCTTAGACAATTTATATAAACTGCCCAGAAGCTCCTGGAAATCCAGAACCCAGTCTGTGTTTTTCAGATTTCCATTCCACATACTAAGTTGATGATTCTACCTTAAAACAAAATGGGAATGTTGATTTAAGGGAGACCTAATTTTAAAAAACCATCATTTAATTTGAGGAAAGGATCAGATTTTTAATTATGAAAGGTTTCACAAAAGGAGTAGTTGAAATGGATTAAAATTCTGTAATCTTTTATCATACTTAAGGACTTGCAGAATTTCTAGTCTCAAGGAACATTATTTTACTGGAGGAACTTGCCAGGACCCTTAGAAAATGGTCATTATTCCACAAAAACTTATTCTATGCACCTAACAACTGAACCTCAAAATACATGAAACAAAACTGATAGAATTCAGGAGAGGGGGATATACAATCCAACACTAAGGGTTGAATATTTCAATACCCTGCTGTTCAGTGAAAGACAGAACAAATAGGCAAATGACTGATAAGGAAATAAAAGACAGAGCAAGCCAACTAACCCCACTGGAGCTTGGTCCTTTGCGGGGTGCTACAAACCTTGGAGAAGTCTCTGCAAGGACCAGATTCTGGACTCCTATCTGTTCTTCCAGACTAAGAGAAGTGCCTCCTGGTCCTTACTGGTGCCCAGGGCTGAGAACACGTCTCACCTGATAGAGTCCCTGTTCTGTCAGGCAACCAGACCACCAGCATGGAGGGCAAAAGAGAGTCAACTTGGGGGGAAACTCACAGACACACGGATTAGCTGAGTTCTATGGAGCTCTATAACCTGGAGAAGGTTATAAAATTGTGGTTTGGGGAGTTCCCGTCATGGCGCAGTGGTTAACAAATCCGACTAGGAACCATGAGGTTGCGGGTTCGGTCCCTGCCTTTGCTCAGTGGGTTAACGATCCAGCGTTGCCATGAGCTGTGGTGTAGGTTGCAGACGCGGCTCGGATCCCGCCTTGCTGTGGCCCTGGCGTAGGCCAGTGGCTACAGCTCCGATTCGACCCCTAGCCTGGGAACATCCATATGCCGCAGGAGTGGCCCAAGAAATAGCAACAACCACAACAACAACAACAAAAAGACAAAAAAAAAATTGTGGTTTGGGTAAGAAAACAGAGGAAGTTGCCAACAATGAATTGAAACCCAGTGATCATTTATCAAAGAGCCTGTGGTTGGAGTCTGCATACAGGTAAAACAATAACAGACACTGGGGGTAGGGTAAAGTTAATCTGTATTCAGAGCATTTGATTAAACAGAAATTGAAGAAAAATAACACTGCAAGTCTTATTAGTTACAGCCAAATTTGTGTGCATGGTGACAGTTAATTTTGCAGTGGGGTTTTTTGTTTGGTTGGTTTTTTTTAGAAGACACTTTAATAAATGAATGAGAGAAATTCTTACAGCAAGGAAAAAGGGGTTCTGTCATGTTTTAAAGAAGACTGGAACTCTGCATGGGAAAGGTGGGAGAAATTTTCATAAAGTAGCCCATGATTCTGAGTGTATTCTAATGTTTTTGGGGGGTTTTTTGGCCAAAAATAACGAAATAAGAGGCCAAAAATAGATTAGTTTTATGAGCATGGGTGACCTGCAATGACAGTAAAATGAACTTTCTGAGAATCCTTTCATTCAGTAATTCCTTTCGTTTAACAAATAGTTACTGAGCATTTTTTTTCCCCTTGGTACCACATTCTCCATTATGGTTACAGAAATGAACAATATGCAAACTAATTTTCCCCTTGGGCCTCACCAGCCCATCTTCCACTTTGCAGACGGGGTGAACTTTTAAAGGACATAAACCCTCCATGTTTAAAACATAATCCAAGCCCCTTACTTGGACTTGAAAAGCCTGGTTTGGTCCAAGGCTTCTGCTCCTGGCTTTGCACAAGGAGCACTGTGTCTCTTTGAAGAGAGTGTCACTTCCGCAGATCCTCAGGCCACCCTCCAGATGACTCGCCTGGACATCAGAGACCAGGGCTCCACCAGACTCTGCCTACTTCTATTCCCTTTCTAGGACCGCTCGCCTTCTGAATTTATCGTGTTTAATTTTCATTTTGAAAAAACGCATTTTGTCTCCCCCTGATGAAATGTAAACTCGACATATCTGACTTCTCAATTTCCCATTGGAAACTTGCCTATTTTCCCCCCACTCATTCATCTGTTCATCCAGCCGTCCATCTATCTACCCATCTGCCTGTCCATTCCTCTGTCTACACACTCATTATTCATTGTTTTTATTAATTTATTCCACGAGCACTTCCTGCATACATTATGTGCCCTAGATGCTGATCTAAGCTGTGAAGTATCAGAAAGGAAATGCATGAAAGCACCCCAAAATAGTTCACACTCTCTCAGAGAGACAGATCAGTGGAAAGTGGAAAAACAGCAATAACTCTCCCTCAGGAAGAATGACCTCAAGACTCCAAGACCATTGTTGTTCAAAGACTCTCAGATAAAGCATTGCAAGTTTGGGGAGCAAAGAGAAGAGAGAAGAAGCTAACGAAAGAACTGCGGCATAAAGGCGATCCAGCAAAGCAAACTGCACACTGTGTCCAGGCCTGGCAGAAAGCAAAGGGCACAGGCCTCCCTACTTCCTGGCTCAACATCACCAGGAAAGACAGGGAATTGCTCTGAATCTCAGTTTCCTCATCTGTAACATGGAAACAATACTCTCTATCCAACCACAACATTATGCTGATTATATAAAATAAAAATGCATATTGATTTCCTCCCTCAGGTTGAGAATCAGTGGACAGGAGTCAATATTGTTCTCTGAGTAAGCCCAGACCATGTCTGAAATATGCCTGTTATTTGATTCGGCCTATTGCATCTCTATGAAAATGTGACAAGTCACATTCTTGTGATTTTTTTTTGCAAAGGGACAGAGTCTACATTTTAGCACACATGGGTTACAGCACCACCAACCTAGCACTGGTTAAAAAAAAAAACAAAACAATGGCTTTCTGTGGCTAGTGGTTCGCGTCATGTTAGATTACATTCATATGTGCATACCTTTCCTTCTCAGATCTAATACTTCAACTTATTAATCAAGTCGCAGGGAGCCACACACTAGAAGCCCTGTGTTCAATAACACACTTTGTATCTTGCCAACCTGGTAACGCACGACCTGTAACTGAAGGCTGAAACACTTCAGCTCCTTCTCTAATAAGCAGGGGACGCTGCCTCCCCAAACCCATTTCTGACAACTCCGGCAGAGTTGATTAAATCTCCTCCTCCTTCCTGTCCAAGAAATGCAAGATGCTCCAGCTGAAGAGATGTTGATTAAGATGATGTCGGACAATTAATTATGCGCCGTGATAACCTCTGACCTGTGCAAGTTCTTTCTATTTTAATCAGTCGAGACTCCAAATTAGCAGATAATTACATTCTTGTGTTTTAATCAAGCCGTGGGCAGCAGGGAAAGCTGCTGAAGTATGACTCACGAAGAGAATTCATTTTCAGGTGAATTTTTTTAAACACAGGTTTGAAAAGGATAATTATTTCAATTATTTTACTTCTGTTACCTGGAGTTCTCTTCGAACAGGAGTTTTTGTGTTAAAGAACAATTTCTGAGGTAGGACATGTATTTGGGTATAAAAACTACCAAATGGGAATCAGAGAGCAGAAAGTGTACATTGTGTGTGCAGCCTGATTGATAGAAAACTAGAAGATCTTATATTTACATTAAATGCACATGCTCAAAGGAGCCATTGCTACTCTTTTGAAGCAAAGCTATAAGAGTAAATGACTTTAGAAGTTCCGAATTAATATCCTGGCATAATATTGATAGATACACACAAAAAGCCTGGAATAGATACATTGTTTACTGTTATTAAGAGTAAAGGCTGAGTAAAACAGTAATTAATAGTAAAATTTGAGACAGAAAGCTCACTTTGAAAATATTTAAGTAACCTATATCTGCTTTATGGAGTAGTATGCACTCATTTTAAAAAGACCAATAACATAATTTATCAGAACACAAAAGTTTCTGAATTACCTAATCGAAAATAAAGTAAAAGTCGTGATCAAGAAAATGAGGAGTTCCCATCACGGCTCAGTGTTAATGAACCTGACTAGGAACCATGAGGACGCAGGTTCAATCTCTGGCCTCGCTCAGTGGGTTAAGGATCGGGCATTGCCATCCTGCGTTGCTGTGGCTGTGGCGTAGGCCGGCAGTTGTAGCTCTGAATCGACCCCTAGCCTAGGAATTTCCATATGCCACGGGTGCGGCCCTAAAAAGACAAAAATCAAAAACAAAAAGCACAAAAGGTAATGACTGATGGGAAAAGTGTGCAAAGTCTTTGTGTTGTGAGATTACGGATATATTACTTTCCTTTTGTTTTTGTGCACTACCAAAGTAATGTATGTTTCTCATGGAATTCATTTTAAAGTAATAATTTTAGAAACAATTGAATTTACTGCTTTTTAAGGAAGACCTACATGTAAGTGTTTTGGTCAGGAGAGAAACCCTAGTGCCTAGACAGCATAAGTTTCATGTCATAAGCCAAACCTGATGGACTGAGAGCCAATGAAGTTTCTGAAGCTTTGTATTGAGAAGAAATGTGAGTGCCTGTCCAGGCAGGACAGAAAAGAATGACAGGCAAACTTTTCATGTCTACCACACACAGGAGAAGACCCCTGCCTTCTGTGTGGTATTTGCTGACCCTGACAGTGGTCAGAGGTGATGTGATCTGGAGCCACAGATGCCTGCTTAGCCTCTTCACTAACTAGGTGGCCAGCATTTCTCAAAGTCAAAATATCTGTCACTGGCATCACCTAGGAGCCTGCTGCAAATGCTCAGTCTCAGGTTTCACCCCAGGAATATAAATCAGAACCAGCATTGTAATAAGACCTCCAGGTGATTCATAGGCATGTCCGTGCTCTAGCAGTTCATCGTCTGTAAAAGGGACTCGAAGCATCAAACCCCTAGGGTGAGTTTCAGAAATAAATGTGCTAATGCAACCTGAATGCATATTACGATGCCTGGTATATTAAACAATAATAACAACACATATTATATTATCACATTTCTCTACCATTTTCTGATACCTCAGCTACTGTGTAAATACATGGTTTGGGGAATTTACCAAAGCCATAAAGGTTCACGGGTATTTGCATTCTCAGCTCCGAGGAGAACAAACTCAACCTCCTAAAACATTTATATTAACATCAAATTCCATACAGTGAACACTGATGAGCCCCAAATCTGGAAGAACTCAGAGTCATTAAGCGAAAGATGCAATCATGTTAGATTGATGAAGGAAGTCTAGGGACTTAAATATTTTCAATCATTTTGATAAGAGCTGAAATAAAAAGTTCACCCACAGAAAACCCAACTCTGCAGAGTCCCAATTCCCCAAACATTCCAGTAAATTTAATGTGCAGACTTCTCCCCACCCCATCCAGCCACTTCAATCCCACCTTCTCCTTTTGTTCTCAGGCAAAGTCATTTAAACTGTAGAATTTGGGGCAATGTAACAGAGAGAAACAACCCAGGGCAAAAATTTAAAAAAAAAAGGTAGCGTCAGTTATAACAATACATGTTTATGCATGTTCTTCTTAGTTTCATTCGCACTTACTTCACACATATTATTGCAATTTTTAAAAATATATACTAATCATCTAAGGTAGAAAGAAACACATTTTCTTTTTTTTTATTTTTTAAGAGGCGCTATCTTAGGGTAAAGGAGAAGAGGAAACTTAGGAAAACAGACATATCATCTTAGTGCCTTACAGCTGCTGTAGCCAGGGAATACCAACTGTTTGGGACCGAAATATGCAAGGGGTCTTTAAGTCCTTTGCTTCTTTTATTTATTCCATTCATCTGTTTCTTCCTTCATGTAGGAGTTCCTGCATGTACTCTCTTTTGCACTGCAAAAACCAAAGTGGGATTTGACAGATACTTGCTGCCAAAATACTTGCAGATATTGTCACGCGAGTGTGTGTTGGGGCAGAGGAGGAGGTCCCGGCAGCCCGAGGTACTGTTGGTGCAGGATGCACCGTGCATTTCCTCCGACTTTACTTGACTCCCTAACTTCCGTTAAGCAAATGTACAAAGCAAATGTCTCTCCTGAGGCCCAGAGGATTTTAAAGGAAAGGATCCCTCTATACAGACAAAATATTGCCTATTGAAATGGGAAGTCAAGTGGGGGGGGTGAGTTAATCAATAGATCTCTATGCAACCTCATCAGTGATTTCGTATAAAGAAGTGATTGCCAAATATCAGATTGAAGTAGCTAAAAGTATCCTTTGAAGAGAAAACTTCTGCATAAGGGCAGCATGAAGATGATGATTTTACAGAAGATCGCGTAGAGCTTCCCGTGATACACATCACTTCAATAGAAAATAAAAATTAAATATAAATACATTTAAAAAAAACAAACCTACCAAAAAAGATAATTATTTTAGTCTTTGGGAAGTTAACTGAAGCTCTGAGAGCATTCCCTCTCTTCTTTAACACCTCACACAAAACGATCTCCTCACTCATCTGGGGTCATCTACTTTCATTCCCTCTCCGTGTTGTTTTATGCAAGCGTCACCTTCCCCTCTGCAGTCAGAGTGGGATGACCTAATGCACTGGAGCAGGCAGGGGGCGGGGGCTGCTGCAGAGAGATGTATTGCTGTCCTGCAGTAACGTCCTGGCTGAATGCACACCGTTAGGTAGGTAGACAGCCACACATTTTGGTTGACAGAGGTGCCTGTGACCCGTGTGACAGGGATTAATGGGCATCTATTCTTGGCATCATACTTTCCTGAGCCTGAGGTCACCTTAGTTGTTTGGAGATACTCCCAGATTCCCCTCCCTGCCCTTGACAAACCATCGATTCGCCCTCACTGTGCTTCCTTTGAATGCGCACAGTCTGAGGGAGGATGGAGCTGTGATAAATACGGAGTTGCTGCCTTCTAAAGCAGGAGACATCATGGCTCGTGGTAAATATGAGTTAAAGTCTTTATTGGGAAAGCTGGTGTGTCTGTACTACAGGATGCAAGACTTGCTCTCTCTAAGCACTGGTTTTCTCTTCCGCAAAGGGAGAGGATTGAAATAATCACTCATGAGAATAAATGTATTTCTAATCAAGCTCAAGAGCCTCTAAGTGACATCTGCGTTGCATTCCAGAAGGTGTTTTGATTCGATTGTGGCTTGTTTTTGCTGTTGTTTCTCAGGTACTGAATAAGGACTTTAAGATTCTCTATGGCAAATTAAAAAGTTTATTTCTGCTTTTCTAAAGATAATCCCACATTAGCAATAATCTATGGAAATTACCAAATTATACCTTAAGTCCTCAGGTCCTACAGATGCTTCGATGCCATGATTTCCTATTTGTGCTTCTGTTTCAGGACTGGAAGTCCCTCTTATAAATCCCATTCTCGCCTTTGGTGACTTTAAAATGTGCCAATAAATAATTGATGGTTATATCATCCAGGACACTTTCTGTTACAAATAGGAGATCTGATCAAAAATATCTTATATGAAGCAAAATGTTATTTATTTGTTCCCATTATTGAGAGTGACTAAGTACACTTATTTTCAGGCATGATGGACACGGGTGTTCAAATGATGTTATGTGGCTTTTTCTGTCTTTGCGATGGATTGAATCATGCGCTTTCAAAATTCACATATTAAAGCCCTAACCCCCGCTATGACTGGATTTGCAGTTCAAGAGGGAATTAAGGTTAAATGAGCTCATAAGGCTTGGGTCCTAATTGCTAAAATTGGTGTCCTTCTAAGAAGAGGAAGAGAAGTTTCTCATTCTCTCTCCATGCACACTTGCCAAGGAAGGGCCATTTGAGATAACAAGGGGGAAGCAGCTGTCTACAAGCCAGGACGAGGGCTCCCCGACCAGAACCTGACCATGCTGGCACCCTGATTTCGATTCCCAGCCTCCAGAAGTAGACACGAATTAATTTCTGCTGTTTATGCCATACAGGCTATGGTATTTTTTTTTTTTTTAATGGCAGCCTGTGCTAACACAGCGTTTCATTTTGTGTTTACTCCTTGTAATAGGTTAAAGACAGCTACAAATCATTAGCTACTACTCCTACTGAGAGCTGGAGTATAGTTTCCACCCTCCTGAGCCTGAACTTGCCTTGGTGACTTGTTAGGCTAATAAAATATAAAAGAAGTCATGTTCTGGAACTTTCCAAGCTGGAGCATAAGAAGCTACATAATTTGGTTCCCAGTTTCTCCAGGAATCCTCACTGTGGGGGAGCAAAGTAGACATCCTGTCTTCGAGAAGATCGCATGGATTTAGGGGGCAGACAAGGGAGAAAACTAGGTCAGATACTGTGAGCATGCGTCAGGTATTAAGAGGTCATGAATTAATAATGGTAAGGCCTAACATTTAGTGAGGTTCAATGTGCGTCAGACATTGCATTAAGTGACTTACACAGACCTTTGCAAAAAAAAAAAATCACAGAGATTTAAAAAATAAATATCCTTGCTTAAAATCTATGAGATTAAAAACTATTACTGTGGCCAGTTCAAAGATAGGGACACTGAGCTTCAAAGTTAAACAGCTTAACTGAGATCATTAAGCCTCAAATGGCCAAAAATAAAGTCTGGCTGACCCAGGAGTCCTTGCTCTCAACCTCCATGTCATTCTTCTTTGTTCTTTCCTCGATGCAGGCTTTGTCGGTCCACCGTGGCTCACCACATCCAACTTGGAACCTAGTCTTATCTCAGTCCATCTGAACGGGCACTTCATTGCTGCCACCACCATGTGCCATCACGTAAGGCAAATACGCATGGTCTAATACAGCAATACTGCTATTTACCATTTGTTATCTACTACAACACATCTACTGTGTTTTGTCTGCTACACTGGACACTTTAAAACCATTATTTCATCTTATCAATGATTCTCACGGAGCAGAGGAGAAGGCTGAATCTCAGGAGAATACTGACTGGGGGACATCACTTGTCCCTTAGAGCTGTGGTTCTGAAACACCTCCTTCGCTTAATCTCAGAGCCGTCTCCTCTTTCATCACTGCATGGAGTTGCTCAAGTGTCAGCAAACTGTGGACCAGCTAGAGCCTTCCTTCCTACGACTGCTCTGCAAGTTTGGACAGAAGTTCCCTCAAAGTGGGGGACTGTTTCACTTGTCCAGTTCATCAAAGATCTGCCATCATTCATAACACGTGTTGAGCTACCCGTGCCCTGACCTTTAGTCCCATCAGTTAAATGGAGCTGGGAATTTTCAGCTGAAGGGGAATGGGAAGATAGAAGGCAGAAAGAAGGGGAATTTAATGTCTGCTCGCTTCACTGCTCTAGCCCAGATTGGACAGATATATCAGGATTTATTATTACAACCTTCCTCTGCTCTGATAATCTGAAAGCTTATGAGCTGGAAAGTAGGTTGAGAGAGTAGATTACATACAGAAAATAACTGTAAAGCCACACTAGAAAATCTCTATTTCTATAGTCCTGTCTTTCCTCGGGACCAGCTTGACCAAGATGGTGAATGAATAGACTGGTCTCCCAATGGTACTTGGACTCTACAGACAACAAATCTATAGCGTATAGTGGACATTTACCTTCCTGGAGGGATGGATCGGCCATGATGCAGGCAATTTGTGCAGGGAAGGCAAAGGAGAATATCTTTGGAGTCAGACACCTGGGTTAAAGATAAAGCTCTGAAAGTTTTAAACTATGAGAGCTGAGCAAATGGGTCAACTTTTCTCAACCTCAATTTCCTTTCTATAAAATCGAGATGTACAGACCTGCTTCATAAGGTAACTTCATAGGGAAACGTCAAATATTAACAGAGACAAGGCATATAAATTATCCCATACCATGCATGATTTTTATGTTGTCCACCTGAACAGCGGTTACTGCAGTTTGTTAGTGTGGGATTATTTTTGTTGAAACCCTCAAGTGAGTTTGAAATTGTATTTTTCTACTCAAAATTACATAAACAAATAAGCTAATAAGATAGTTCACTGACGTAATATGTAAAATAGAAACATTTTCTTAACTGTTCTAAAGTCTAGAATATTTGCCAAAAATTCAGTAGTTTATTTAGAAACATGTATTGGTAAATAGTACGTACATATTTTTATGTTTTACATAGGTAGTATATCCCTGTACTCATTAAATCATTCTTTATTCATATATTAGATTCTGGTATTTAATAGGCAATCTAGGCACACAGAAATATATAAAAAGCTTCTAGATTTACAGCTAAAGCTGTGAGTTTTTGGATTTATAGTTGATTCCAAATCCTGACTCACTGTTTAGTAGTTTTGTGTCAAAAGTACATTTGATGTAAATAAAAGGCCATGGAATTTATAATAAAACTGATGTAGAATTTTAAATTGATTGACTTCTGGTTCTTGGTTTCCTCATCTATAAAACTAAGAAAAATATAACCATGCACTTATACTGATACATAAAATACAACAGGCTCTATAGAATCCTTATCCGTTCTGACCTTATTAATAAAATGTTCCAATAAACAGTAGCCATTATTTGATCATCGAACCCCAATGACACTGAGATATAACGCCTTAATTACTGTATAAGACTATATAGAGAGTATATTCTGAAACTTCAGTGCTTCTATTAGCTGTACTTGGGAGGACAGGGGACTCATTCTTTCACATGAAAGCAGAAAAAAGGCACAGGTATTTGTAGTCTGTATACAACTGTATCTCTTCTCTGTGTTGTTCAAGTCCCTTTTAGATCTGCGCCCCATCCACCTTCGCAATTACCTTCACGTGTCTGCATGTTCCCTAAACTCTAGTCACTCCATTAGTTTAGCCTTTTAAAAACACACATGCCTTTCTTACCACTGGAGCTGCAAACATTCATTTATCTTCCTGAAATGCCCGCGACTCCTTGTATGACCTGAAAACCACCTCCTGATTCTAAGTCTCAGCAACTTCTTCCCTGTGAAGCCTTTTTGGCCTCACTCCCCCTGAGCAGAGTTGGTCCGTGCCTTTGTGTGACCCCTGGGTCTTCCACAGTCAGCCTCCAAGGCTTCTACTCTCATTCCTTTGCAATCATGGTTTTAAATATTCCTCCCCAGCCAGCCCGTAAGCGCCCCCAAAGCTGAAACTATATTCTACTGATCTTGGAATCTTCAGAGTAGCAGGCTGCCCAACACTGAAGAGATGTTCTTCTTGATAATTAAATGAAAGATGATATACTTTAATATATGTATCTCCCTTCTGGGACTCCTAATTAAACATTTCATAATTGCCAAAATGAGAGTTTTAAAATTTGACAGTGCCAATTGGTAACGCAAAATCAAGCTAGCCCCCTTCTATCTTTCGCTTCATCAGGAGCAATTAAGATGAAGCACTCAGACTTTGCTGGAAATAAAAACTGAAGTTGATGATAAACACTATGAAGGGTAGGCAGATCCTCTCTTTTCCATATTAAACAAGGACTGCACATTTCAGGGACCAAATCGCCATGGTGCTAAAAAATCAGCCCCATTCGTACTCCTGCCTGACAAGCTGGGTCTGTGTTCGTGACTAACTCTAAACTGTGCTGTTAGCCCAAAGTTCAGAAGAGCAGAACAACTTCCTTACCTGCTTTTTATTTTTTCTGATTGAGATGAGAACACTACATTTGTCTAACCATAATCACCCTTTCCTCGATAAATAATGTCGGGAGTTTGACGAAAGCCTTCTCTTTTTGAAGACCCACGAACGAATGTGCAAAGTAGTATTTCATGAGGATGCTGGAGGGGGGAGAAGGGAGAAGAAAATATTTAATAATATTGAGGAACTGGATCAATAACTTTCTAGTATGTTTGAAACTGAAGGGGAGGAACAGGATAGGCCAGATTTGTTAATTTCTGACACCTATCAATCATGCGGATATTCCCCGCAGGCTCTGAGCTGGGCGATAGTTACGAAACGACTAGGACAGCATCCCTCTCCTTAGAAAGCTCACAGTCTAATGGGCAAGGCGGACACAGCCTGAAACTGAAAATGCAGAGTGGGAAGATGAAAGGAAGAACAGTGTGCTAGAAAAACAAGAAGGTTAATTTGCCTAATTAAACAGCAAGTTGAGATTCAAACCCATGACTGTCTGACTGATTGGCATCAAGAGTGAAAACTAGCATTCATCAGGCTGCTTGAAAATTCTCATTTGATGCCAAATCATATCCTATGTTGTCTCTCATTATTTTTATAACAATTTCTCATATTTTTTTTCTTCTTGAACAAAGTATTATCAAATCTGTTAAAAAGAGAGCATAGAATCCACCATGAACGCAATCTAATGGACAAAAACTAGAGATCCACCTTTCTGAAGCGGTAATGATTCAAAACCCAGATGCTGTGGCAAGATAATTCATTCTTCTAGGAAGAAAACTGAACCACTGAACACAGAGGAGTTTTTTGTCAGGGCTGCAGAATACATATACAGATAAAACCTTGACCTTAGACAGACTGTCAGGGTTAGAGATGGGAGAGCTTGATCAGAGAGACGCAATTAGTGCCAAAGAGAACCTGCAACTGTCACTTTCTTAAAATGAGATGATAAGACAGGAAGAATGGAATCTGTCCTGCAGTGCTTTCCATTTACCAAAGTGAGTCTTTAACTACCTGCTGGGTTTCACTTTCAAACTCTGAATTTCTAGGACTGAGAAAATAATGTTTCATTATCTCCCTTGTAAGGTTTTCCCTGTCCCTACCCCTCTCCCCGACCCTGGAGTGGTATATTGGAATTGCCTGTCGAGAACCATCTTTTTCTGTTAGAAGTTACACTTCAATTTCATAGTATTCAGGAAGGGGTGATTATTCACTTGGATAGCAATACAACATAAAGAGGAAGGCAGAGCCATTGAACACACACACACACACACATTCTCTCTCTCTCTCTCTTTCTCTCTCTCTCTCTCTCACACACACACACATACACACACACACAAATTGGAGTTTAAAATCAACAGTGTTCAGGACCAAATAAGTTTCTGATTACATTTGTGGAGTACCAAAGCTATGCCATCAGAAAGACTGCAAAAGCAACTGAAATTAGCAAGGAGTTTTGTATACAGCTAAAAACTCAAATGAAGGGGAGAAAAAGATGACGAGAAAAACAACAACAACAAAAAAACAACTGACCAGCACTTGTTTTTCACCCATTGGAAAGCCTAGTTCCTCTGCTTCACTTGACCCTGACGCTCTCTGATCCCCAACACAACTTGGCGTTTCCCCAGTGCTCTCCTTTCCACATCCCTCGCCCTCACTCAGGCAAGAGTTTCTCCCCATCCGGTAGGTCCAGACCACTTCTCTCCACCTTTAAATACAGCCCCAGTGTCAGTGCCCTGAGCTTCCGGCCAGAATGCATGCTCCTCTTAGCGTCTTTCCTACATCCGGAAAGAACTTTAGGGCAGAATCCATATCTTTGTGTTCCAAGAAACTGAACTCAGACAGAACTTCCCAGGGATCAAAGAGGCTATATGAAGCAGATGTGTCAGCTGTGAAGAGTTGAAAATAAAAGAAGCATTGCTTTTGGCATTAATTTAGGGAAGAAAACAACAACAACAAAAAAGCTTGCAAGCATGAAAAGCCCAAATACTCAGCCACGTATTTAGCTGCACTGGGCTGGTGAATGCATGTCACAGGAGCAGTTCTTTCTCTGGGACATTTGCCAGATGGGGTATTTCTCAGCATTTTTAAAGTGATAGGTTGGCCTGTTGATAAGAGGGTGATGCAAAGTTATTAGAAGCAGACTGAAGTAAGATTTTAAATAAGCTTAACCAAGCACTCCGTACAGACCCTAACCCCTCTGGTCCCAATGTATCTTCACTCTCCAGGGGTGAGGGACTGATGCTAAAGACCTGATTAACATCTGAGGATAGCCATGGAAAAATATTTTTAAAACTAAACTACTTGCTCTTCCACCCCACCCCAAAGCCAACTCCCCCCCCCCACACACACACACACCTTAAAGCATGGCCTTAGGATCCTTGGTGCCTTCAGTGCATAGTTGTGTGATAGTGGCAAATTCTGTAGCCATCTATGCATCATCCTTGACATGTCGAAGGGAAGCAATTGCTGTCCATATCAGCCAAACTGGGCCAATCAATTTGATCTGAAGATGCTTCTATAGACCAAGAGTTTACTGTATCAAGGTACCAAGGTCTAATCGTAGGAGAATCACAAGTAGATCATTTTTATACAGAAAATTAGAGAAAAATGAGTACCTACATTGAAAGTATAAAAAACAGGTATCCATGCATTTCCTATAACCATTTAAGATGACAAAATAAATCACAAGACAATCTTCTTCGTGACAAATGATTTTATGTTCACTGAATCCAACTGATATTTTTTGGAAAAGATGTTTTTGCTTCCAATATCCTTTTCCCTGGGATTGGTCATCAAGGACAAGGCTACACAGGGAGGGAAGAGGACTGTAGAGAAGATCTGCAAAGGGATTTTGCACAGTTTAGAGATGAAGACAGTTCTCTCTTCATCACAGGGCGATCCTGAAGCTGGAGGGCCGAGAATAAGCTAAGTCATTTGATTTTAAACCAATTTCAGGTCACATTTGGACCTGATAAATTTTTATAGGATTGTATCTTAAAGGGGAAAAAAAGAAAAGGGAAAAGAACAATATCTTAAAAACAGTACTGTTTCCTGACTCTTTTACTAGCACCAAAAAGACAAAAACACCCACCAATAAGAGATTGGTTAAGAATGCACTGGTTTTGACTGGATGGAAAATTATGTGGCTAAGAGAATTGTAATTTTGATGACTATGGAACATATTGCTCGTGGCTCTTATGATACTTTGGATATATGAACTCTTCATGGGGTGAGGACACTTGGAGAACAAGCACGTGAATGTCTCACCTTAATAAGACTTAATAGGAAAGAGTATTTCTATGCTTATATCCAGCGAAAGTGCCCTGTGTTCATAGGAGTATATGTAATGTATATATTCTACCCACTGGGCATAGTAACGATGTGGAGAGAAGCTGAGAAAGAGCAGCTGTGTGTGCAGCCGCCAGTGCTAGAGATGGTGGGCTGCAAAAGAAGTGGAAAATGCAGTTGAGTCCATTAAATCCAGGCTCAGTGTGGTCTGACCACCTCTAAGGATTAGAGGATAGCTGGCTCTCCTCAAGTTTGTTGACTCCCATGTTTCCAGCAACTTTGTGGTGCCTGGGAAGTTAGACGTTCTTCATAAATAAAAGATTGTTGATTTAACATCCAAGCAAGGAAGACAGATGAAGACGTACATAATTATAAATATGAGAAATATTGGGGGTTCCTGTCATGGTGCAGCAAAAACAAATCTGACTAGTATCCATGAGAACGCGGGTTCGATCCCTGGCCTTGCTCAGGGGGTTAAGGATCCAGTGTTACCGTGAGCTGTGGTGGAGGTCACAGACGTGGCTTGGATCTGGCATTGCTGTGGCTGTGGTGTAGGCCAGTAGCTGCAGCTCCGATTAGACCCCTAGCCTGGGAACCTCCATATGCCACAGGCGTGGCCCTGAAGGAATGGGTTATGCATTTTTTTTTCTACTGTACAGCATGGTGACCCAGTTCCATATACATGTATACATTTTTGTTTGTTTGTTTGTTTGTTTTATGCAGATACCTGGGTCTCAGCAGAAGACCTGTCCTTGTATTGACAGTTTTTGAGTGAGGATTGGAAAATTGCATTTAAAATCATTCCTGTTAGGAATTCTTAGGAACATAGAAACATAAGAACAATTTGATAGTAGTTCAACATGGCTTAGTTCAAAATAACCACGCTTGTTCTCAAAAAAAAAAAAAAAAAGGAAAGGTTTCTTAACTTTAGCACTATTGGTATTTTGGTTCAAATAATTCTTTGTTGTAAGGGCTGTCCTGTGCTTTGTGGAATAACTAGCAGCATCTCTGATTTCTATTCAATAGATCCACTAAAGGCCCTCAGTTGTGATGCCAAAAATGTCTCCAGATTTTGGCAGATATCTCAGAGGGACAAAATCACTCCCGCTGAGAACCACTGTTCTAGAAGGAGATACTGCTGGTTCACACGCAGTAATCTTGAACTTCGCCATCTACAACAAGGCATAATTATCTGATGCAGTTTGCTAACTCTCATCCCTTGTCACTTAGACACCTAGTGACACAAGTTTAATCATGCGGGCTTGCAGAGCTATGATGCTGAGTCTTCTCTCTTTGGCTGGCACTATGGGCTGGATTGTGTTCCCCCAAAACCCCTATGTTGAGTCCTCCCTCTCCCACTCAGCATGTGATCGTACTGGGAGATGGGGTCTCTCAAGAGGGAATGAGGTTAAAATGAGGTCATGAGGGTGGACCTTAATCTGATATGACTTGTGCCCTGATGAGACGAGCTAATCGGGATGCAGACGCACACATCAGGAAGCCCATGTGAAGACAGAGAGAGAAGCGAGCCAACTGCCAGCCGAGGAGAGGCCTCGGGAGAAACCAGCCCTGCTGACACCTTGATTTCAGACTTCTAGTCTTCGGAATTATGAGAAAATGGTTTCTGTTTAAGGTACCCATGTGTGGTGTTTTGTGCCGGTGGTCTGAGGCGTCCGAAACAACTTGGTAATCCTGCTGCCGATGGTCCAGTGGTTCCCTCCCTGAGCATCCTGGGCATTTATGTCCTTCGTGTGCGTTTCCTGTCTTTTCCTACCTGATAACGGTGCTCCTGCCATTTTTCGCCATTCAACCATAGCCTCTGAATTCAGCAGGCACATTCTCTTCCCTGATATGGTCCCTAGTTTACTAAGACTTTTGTGAATGTTTCCTGCTTCGAACGTCTACAGACATATGTTTGTCTCTTTCTTATGAAAGGATGGAAAATAACTATAATTTCACATGCTGTTCTTCCCTCATATGTTCCCTAGTTTACTAAGACTTTTGTGAATGGTTTCTGCTTAGAATTCCTGCAGACATTTGTTTGTCTTTCTCTTATGAAACAATGGAAAATAACTATGATTTCACTTACTATTCTTTGGACATGGCATTGTGATGCAGACATACAGAAGGAATTAGCAGACTGAGGTCTATCATCAAATACTGTCTTTTCCACTCACCTCCATGTTATATTTGACATGTTTATCTATTTTCGAGTGGCACGGGTTCGGAATCTGTAAAATGGGAACAGTATTCCCCTATTTTGGTCAGGGTTCAGAGCAAGAAAGAAAATATACTCTAGATGTTTTAAGCAGGAAGTCATTGAATACAGACAACTGGGCCTGAAGGAATGGGTTATGCATAGGCTTAGTGTCCAGGAAGGACTCTCAAGCCCAAAGTGAAGTGACCTATGAGGCGATCGCTGGACTCATGCTGACAGCTCATGTCCAGCATCAAGAAGACACTGTGCCACGGAAGTCTTCACAATGCCCCCCTATAGCCAAGAAGGTGGGTAGTAAATACCACTGAAACCCCTCCCACTTCTGTGTCTTCATGTGGCATAAAAAAATCAAATTATATTGAAATATGTCTTGGCCCCACTCTACTCACCGAATGTCACCCATGTGTATTTAGTTGCTAGAATTTATTTTATATCCAGAACACATGTCAAAGGCAGTCATTGAAATGTAATTTTTAAAATTTTAACTTCTGTAGCTATAAGGCTGGAATGAGGGTGAAAGTAACCAATCCACGGTACCCAGAATGCTAGCTGCTTCTCTATCAGTAAACAAATGGAAAACAACTTAGCACATGCCTACATATGGAAGCATCTCAATAAACATTTGTTTTCACTGAGAAATATAAATTAGTAACTACCATGAGTGGGAAAAAAAAAGGAAAAACAAGCTATACATGATGTTCCCTCAAGGCAAAACAAAAATTAAAATTAAAAAGGTGAAATTTTATTGACATCAGAACTAAAATGAGAATAAGTAATAGGTTTTACTAAGGGAAAAAATAGATAACCAACTGTGACTAATATCTGTAGTAACCAGATAGATCAGACTTACAGGTCACCTCTGAATTAGCTTACCATCTTTCATTCATTTATTCATTCATTGCTAATCTTTCGCAATCAAAAAATTTCTTTATACAGCATAATCATGATATAAAGAGTGCTTATCTTTGCTGTATTCTTCTTATATAATAGCCACAGTAAAATTCATTGTACATGTTCTCTGAAATACATCAAGGTAGCTATTTTTCTTCTCTTTGTGCAAAATGTATAAAATGAAGCTTAGAACAATCTTTATTTAGTCCACCTGTATTACTGAGGCCTTATCCTGCGTAAGGCTGTGAGCAGAGCCTGGGGACCCCAGGATAAAATACACAGACTCCCTGTCCTTATAACACTAACTAATGTAATTGTTGTATGTTCACTCGATTGGCAGATACAATCAAGTGAACATACAACAATGGCCATGGGCTGAGGGCTCAGGAGTCTGAACGTGGAGCTTCATCCACAAACACCTTGGTGACGAGGGAGGAGTATTTTCTCCAGAAAAATATATCCGATTTCCAACCTCTAGTGAGAAGCATTACTGAATCCTTGATTATAGGTACTGTGATTTCACTAGTCAGATCACTCCAAATAGGGCCTATGACATTTCCCAATTAATAGATCAGCAGTAATCAGCAGCTAATTATCCCCCTGACGACAGCGGACTCCCCCTGAAGGTGAGGGTGCACCGTGTGCAGGAGGAGTTGGAACAGCACAGGCGTCTGAGCCCAACGGGACGAGAGACCACAAGACGGCAAATGTGCTGGTGGCAAAGGAGCAGCCAGCGATGGCGTGGGGGCCCAGGAGGGCAGAGGGTTCCAATGAGGAACGCGGGATAGAATCACAGAATTCGAGTCAGACTGAGTGTTGGAGATGGTAAGAGTCCAGCCTTCTCACTGGAGGAAACTGAGGCCAGGAAATACGGGTACCTACACCCAGCCTGAACCAAGCCCTCGGACAATTTAGAATCCTCAGAGGACTGAGGTTGTTGACAGAAATCTTCCTTGACTCATGAAGGAGTTATGTTCCAAGAATACCATCCTAAGTTGAAAACAGTGTAAGCTGAAAATGCATTTAATACACCTAAGCTACTGAACAGCTTGGCTTAGCCTAGCCTGCCTTAAAGGTGCTCAGAAAGCTAACATTAGCTTGTAGTTGGGCAAAAGCATCCAACACAAAGCCTATGTTATAATAAAGTGTTGAACATCCCACATAATTTATTGAGTATTTTACTGAAAGTGAAAAACAGAATGGTTGTCTGGGTCCAGATCGGTTGTTTACCTGCGTCATCTAGTTACTGACAGGGCTGGTCTCCAGGCTCAGAGGGTCTGACCACATTTTGCTAGCCTGGGAAGGATCAAAATTCAAAATCTGAAGTACAATTTCTACTGAATGTGTATGGTTTTCACACCATAGTAAAGTTGAAAAATCCTAAGTGAAACCATCCTGGGTCGGGGACCATCTGAACTGGACCCCAGCCTCACCTCTCGCTAGGTGTGCGGTCCCAGGCAGATTAGAAAGTTTCCTTTGGGAGTTCCCATTGTGTCTCAGTGGCAACGAACCCGACTAGGATCCATGGGGATGTGGGTTTGATCCCCGGCCTTGCTCAGTGGGTTAAGGATCTGGCGGTGGCACCAACTGTGGTGTAAGTCACAGAGGCAGCTTCGATTCCACGTTGCTGTGGCTGTGGTGCAGGTCAGCAGCTGTGGCTCTGATTGGACCCCTAGCCTGGGAACTTCCACATGCCAGAGGTGCAATCCTAAAAAGCAAAATAACAAATATAAATAAATAGTTTCCTTTGTACCAAACTCCTTATCTATAAAATTTTTTGAAATGTAAGTATCTCACAGAGCTGCTGTAATATGGCATGATTTAATAAATATGAGGCCCTTGGAACCACGCCTGGAGAATTTCAAGTGTTTTCCATTAACTGCATGTTAATTGTCTTGGTTGTTATTATTGCCACTACGATTTATACCACTACAGCCACTGTTCCTGCTTTGTGCATCATGCCTGCTTTCAAGTGTAAGGCACCTTCATGCCTTCAATACCTATTTACCAAATACCTCCCGCGTGCAATCTAAAGGATGTAGGTCTTCCCTTTGGGGATCTTCCTGCCTACTGGCGAAACACAAACAAAAATAAAATGCGGTTTCCTACACAAAGCACAGTGTTACTTGCAAAAGTATTTACAGAAAGGAAAAGAGTCCAGAAAGCTGGTATCTAATGCATGCTGGGGGAGGGGAGGCCCAGGGAGGTTGGTTTAGAAGCACACCATGTTCGAGTTGCCCGAGGTTACAGAAACATTCAGTAGCAATGCCGGACGGTGATTGCAGAAAGGCTAATTTCAGGATCCCTTCTCATGATCGCCACATTCAAGAGCCTCTCGGTCTGTGATGAACTTACTTTACTGGAATTAAAAAATAAGTACATAATGATGAGCACCAGGATGAGGATTAGGAATCAACTCATCTTAATGTGTCTCTTCATTAATGTCAGAATTTAATTCCCACCAAAGAGAATGTTTTCATCGACCTTATGCTGAATCAGATTATAATTCATGAAATGCAGGCTCATTTAAAATGATATCATTAACAAATTGTTTGCCAAATGTTAAAGGAACGTATAGACACTTGAAATTTCTTAATCAACCTTTGGGAGTGTAGCATCATAAGATCATGCAAATTAATTGAATCAAAGTAAGTGAGAAAATTAGAGAGACGGACTCTCTGCCTCCTTGTCATTTAGATTTATATGTAACATCCATTTATATAGAAATGGCTATATGCCAGGAGTTCACATAGCTTTCTGGGTTAGTTGATTCTGAAAGTCCAGTGGCCACTGCTTACTATTTCTTCTTATATTACTTCTCTTGTCTGCAACAGAAAGGTACCAGACTATGAAGAAAAGTATTTTGATTCCTTGAGTTTAGATTCAGCTATCCAGTATTTACTGAGCCTCTATTACCTGCTGACACTAACAATACCAGAGACTCTTCCACGCATGGCTTCATTCCGGTCACGTAACAACCCTGCAATGGCATTAATGGTATTGATTTACTTTAAATGTATCCATTGCTGGTTGACTTACTATGGACTGGTTGCCTCGTGTTCTGGATACAAGGGTCTCTCTATGTCTCTTTGTCTCTCTGTCTCTGTCTCTCATCTCTCTCTATGCCTCTATTTCTCCTCTTTCACTTAGTTTTATTTCTTTTTTGGCCACCCTGCAGCATGGAGTTCTTGGGCCAGGGATCAGACTTGAGCCCTAGTTGTGACCTAAGCCACAGCTGCAGCAACAGTGGATTCTCAATCCACCGTGCCGGGCTGGGGATGGAACCTGCATCCTAGCACTCCCAAGACACCACCGATCCTGTTGCACCACAGCAGGAACTCCCACGTAGTTTTATTTCTTAACCAAATTAATCTTTGAAGTCTGCCCCAAGGATCTACCTTACCATGAAATAAACCCAGAAGAAATCAGAGTGAGAGATGGAAAGAGATGGGGGTTGAATCCTGAAAATTTTGACTGAATATTTGTACCTGGTTGTCCATTCCTGGCCGTTATGAATATCCATGGCCTTGGGATGCTATGTTTTTTCTAGCTAGAAGAATTCAGCTGGAGTTGCCTAAATCAATTTCCCCCCTGCAGTTTGCATCCTGGTTCTGTGCTAGGAATCCAGGAAACACATCAGTGACATGGATAGTGGAGGGGAGGCTGGACATGTCAGAGGTGGAAGGATTGAGCTACACCTTAAAGAAAAGTCAGAGAGGGTCATCCATCCATCACCTCCAAACTCTCCTACCTGCCCCCCCCCCAAATGCCATTAGCTCCAAATCCCACCCCTGGCCAGCCTTCCTCCCACTGGATGCCTTGTCATATCTTCTAGTCTCTGACTTTTAACCAGAGATTATTTACACTAATCAAAAGAGCTCTGAGAGCCTTGACTAGAGGATGCCTCTTCCCAGGCTCTTAGAACAAAACAGGTGAATTCTTTCCTAGGAAAACTGGTAAGAAAGTAGAAAAGAATCATAGTTCTAGACCCTGTTCTTAAATTTGACCATAAATCTCTATTTAGAACAAGTTATGGATTTATTTTTCTTTTCTTTTCTTTCTTTTTTTGTTTTGTTTTGTTTTGTTTTTTAGGGCCACACTCATGACATATCATAGTTCCCAGGCTAGGGGTCAACTTGCAACTACAGCTGCCGGCCTACACCATAGCCACAACAGCACAAGATCTGAGCTGCGTCTGTGACCTACACCACAGCTCACGGCAACAATGGATCCTTGACCCACTGAGCGAGGCCAGGAGTGGAACCTGCATCCTCATAGATAATAGCCGGATTTGTTTTCCCTGTGCCAGAACGGGAAGTCCTGGATTTATTTTTCTTATTTAGAGAATTTGCTTATGTATTTCTTAATGAAACCTGGTGAGCTATACACTTGCTTTTGTAGTCATTGGAAAATATTTTTCAAACATATAACATGATTTATTGAATAACAGTAAATAAAGACAGTCTTTACTACCATTAAAGTTCTATATTACTTTCCTTATATCTCCTCAGTAATAACGTCACCTCTTTTCCATCATGTTACATATGTAGAACTCTCCTGATATGCGAGGCTTTTTGCTGCCTACGTCACCAGATAATAACTCAGTGCAGGACTTTCGTTCTAGTCACATTTGATTAATTTGTTCCAGGAATAGAGCACAGGACTCATGTTCTAGGCATAGGGCGCAGGACTCATCCTCCCTGTGCTGAGGGACGAGGCTGCTTTCTTTGAAAGAAGCCCTAGCAGAGAAGCTCATCGCAAAGTGACCTCAAGGGTGTGACATCCTGAAAGAAGGCCCTCCGAGGGCTGTGGCATTTGTAATGCAATGAAATGGTTGCTGACACACTTAGGAATCTTTTCGGGAAGCCCTGCCGTGGGTTCGTTTCATTCGGTGATGCTGCCTGTCAAGCTCCTTGGACAGCTGCATGGTAAGAACACAAGGTCCTCTGCTTGGGGATAGCGGTGATGCAGGGGACGGAACATGGAAGGGGTGTCCTCTGCAGTCGCTTGATGGTAGGAAGACTTGGAGCTGATGTGGGCATTGCAGTCAGTGACCAGAGTCCTTTCCTTCAGGTCAGGATCCAGCCTGACCTCAGGTTTAGCGAGGTGTTAGGATGAGCCTTTTGAGTGTAATGGATTCGGTCAATCAAGTGCTCTGAAACCCTTGGCAACAGAACCAAACTCAGCTGGCTCAGAAAGGGCGGCTGTGGACAAAAGCCCGTCACCCTGATGACAAGCCCGGGGGTGAACAGATAGCCATGTTTTGATAATTTTCTGGCAGTATACATGATCATTTTTGCAAATGCCTTTCACATACATTATCCTACTTTTTCCGCAAAAGAACCCTAAGACAAATGGGTTCGATTATTACCATCTTATAAAGTCCACCCAGATTGAGAAAGACTGAACAGCTTGCCCGAGGCTGAGTCGCTATAGCCATTGATTAACGGCGGCTTGAACTTAGTGAGAGAGAGTGCTCCGTCCACACCGATGTAGATTTGCCAAAAACAGGCCAAAAGCACTGACCGAGAGAGGCTCACTGAAACCAGACAGCAAATGCTACTTTTCAATTGTTTCCATTTTAATTTTGATATTAAGAAAAACATTACTAGGAGAATTTTCCGGATCACTTTAATGATGAGTATGAGAGACGCCACATTTTGACCAACTTTGAGTTTCTGTGTCCAGGCTCATAGGAAATCAACATCACTCAACGTGACTGATTCTTCTTTTCGGTAGTGTGTCTTAAACTGGGACTCCATGAGGTGATGAATAGCACTCTATCTGCTCCTCTGAATTCAGTTCATATCAATCTGTCTCCAGTCATAACAAATGCGCAAGGTTTTAGGAGCAGTGCTATGCAAACAAGAGATGGTCAGACCTCTACAGGTTCTCAGAGGTCACCTTCATAATCCGAGGGCAGGGGGGCCCTACGCGAGGACAAGAGTTCAGGCAAGACTCGCACTCCCAGGGCAGCAGGTCTAACCAGTCTCTCGCCATACGTCCTCTAAAGTCAGTGACATAGGTTACATTTACAAAAATATTAACCATCGTTGCTGGCACACAGGCAGTGAGACTAAAAGACTACATATCGGAAGACTGCATTTATATGAAATTCGAGAAGAAGCAAACTAATCTGTAGTGATAGAAAGCGGGTAAGGGGGTTGTCTGTTTATGAAAGGACACAGGGAGGAGGCTAGGAGAGAAAACAAAGAGACAAAAAGAAATTTTGGGGGGTGATGGGATTGGTCACAGTCTTGACTGTGATACTGTTTTCAAAGTTTAAACGTATGTCCAAATGTATCCAGTTGTACATTTTCAATATAATATGTGTGTTTACTGTGTGTAAATTATACACAAATAAAATTATTTAAAAAAGAAATTACTGATAATTATTTTTGAACTTTGTTGCATATTATAGACAAGAAATTTAAGTTCTAGTCAATTATATCTGCATTAAATACATTAGAGAGGAATTAGAAAATTATATGTCCCTCATCTGGTCCCTTGAATTCAGGTTGTAATTATTGGAGGCTATGTTGCAAAACCTACCAAGTCTTTCCTGTCTTTCATGCTGGGTTTTTCTCTGCAGAAGTCTGCAAGACTAAACTTTTTGCTTTGGACTTTTTCACTTGTGTGTAATGTCTTTCTTGTCCCATATTTTTCCCAATTTAAATGGCAAATATCTCTTTATTCATGTATAGAGTTAAATATTTCTTACATGCCAATTGTATTTCGATTTAAAAATATTCCTATCTACAACTTATATTTTATATATTTACATTCTATTGTATATTTATTTGTATATATTATATAGTATTTGCTCAAATAAACCATATCTTTGCTTATAATGTTATATGTGACTTTGATCAACAAGAAAATATGTTTATGGAAAAATAGTCAAATTCTATCATAAAGATTTTTTTAAGAGACGGGAGTCATCCAAATCATGCCTTCAAGCTTTCAAAATTCAAAAATGATAAAGTAATATCTAATTAAAAATTTAATGAATAATAAAGCTGTGGCGATAACTTCAAACTACGAAGCGAAAATAATATAGCAAATTATGACATACAAACTTGATGGACTTTTATGCAACCATTAAAGTGATAATTATGAAGGCTATAAAGCAAAATGAAATGATTATAATAAAATAGTGAGTGACAAAGGCAGAATGCAAAATCGTATCTATGCTATAATTAGGTTTGGCACAGTATCTGTTTATGGAGTTCTTAACTCGGTGTCAAACAGGGTCCTAGGCCCTGGGGTTTCAGAGATAAATGAAGGACTGTTCGTAGCTCTAGGCACTCAGTCCAGCTGGAGGGACTGACATGAAGTAAATGAGGACAATAACCTGTAAGACCTGCTATAATCCTTCCAGAGCGAGAGCGGAAGCAGGTCAGAAGGGGGAGCAATAAAACCCATGCAATGAACTAGGAAAACGCCCCAGAGAAACAGACAGCTGTATATGTCCGCTCACACGAGAGAAGCAGTAACTGGAGAAAAATCCCCTTGGTATTTCAGAGAGACAAAAAGAAGTCAAATAAACCATTTCCTTAACAGTAGCAACCACGAGGCACATCCCAGACGGCCTGGTTCTATTTAAACTGCTCTAACTCGCACTTATCTGCATCCCAAACCTGCAAGTCTGTTGGGAGAGACCTCATTGACACCCGTGCCCATCAGGAGATTTCCTCTTGTGACCTCCTGATGCCCGAAAATTGCTGGGTTCTTAGGGGTCACTTCTGATACTCCGCCGTGATTTATTATTTCAGCATCCCAAACTCGGCCTGCTCACAGTATCCTTCCTACGCAATGCTGTCAACATTGGCCTCTCACGATTGTGACTACCTATCCTGATTTACCCAAGGCATTATAACTGCGGAAAGAAACATAAGATCTAGAGATTTTTACAGCAAAAGTGTCACTGAATCATCTCCCACGGGCTAGATCTGGCCTGCTGAAAATTTTGGCACAATATACAAATTAAAAATGGTCTTTGCCTCTACGCAGAATTGCAAAAAATCAAAAGAACAATATTTCCTGAGAATAACTGCATATAATCATACTATGTGTCCATAAATAAAGTTGTATTAGAACAAATTTAGGCTTATTCTTTTAAAATTTTCACTGAGATACAATTGATATATAACACGGCATAAGTTTAGGGTGTGCAGTATGTCGGTTTGGTACATTTATGTATTGCAGTATGATGACTGCCTTCGCATTAGCAAATGCCTCTATCACGTTACTTAGCTATTATTTCTTTTTGTGATGAGAACAAGAAAGGTTTAGTCTCTTAGCAACTTTGAAGTTTATAATACAATATTGTTGTCTATATAGGCCCCCAGACCTTCTCTGCTAGTCACAAATTTGTAACCTTAAACAACATTGTGTATAGCATCTGGCTGCCTTTGTGTTGCAGGGGCAGAAATCAGTAGTTGTGGCAAAGACCACAATTGCAAAGCCTAAAACATCTGGCCTTTACAGGAAAATTCGCTGATCCCTGGAAGAGAGAACAGTCGAAACAGTGGTTTTCCCACTTATTGTATTTATAACTATTTATTTATTTTTTCTGGTAATGCTTTATTTTAAATGAACTCTTTAACAGCCATAAGATTTACAAAAAATATCAAGTACTTTGTTTCTGTTTCTCAATGAAATTGATGATGAATATGAAACTTCAACAAAATATTTGATGGTATTTACCTTCCACCATGGGGATGAACAGTAATACAACTGACCACATGAAAATTAAACAAACAAAACTACAACAAAGACAACCAAAACAAACATCAATCTGCTTCAGTATCTTCTTAAAGTGTAAGAAATAATTTTAACAAGTCTGTTCCTTAAGATGACAGTTTCACCTACATTATTGTTTTTACTCTTCACAGCATGGAGCAGGGCTTTTACTTCAGATTAAATGCTTATTGTTCTAAATTAAGTCGTTTATTTTTTATTCCAAGATTTTTTTTGTGCAATACGAGACATAAAAAAATAATCGTTAATGTGTTGGTTCCATTAGCAGGGGAAAATCTTTGCAGACAGTTAAATGATGGTTCTAAATTGGTATCATTAGATGCCTCAAATGTGATATCAGTTGTTTCCAATACTGGTTCTATATTTTACTTTATTTTTTTTATATCCAACACATGAAGTCAAAGTAAATCTTTTGGAAGTTCATTATGCTAAGGGTGAACATAAATATGGCATTGGGTGTGCTGTGAATTCAATCTAAATTTTAAAAAGGAAGATACAAATCACTTGTTTTGTGGTGAAAATATAAAAATGACATTGGTGGAGCACATTGTGTGGTAAAAGCAATGTTCTTACTGAACTAAGAAATCAACAGAGCTGATATATATTTGAAATTGACTGTGTTGCACCATCAAATAAGTCCTTGAATAGTGCATAATCATGATGACACAGAAGAGGCTTCAATACATCCACCAATGGAATTAAGTCAAATTTGTCAAAGTTTACAAACATATTTCTAAGTCCACCCCTTAAATGAAGGTACTACAATATGTTTGCAAACTGGCGGTCTTAGTGACAAAAAAGACTTGAGGATGACAACCCACGTTCCTTCTTATTATTATCAAATAGCAATCACCTTTCTAAAACGGTTGATGCTTTGGACTACTTGGAGTAATTTGTGTAGAATCGGTATGATTTCTTCCCTAACTATTGCTGGAGAAGGTCATCAAGAGGATGTGACCGTTTGTTGGCGCAAAAGTAAGACCCAGGTAATCAGAGACTCCTAACCCTTTCCTATGTCCTTGGAACTTATACTCTGCCTGC
The DNA here is from genome assembly GCF_016906955.1 of Phacochoerus africanus. Classification (NCBI taxonomy): domain Eukaryota; kingdom Metazoa; phylum Chordata; class Mammalia; order Artiodactyla; family Suidae; genus Phacochoerus; species Phacochoerus africanus. Next base: position 5,301,784 of record NC_062549.1, read on the forward strand.
TGTGTGCCAGGGCACAGGAAGCTGTTTGCAAGGACGCAGCTGGGAGAGGTCATCTGGATGGTGTAAGTGACTAAACCCCAGGAAGGCCTCTGCATAAACTTTTAAGGTTCTAGCTGGTGGGTGTGAAGAGAGATTACCAGCAAAAGCAAGCCCTGTGTGCAAGTTCCCTGCTTATTCATCCTGTCCCTGCCACCCTGATGTGATCTGCCCCTTCCTTCTGCCTCTCCTTGGTTTCAGTCTATGGGGCTGATTTCAGATTTCACCCATGAAGCTCCAGAGTTTGCCAACCACTAAATGCATGGTGCCATTTGCCAGAAAAGCCATCTGGACCTTTCACTGTTGGAAAGGTATCAACTATAAATGCAGCATCTTTAATAAATATAACACTAGTCAAATTATTTAGTTCCTCCACAGTGAGATTTGGCAGTATCTGTCTTTCAAGAAATTTGTCCATTTTATAAGTTGCTACATCATGCGCATATTTCCATAATATTTCTCTATTAGACACTGAATGTCTAGAGCTCTTTATTATTGTTCTCTCATTACTAAGATTGGTAATATGGGTCTTATCTCCTTGTATATTTCTTGCTAAGTCTGGCTGATGATTTATTGATGATTTATCGATTTGATCTTTTCCAAAAACCAACTGATTTCATGGATTTTCTCTATTTTTTTTTCAATTTTATGGATTTCTGTTCTGATCTTTATTATATCCTTTCTCCTGCTTGTTTTTTTTTTTCAATTCAAAACTTAATTTTGTTGCTTAAGGTGGAAGCTTAAATGATTGATACGAAAATGTATATCTTTCCTAATGTAAGAATTTAATGTTTTGAAATCTCTTTACACAGTACATTATCTACAGACCACAAATTTTGATGTTACACTTTGATTTTTTTAATTCAGAATATATTCTCATTTCCTTAATCACTCCATCTTTGTCTCATCAGTTTATTTAGAAGTGTAGTCTTCAGTTTTCAAAGATGTGGTGTTTTTGCCAGAAATATTTTGTTATTTAATTTTAGTATTCAGTTATTTTGAAACATACAGTAAATGATTCCAATTTAATTAAAAGAGTTGAGGTTAGCCTCACTGTCCAGAATATGTCCTACTTTGTTGAATATTTCAAATGTACCTGGAAATAACTATATTCTGCTACTGCTGGATAAAGTGTCCTATGAATGATAATTAGGATAAGTTTGTTGGGAGTGCTTCATATAGCCTATATCTTCACTGATTTTCTGTGTACTTTTTCTGTACACTACAGAGAGAGGAGAGCCAAAAGCCCAACTATAATGATGGCTTTCTTCTTGAAGTTCTAGCAGTTTTTGCTTCATATTTTTTGAATCCTTGTTGGATTATTTATGTCTACAGTTATTTATTTATTCTTTCATTTTAGCCATTACTATGTGTCAAGTGTTAGTTTAGAACATTTGGGTTACTGGATAAAATAAAGGAGGCTCAGTTAAATTTTCATTGCAGATAAGCAGCAAATAAGTTTTATTACACATAGGTCTCATGCAACATTTGACACATACCTTCAGTGGCTTGAATTATGGTCCCCAGAAGATATGTCTAAGTCCTAGCCCCCAGAACTTGTGAAGGTCGCCTTATTTGGAAAAAAGTCCTTTGCAGACGTGAAACTAAGGATCTTGAAATGAGATCATTTTAGATTTAGGGTGGGCTCTAAATCCAACGCCAATGTATCCTTATTTTTTTGAAAGGGAGAGAACACAGTCACAGAGAGGAAGGTGATGTGAAGATGAAGGCAGAGGTCAGGTGATGCATCTCCACAGCGAGGAGTGGCAGCAACCATCAGAGCCAGAGAGGGGCACAGAGGAGACGCTCCAGCAGAGACGCCCGTAAGACCAACCCTACTGACACGTGGATTTCATAGTCCCATGAACTGTGACAGAAAGGCATGTTTTAAGCTACTCAGTTTAACTGGTAGTGGTAATTGCTTATAGCAGCCCGAGGAAACCAGTACAATGCAGATAGGAAAGTATTATTTGTTGTTTACATAAAACTAAAACTCAACTGGACATTTTGTAGTTACATTTGCTAAACCTGGCAACCCTGCTTTAGATGAACTATTTCATTCAATTCTCTCCCAAACCATGAGAACTAGGTATTATTTGTTCTGCGTTACATTAAGAAACTGAACTTTAGGATATTCTAAAACTTGCCTAATAAGCAGACTGTTGAGAAACAACTGAATCCGAAATCACACCTGGGATTTTCTAATTCATGATCTTTAGGTCTTAATTAATATACTATACTGTATTCTACAATGTCAAAGGTGAACTTTATAACAGGAAGTGAGAAAACATAGACATAAACCTATAATATAGTACTGCTCCGGGGAGTGTATTTGGATAGTGGAGGGTCGGGGCGGGGGAGAGAGAGAGAGAGCGAGAGTGCATACATAAGAATAGTTGAAAGTATACAGAACAGAAACAACACATGTATATTACTGCTGGATTCAGAAGGGAGCCAACATCGGCAGCAAAACTTAGAATACAGGTAGTAGCTGCTCTCGGGAGTAGAAAGTGCATATACTAAATAAACACAGGGATGAAAATGAGTACCATGGAGTCAGAGAAACTCAAGATAAACAATATGAGGAGAACAGAGCAGCACCGCCTGCAGGAAGATGCATGTATCCTCATCACGTTCATTACCACCACTTCTTTGGTAATATGTTTTCGCGTCTGGACGTCCAGCAAAGTCAAGGTTATTTCCAGCCCAGAGGTGCAGCGATTTATGTTGTAAGCCTGGCTCAGTCTCCTTTCCCTGGTGCTCTTCCCTTTCCAGGTACTGGGAGGGCTCTGCTAGAACGCCCCTGATGTCCCTTCCAATGCTAATAGGTAATGATCTACTAGATGGTAAATAATCCTGAAAACAGCCATAGGCAGTGAAAAATAGCCACTCCAGCCTAAAATGAACTTGTCGATAATGTTGATGCTGAAAACACTCAAGTTTAGAAGCAATGGAAGTTTTCCCCTTGATTTAGTGGTGTACTTTAAGACAATTTTTCAACTGTTCTCAACTTCTAAAAAAGTTGACGCTCAGCAGTTTTGGAGATACATATGCAGTGAGCAATCATATTGCTTTTAAATATTTAACTGAAAAACAACTCTAAGAAATCCACTCTGATTTCACTCAAATTCTTACCGAGAGTGATTCAGGTATCAGGCTAAAACCAACTCCTACACAGAATAGCAAAACAGTTATTTTCAGAGAGCAATGGGTAGGTAAAAATGAAAGTTAAAGAAACACCTGGGAAATACATAAACAGGGTGTTCTGGTAAAACTTTTCTTGTATAACATGAATCTTTTTGTGTAAATATTAACAAAATGGGTCAGAGAGGAGTTCCCGTCGTGGCTCAGTGGTAATGAACCTGATTAGTATCCATGAGGATGCAGGTTCGATCCCTGGCCTCTCTCAGTAGGTTAAGGATCTGGTGTTACCGTGAGCTGTGG